>NW_024080663.1:140895-567712 GCF_003009895.1 Hyaena hyaena
ACTCACTACCAAATTTCACACAGGAAGAGATAGAAAATCTGAACAGACCCATAACTAGTGAAGAAATTGAATCAGTTATCAAAAATCTCCCAACAAATAAGAGCCCTGGGGCAGATGGCTTCCTGGGGAATTCTACCTGACATTTAAAACAGAATTAATACCCATTCTTCACAAGCTATTCCAAAAAATAGATATTGAAGGAAAACTTCCGGACTCATTCTACAAAGCCAGCATCACTTTGATTCACAAGCCAGACAGAGATCCACCAAAAAAAGAGAACTACAGGCCAATATCCTTGATGAATATGGATGCAAAAATCCTCAACAAGATACTTGCAAATCGAATTCAACAGCACATAAAAAGAATTATCCACCAAGATCAAGTGGGATTCATTCCTGGGTTACAAGGCTGCTTCAATATTTGCAAATCAATCAATGTGATACATCACATTAACAAAAGAAAAGATAAAAACCATATGATCCTGTCGATAGATGCAGAAAAAGCATTTGACAAAATATAGCATCCCTTCTTAATAGAGACCCTTGAGAAAGTCGAGATAGAAGGAACTTACTTAAACATCATAAAAGCCATCTATGATGTTAACTAACATCATCTTCAATGGGGAAAAACTGAGAGCTTTCCCCTTGAAATCAGGAAAACGACAGGAATGTCCACACTCACCACTGTTGTTTAACATAGTGCTGGAAGTCCTAGCATCAGCCATCAGACAACGAAAGGAAATCAAAGGCATCAGAATTGGCAAAGAAGAAGTCAAACTTTCACTTTTCGCAGACGACATGATACTCTACATAGAAAACCCGACAGACTCCATCAGAAGCCTACTAGAACTGATCCATGAATTCAGCAAAGTTGCAGGGTACAAAATCAATGTACAGAAATTGGTTGCGATTTTATGCACCAATAATGAAGCAACAGAAAGAGAAATCAAGAAACTGATGCCATTCATAATTACACAAAAACAATAAAATACCTAAGAATAAACCTAACCAAAGATATAAGAGATCTGTATGATGAAAACCACAGAAAACTTATGAAGGAAATTGAAGAAGACACAAAGAAATGGAAAAACATTCCTTGCTCATGGATTGGAAGAACAAATATTGTTAAAATGTCATTACTACCCAAAGCAATCTACACATTCAATGCAATCCCAATCAAAATTGCACCAGCATTATTCTCAAAACTAGAACAAACTATCCTAAAATTTGTATGGAACCACAAAAGACCCTGAATAGCCAAAGTAATATTGAAGAAGAAACCCAAAATGGGAGGCATAACAATCCCAGACTTTAGCCTTTACCAAAGCTGTAATTTTGGTAATTAATTTGGTAATTTGGTAATTAATTTTTGGTAATTTTTGTAATTTTGGTTTTGGCATAAAAACAGACACATAGACCAATGGAATAGCATAGAGAACTCAGAATTAGACCCACAAACGTATGACCAATTAATCTTTGACAAAGCAGGAAAGAATATCCAATGGAAAAAAGACAGCCTCTTTAATAGATGGTGCTGGGAGAACTGGACAACGACTTGCAGAAGAATGAAACTAGATCATTTTCTCACACCATACACAAAAGTAAACTCAAAATGGATAAAGGATCTGAATGTGAGACAGGAAACCACCAAAACCCTAGAGAAGAAAGCAGGAAACAACCTCCTTGACCTCAATCGCAGCAATTTCTTACTTGATACAGCCCCAAAGGCTAGGGAATCAAGAGCAAAAATGAACTAATGGGACCTCATCAAGATACAAAGCTTCTGCATGGCAAAAGAAACAATCCATAAAACCAATAGGCAACTGACAGAATGGGAAAAGATAGTTGCAAATGACATATCAGATAAAGGGCTAGTATCCAAAATCTATAAGGAACTCACCAAACTCCACACCCAAAAAACAAACAATCCAGTGAAGAAATGGGCAGAAGACATGAACAGACACTTCTCCAAAGAGGACATCCAGATGGCCAACAGACACATGAAATGATACTGAACGTCCCTCATCATCAGTGAAATACAAATCAAAACCACATTGAGATACCACCTCACGCTGGTCAGAATGGTGAAAATGAACAAATCAGGAGACTATAGATGCTGGCGAGGTTGTGGAGAAACGGGCACCCTCCTACACTGTTGGTGGGAATGTAAGCTGGTGCAGCCCCTCTGCAAAACAGTGTGGAGGTTCCTCAAAAAATTAACAATAGAACTCCCCTATGACCCAGCAATAGCTCTGCAAGGAATTTACCCAAGAGATACAGAAGTGCTGATGCATAGGGGCACATGTACCCCAATGTTCATAGCAGCACTCTCAACAATAGCCAAAACATGGAAAGAGCCTAAGTGTCCATCAACGGACAAATGGATCAAGAAGATGTGGTTTAGGAACAAGGGGGAGAAGAAGGGCGGAAATGGTGGGGGAAAGGGAGAGAGGCAAACCATGAGAGACTCTTGAATGCTGACAAAAACTGAGGACTGATGGATGTGGGGGGGAGGGGGGATGGGCATGGAGGAGGGCACTTTGGGGATGAGCACTGAGTGTTATGTAGAAACTAATTTGACAATAAACTATTTGTAAAAAAAAAAAAAAAAGAAGATGTGGTTTATCTATACGATGGAATATTACATGGCATTGAGAAAGAATGAAACCTGGCCATGTCTAGCAGCATGGATGGATCTTGAGGGTGTTATGCTGAGGGAAATAAGTCAGGCAGAGGACAGATACTATATGTTTTCACGTATAGGTGGATTAGGAGGAACTTAACGGAGGACCATGGGGAAAAAGAAAGGGGGAAAATAGTGGGGGAGATGTAGGGAGGCAAACTATGAGAGACCCTTGAATGCTGAGAACAAACTGAGGGCTGATGGGGGTGGGGGAGAGGGGAAGGATGGTGATGGGCATGGAGGATGGCATTTGTTGGGATGAGCACTGAGTGTTATATGGAAACTAACTTGACAATAAACTAAGAAAAAAAAATTTTTAAAGCCTTGTGTCTAGACAAAAATGTTTTTGCCTGTAGATTATCAATTATCCCAACACCATTTGTTGAAAATGCTATCCATTCTCCATCGAATTGTCATTGCTCTTTTGCCAAGATCATTTGACTATATTTGTGTGGATCTAGTCCTAGACACTTTTATGTTTTAGTGATGTATTTGTTTATTCTTTCCCCAATACCAATTTTGTCTCAATTGCTGTCTGTCACTTTATAGGAAGAAGACTTGAAGTTGCATAGCGTCAGCCTTCCAACTTTGTTCTTCAAGAATGTGCTGGTTATTCTTGGTCTTTTGCCTTCCCAGATGAACCTTACAACCAGTTTGTCAATGTTCACCAAATAAATCGCTGGGATTTAGGGGTGTGAGAAGGTTGTATTGAATCTATAGATCAAGCTGGGAAGAACTAATATCTTGACAATGGTGAGTCTTCCTATTCATGAATATGGAATATCTCTCTATTTATTTAGATCTTTGATTTCCTTCATCAGGGTTTTTTTAGATTTATACCTAAGTTTTCTCATTTTTTAGTGCTAATATATGTAGTGCTGTGTTTTAGTTTCAAATTCCAATAGTTCATTTTTACTTTATAAGAAAACAATTGACTTTGTATTTTAACCTTGTGTCTTGCAACCTTACAATAATCACTTGTTAGTTCCAGGAGTTTTTGGTTTTGTTTTGCCAATTCTTTGGGAATTCTTTCAGATTCCTTGATACACTTTGCTGTTAGTTTTATGTAATATTTATTGACCATCTTGACAAATATTTATTTTTATAAGCCTAAATGTTAGTCTTTAAAAGTTTAAGGAAACTTGACCAAAAGATAATCGTGAATGTCTAATGTTACCATATTCATGAAATTACATATTTCAGGGTAGCACAAG
Source organism: Hyaena hyaena (assembly GCF_003009895.1). Classification (NCBI taxonomy): domain Eukaryota; kingdom Metazoa; phylum Chordata; class Mammalia; order Carnivora; family Hyaenidae; genus Hyaena; species Hyaena hyaena. The sequence goes on from NW_024080663.1 coordinate 144,792, forward strand.
TTTTCAATGTTAAACCACACTAAACTCTTAAGTCAATTAAGCAGGCCTGGTATTGGCAGTGTAGTTATAGCTTTCCAATCTTAGTAAAAACAAAATTGGCAACTTAGAATTAAATAATAACAAGGTTTTGATTGTCTTAAGTTATTAATGAAACACTTTGAAACACTGATTTGAAGTGTCTAAACTCTCAGATGTTTGTTGCATGAGGTTTTGTTTAATTGTGTGTATTGTTTTTCAGTGAATTTCTGGCATATTGCAATCCTCAAATGTGATTATCTTTGTTGTATTGGCATAATCAGTGTTTTGTATATTCAGCAATAGCATTAGAACAAGTTCTATAAGCAAGTAATATTTTCAATGAATAAATAAGATTTCAAATATCATGTAAGAATGGATTTAAGCTTGCTGAATGTAAAGATTGAAACCCAAGTCCCTGTAGCTATAGTAACTGCTTATTGTATGAGCTTAGATGCTGGCATTACATGTGCTATATGTATGCGGATTTTATTAAAGTATTGAGTTGCAAAAAAAAGTCATGTAAACTGTAAACAGTTTTACTTTTTCTTTCCTTTTTTTGTCTTATTACGTGTCATGTTCATGTCATGTTCACCTCTTTCTGAACATCTTTTTAGTAACTGTGTCCTTATTGTTGACTATTAGTTACTAACTGGGAACAATTTTACTTAATTCAATATGATTTGATTGAATGGGTTTCATTGGATTTAATGTGTTTACAAAGCTACTCTTATACTTGAGTTACTGAGTTTCAGTAATTGTGGCAAACCACCATCTCTGGGGTGAGCAATGCATCTGGAAAATGACAAACTCCGATGCTACTATTCCTGTGGGATCTGATTGGTCTAAATAGTGGCTTGGCAGTCACATTTGTAAGAGAGATCCAGTTCTATAAGAAACACTTGTATTCTCTCTAGATAAAGAATTTCTTATCTATTTATTTTAAATGAGTACTGTAATATTCACTTCCATTGAATTTCCCAGTGAAAATCCCAAAACACAATGTCTCCAGTTTAAAAAACAACTGAAAAAGTCACTTTCCTTTATGTGATAAAATTTACCTAAATTGTATTCATATAAATAAAATGTGACATGTCCACAGGCAACAATCAAAAGTCGGTATTTCCATAGTGAGGAAGTGAGTATTCTTAAGGTCTAGCAGGATGTGGTATAGGCAATTGCTTAATTTGCCTTAACCTATGACTGTCCATCACACGTGTGTGTGTGTGTGTGTGTGTGTGTGTGTGTGTGTGTGTGTGTAACCATGTTATAACCTTCGTTATGAGGTTCCTTCTCTACATAAAGAATCTGACTTTCTGCATCCTTCAATACTATAAGCTAATGCCTATTTTTATACACCAATAAAAGCACAGACTTTCTTTTCCCAAAGTGCAAATATTAGTGAAGTTACTTTACTGCTAAAGTGATATGCAAACAGCACTTGTGATAAGGAACGCAGTTGAAAAAATAACATTGTTAAGGAGAGCATAGCTACCCTTGAAAAGGAAGTAAAGGAACCCTTTCACATAACCTACTTGCAAATCTCAAAACAAAACACAGGGGGAAATTACAGGCTGCCACTTTTATTTACAACTTTCCTCCAACCAGAGCCTGCACTTACAGTGCTCCATCTGAAACTAATCTATGTGGGAAGGTCTCTGAGGGACGGCCAGCCAACTGGCACATCGCTGCGGGAGCCGCTCATGCCACAGCCTAGAACAGGTATGGACTCGGGCCAAGTAACCCATAGCATCTACCATGAAAGAATTATTGCGCAGAAGATGGGCGGCAATGAGGGGGGAGGGGTGGGAGGAGGAAGAAATTACGAAAATACATTTTTACCATCCAAAATGCAAATGAAATTCTAGTCTTAATCAAAAACAGTAACAGGCTCTGCTAAATACCCACAAAAGCCTGCTAAAAATATGTGAAGTTCATCCAGAGTTCAAATCTCAGAATTATTTTTATTTCCCAGCTTAGGCCCATCAAAACTGCCATGAAGCTTTTTGTTGTTTCAGTAAGATTGTGCAAATGGACTAATACGTTACATCACAAAATGAAGCCAGATGTGACAAATATTTCTTGCCATTTTACCGAAGTTTCAGAGCACTGCGTCTGGAGTCAGTGAACATGAATTTGAACTTACTAGCTTCCTGACAACTTCACTGAGCTTTGATTTCTTAACCTTTAAAAAGGATCGCGCTAAGCCACCATGCTGCCTAGAATAGGATAAAGGTGATAATTGCTTTCTTCCCACTGTTGTGCAGTGGGTTTGGATCCTGTGTAAGCCCTCTCAATGGTCAGGCTTAACACTTCTTGTATTTATGCTCAGCAGATGAAAACTTATGTCCGCCGATGAAAACTTAAGTCCACAAAAACCTGCACACAGATGTTTATAAGCAGCTTTACTCATAATTGCCAACACTCGGAAGCAACCAAGATGTCCTTCAGTAGGTGAGTGGATGAACTATGACACAAACAATTGACTATTATTCAACACTAAAAAGAAACCAATTTATTTGGTGCTTATGGTATGTCAGGCACTGGGCAAAATTATTATTTGCACACTATAAAAATCCTATGAAGTACTATTTTTACAAATTAGAAAATGAGGCTCAGACATGTTAAGTAACTTCCCTAACGTCACACAGTAAGTGCTGAAGCCAGTGACTCCTGGACTCTAAAGCCTGTGCTTTTAATCCCTGTCCCACCTGTCTTTGTTGCTGTTGTCGTTGTTGTTGTTGTTAGGTATTAACTCACAGAAGAAAGAATAATGGTATTGTCAAGTTATATTTTAATTTGCATTCAACATGAAACCGTTCTATTATCTTCTTTGTCAGAAACGATATCTTTATGTGCTGAAGCAGTTTGTGCTCATTGGTGTTCAAAGGAACAAATAATGGCAGCTTTGCTCAATGAAATATTATTTTCTGGTCACTAGCATTCAGAAAGAATTCCTAGTGATTAGGAGTCATAAAGCTTCAGAAGAATTCGCGGGCAAAGAGATCATGTTTGAAACTTAACGCACTGTCTCAGGGTTGGAGAACATATAAGACTTTAACTCCACATTAACTCAAACTACAAATAAAGCACATTAAATCAGAATTTCAAATTCAAATTTCAAATCAACGTAATAGATATGAATGATGAATAGATGAGAGTAGCTATAAATACAGCAAGCCCTCCCATTTGGACTTCACCATGTAGTACTTACTTATTACAGCCAGATGCTTCCAATCATCTGCATCTTTAATTTTTAAGAACAATTTACGCAGCATTATAAGTAATTGACTATAATGTTTGCTTACTGAAGTGTGACTGGCTTGGTTACACTTTTGACACTTGTTTTCCCACTTCTCAGTCATTATTTTGCAGAGATGTTCTGGGAAAGGTGCAGAAAGTCAAGTATAGTCTGTGAGGATCACAGTCAACAGTGCCAAACACTGACCATGGACCAATCAAGATAAAACAGTCAACAGTCTATTTGATTACGTGACAAGGTTACTGGAAACTTTGACAAGAGGAATGTCACAGGAATAGTGGAGGCCAGATTGGAAAGTGTTGGGAGTGAGGGAAGGCGGAGAAAGTGGATTCGGGGAGTGCAGACCACTCACTTAATAAGTTTGGCTGTCAGGACAAAGATGTGAGCTTGTTGAAACCGCGTGGAACAGAAGTCAGGAAAGAAGAACAATCAAAGGTAAAGGAATAAGCGAAAAATAGCTGACAGTTCCTAGTGTCCCAGGGGATAGGAAGGAATGTCGCCCTTAGGGCTCTGGCAAAAGCACACTGCAGTTGGGAAAGGCTATAGGAGAAACTCTCTACTCCAGGGTAAAGGGAAGGAGCCCCCGAGAATGACAATTAGGGAAGAGGTAGGCGCACTGGAAAGATGGCATCCCCAAGACCCAGGGACATAGAACCTGCTGAAAACTGAACCTTACTCAGCAGAACAGGAAACTCCCCTCACCTCCCATTCAAGTTTGTTACGTTGAGTAACAAGGAACAGCGGAATACCACTGGAGAGTTGCAGGGGTGTGGAGATAGGCCCGCCCGTGAGTGCAGATGGAGAACCCGAAGCTGAGGATGCAGCAAACATTGTGAAAACCTACCAAAAAAGCAGCCCCACCGGAAACACAGGTATCACTAGAGGAATTGGAAGTCTGTGGGGCAGAGGGTAACTGCAGGAACAGCAGGCCTCAAACCTAGCTTAACTCCTAACTAAATTAATTCACATCCCCATGCCAAAGGCCTAGCAGAAAGATATGCTCATTTCCAGGTATAAGCCAATCTGCCTCAGCATCTCCTGTCTTACAGCTTTCAACAGAAAAATTATGAAGCATAGGTAAAACTACACACTGCCAAGAGACAAAAGCAATGCTGCAACTGAAAATTTAATTGTTAAGATGCTCAAGTCTCTACTAGAAAAGATGGGCAACATGCAAATCAGATGGGTGATTTCATTAGAGAGATGGAAACCACGGTGGGGGGGGGGGAAGAGAGATAATTTGGTGGGGGAGGGGATAAACAAATCTTGGAGACTGTGGAAACAGGAATAGAAGGTGAAGGAGAATGAGCAGTTAATAGCTGTGCTATTATTTATTGAAGATGAAAATATAGAAAGTATAGTTTGGGGAGGAATTTTCCCTATATCAGATTTGGATAATTTGAATTTAAGGATTGGCGAACATCCAAGCACGTGTAGTCAGTATCAATTGTAAATAGAGATTTAAAATTCTGGGGGAGAGGCATCTGGGCTAAGCTCAGCAGGATGTGGAATGGTTGCTTGAATCACTGAAATGGATAATATCCCTCAAGGAGATTGTCTGCCCTGAGAATGTAAGCGGGCCAAGACTAAAAGCACTGTGAGAACCTGTATTTAAGGGTTGGGCAGACAAAGGAGGAGTCACCAAGGAGACAAGGACAGAGCAGAAGGAATGGCAACAAAGTATGGCAACAGCGCACATGCTTCAGAGAGTTTAAGTGAGATAAATGATCACTGTATTTAGCAACAAAGATGTCATTGGTAAGCAAGAGAGTCTGGTAAATCAAGGAACAAAAAGTGGGTTGGGTGAACAAAAGAAAGGAGAGACAGCAAGAGAAAATACCTCTTTCAAGAAGCTTGGCAACAAAGGTAAGAAGAGAAATAAAGCAGTAGCTAAATGGAGATATCTTAATACGAAAGACTTTCTTTGCCATGGAATCAGCTTGAACATATTGAAGTCCTGGTGTGAAGGAACCGGGCTGAAGACACACACAGGAAGGGGGAGCAGAAACTTACCTGATGACATGGCTTCAGTGAAGAAAGAGATCAGTATCCCAGTATCAACCGACTCTCTTTCATGCTTCTAGTATTTATCTAGTGTCTATTATGTAGTAGGTGATGTGTCATTGAGCAAGCCTTGGCCCTTGCCTTTCATGAATTTATGGCCTAAGGAAGCATACAGAACAGTAAACAAAAAATATTGCTAAGCAGCAAGGTAGGAGTTACAGCTTAAACCCAAGGAACTATGAGAGCATGTAGGGAGGGTACCTAACTCAGTTTCAGGAGGTCAGAGACAATTTCCTAAAGCCAGAAAATGTAGAGAAGGAGGGAGGAATTGCCTGATTTCTAAATGAATGATATAAGTTGTGATGTTCGGGTGGCTAGGGAGAGAACTGGTCATTCTAGGGAATGTCATCAGTTCCATGTGACCGAGCCATGGTGGGCAAAGCATGTGCTGGGTGGTGAGAAAAAGAGGCTTGAGAAGGAACCAGATCATGAAGAACTTTGTAAGTCATGCTAAGGCCTTCGGAATTCAGGCAGCAAGTGGATAGTACTCAAAGTGTTTTGCCTGAGAAACACAATGATCAGGTTTAAGTTTAAGAAAACTCATTGCACTTGCAGGAGTAGAAATGATTGGCAGAGAGCAAGAGTCCCCTTAAGATGCCTAGAACAGGGGCGCCTGGGTGGCTTAGTCGGTTAAGCGTCCAACTTTCACTTAGGTCATGATCTCGCGGTTCGTGGGTTCGAGCCCCGCGTCGGGCTCTGTGCTGACTGCCAGCTCAGAGCCTGGAGCCTGTTTCAGTCTGCGACTCCCTCTCTCTCTGACCCTCCCCTGCTCACGCTGTCTCTCTCTCTCTCTCCTACAAATAAATAAAAAAAATAAAAAAAAAAAAGATGCCTAGAACAAATAGGAAGGTGACGTGGGAGATCTGAAGAAGGCTGACATTGGAAAAATAGATTGCCTCGTCAGTCTGATAGTTGACTCAGACCTGAAGATTATGGATTTGTAATAGCATTCATCTTATGATGGTGTGATTCCATCTGTGAACATTTGCCAACCTTCATACAGGGCTGTTGAAAGCCAACATTTGGATGGCATGGTTGGGTTCATGCCAGTTGAGCCACAAAGGAGTACATGGGTCAAGCTGAGATGAGGGTGTTGTCAAGGGGGTTTGAAGTGATGGATGTTGTCCATCCATCAAAGCTGGATCAGAAAGAAATTGAGGGAGGAAGAGAACGCTGTTGGGAAAATATGGAGAGTTCCAGGAATGGAGGGAAGTTTTAATAAAATCAAAGAACTTGTATAGACAGAGTGTCCAAGGAGAAATCTGGAATGACATAAGATTATGGTCAAAGAGGAGCTTCTTTTTGTAATAATTTATTTATTTTTTAATTTACATCCAAGTTAGTTAGCATATGGGGCAACAATGATTTCAAGAGTAGATTCCTTAATGCCCCTTGCCCATCCCTCTCCCACAACCCCTCCAGCAACCTTCTGTTTGTTCTCCATATGCAAAAGTCTCTTGTGTTTTTGTCCCCCTCCCTGTTTTTATATTATTTTTGCTTCCCTTCCCTAATTTTCATCTGTTTTGTATCTTAAAATCCTCATATGAGTGAAGTCATATGATATTTGTCTTTCTCTAACTAATTTCATTTAGCATAATACCCAAAGAGGAGCTCCTTTGAATGGTAAGATTTTATTCCAGGCAATAACAAGTTTCAGGATGTGGCCATTGAGTTGAAGTGTAGTATAGGCTAGGTGAGCAATCACAGCAAATATTGGTTTAAAAATATATATATATATATATTTTAATGTGAATGTTTATTGGAATTGAACACTTGATTTAAGATATTATCTCTGTACTTCTCATCTTTTTAAAATAAAAACTGTTCTCTGAAAAAATAGTGATGGGCACCTGAGTGGCTCAATCAGTTAAGTGTCTGACTCCTGATTTGGGCTCAGGTCATATCACAGTTTGTGAGTACAAGTCTTGTGGGAGGCTCTGCACTGGCAGTGCAGCAGAGCCTGCTTGGGATTCTCTCTACTTCTCTCTCTGCTCCTACCCTGCTTGCTTTCTCTCTCTCGCTCTCTCAATAAATAAATAAACATTTTTAAAAAATAAAAAATAGTGATGATGTAAGCAATTTAACAGAGTGGCACAAGGGATCTCTTCCTGCTTCTGTCAGGAGGCTCTCCAGGGAGGAATGTCTCCCTTCACCTGGAAAGACGCTTGGGAATCTTCTGGGTCTCCCATTTCCAGGTAAAGGATGGAAGTTAAGTGAAAAGTGGAAATATGACCTTCAGCCCAGAGTATGCAGATTGCTGCCTGGTGGGTACCTGGAGTTCATGTCCCTCTCATCTGGCTCCCCACCAGCATCACTTGATTAACTTCTACTCCTTGTTCTGGTCTTTTAAACACCACGCTCTTAGGGGTTTATTGACACCCAAACTAATTTAGTTCTTCCTTTTATAAGTGTTCATGGCACTTATCCCAGCCATTTGTCATTTATCCCAGCAGTTAATAAAAGAATGTATAATTATTTGTTTTATGTTTCTCTCCTCCTCCCCCCACGGCCCAAGTCCCCCGGAGGCAAGGACTGCGACTGTATAGTCTGCATAGGCATATGTAGCGATATTATGCCACGATAAATGACTGGAACCAAAAATGGAATAATTATGTCTCCCCTTATGTCTGTAGGGAGAGTCTAAAGAAGAACTCACTAAAATGTGTTCCACTTAGAAGTAAAGCACATTAAAACCGCCTGAATCTGACTCTTGACTGCCGGCTCTGACGTCATCCCTTTGCAGATGAAGCTTGGACGGCGCTGCTCACAGCCCACCTGATGTAAATGCATCAAGGTGGGGTCTATTTTTAGCTACAGCAAATTACCGTTCCTTTATGCTTTCAGGTTTTCATCTTTGCAAATGAGTTCTCTTGTTCTTAACATTTTTCGGAGTAAAGTAAGGCTTGCTTTTATGAAGAAAGAAAACAATCTTTAAGACAAAGAACATTTCTCCTTTAATCTCCACCTCAGCTCAGGGGTTCAAAGAGCCTTTACTGGGCCACTAGATGCTATTCCTCAGAATAGGGATGGTCCTTCCGACTTTTTGTAAAGACACTACAAACTCAAACTTGTGGAGGAAACTCAGCCCATAGAGAACAAAACAAAGATTTGATGATGAGTCTAGTTCCAAGGTGATGCAACCGGGTAATAAGAAATTGACATCATATAAATATAGATTTTTAAGCTATATTTGTAAATATGCTTGTGCCATATAAAAATGAGCTGCAAGATTCCACAAAATAAATGCAGTTTATGTAAGGTCTTAAAGATGAGAGTGTGCTTTGTATCAGTCAGATCACTTCCTGCTTTAACAAATGATATAGACGAGGCCAAAATTGTCAGTTAAACGTGACATTGGCACAGAGAGAATCTATTTCTGGGTGTAGGGGAATGGAAAGACAATGGGGGGCCTGTAGATCAGGCAAGCTGATGCCTGGAGTGGAGGTTTCGCTTTTTACATATGTTGAAATGTTTGAAGTATAATTTTACATATATATTTATTAATGTTTATTTTTGTGTTTTTTTAAATTTTTTTTTAAATTTATTTCTAGGAGAGAGAGAGACAGCGTGAGCAGGGGAGGGTCAGGGAGAGAGGGAGTCACAGACTCTGAAACAGGCTCCAGGCTCTGAGCTGGCAGTCAGCACAGAGCCCGACGCGGGGCTCGAACCCACGAACTGCGAGATCACGACCTAAGCAAAAGTCGGACACTTAACCGACTAAGCCACCCAGGCACCCCAATATTTATTAATGTTTATTTTTGAAAGAGAGAGTGCAAGTAGAGGAGGTACAGAGAGAGAGGGAGACAGAGAATCCAAAGCGCACTCTGCACTGACAGCAGAGATCCCTGTGCGGGGCTCAAACTCACAAACCTTGCGATCATGACCTGAGCCAAGGTCCAGAGCTTAACTGACAAGTGCCCTCTATAATTTTATATTTTTAAAAATATTGTTTTATAATACAAACACTAAAAATTAAAACTTGGTGTACATTTTTTGATTAACAAGGATATGAAAAAAATTTTCAGAATCACTAAAGATTCCTAAGATTTTTATGTTCAGTCAAGGAAGGCATAAGTCAGTCATAAAATTAGACCCAAAATAGGATTAGAAGGAATGTGATTAGAACGGTTCGATTTTACCTTCTACCCTTGTCTCCCTGATTTGACTTTTTCTTTGCAATCAGTCATACCATGTACGATCTTGTTCCCATGTATTTGGTGGGCAGAGTAATGACCCCCCCAAAGATGCCCTGTCCTATTTCCTGGAACATGTAAATATGTTACTTTATAAGACAAAAGGGACTTTGTATTAAGATTAAAGTTCAAGAATTTGAAATGAGGTGGGGCGCCTGGGTGGCTCAGTTGGTTAAATGTCCACCTTCGGCTCAGGTCATGATCTGGTGGTTCATGGGCTCAAGCCCCACGTCTGGCTCCGTGCGGACAGCTTGGAGCCTGGAGCCTACTTTCGATTTGTCTCTCTCTCTCTCTCTCTCTCTCTGCCCCTACCCTACTCACTCTCTCTGTCTCTGTCTCTGTCTCTCTCCTCTCTCATTCTCTCTCAAAAACAAATATGTAAAAAAATTAAGAATTTGAGATGAGGAGATTATCCTGAATTATCTGGGTGGGCCCCATCTAATCTCACGAGTCCTTAAAAAGTGTCAAGAAGACAGAAAGATAGGTCATAGATAGACACAATAAGGATTAAACCCACCGTTGATGGCTCTAAGGATGGAGGAAGGGGACCAGGAGCCAGGGACAGTGGCAGCCTCTGGAAGCTAAGAATGGATCTCAGTTTACAGCCAGCAAGAAAACACAGACCTCAGTCCTATGACTGCAAGGAGCTGTATTCTGCCAACAACACAAATGAGCAGGAAATGAATTTTCCCTTACGGTGTCCAGAAAGGAACACAGGCTGCCAACACTTTGGTTGTAACGTGGTGAGATCGTATTGAACTTCAGAACAGTACAACTGTAAAATAATAAACCTGAGTTAGTGTAATCCACAAAGCTTCTGGTAACTTTTGGGATAACAATACAAAACGAATGCAATGTCTTTGGTACCCTCCTCTGTGTTTGTGATGCCCTTCCCTCACCTACATTCTTCTAAATCCCACATTGTTAGTGAAACCATCCGTACCTCATGGATCTTTCTCTACTCTGTTCTACTTGGTTGGCAATATACTTAAGGGAGCTAGTTATTTACTCATACCTATGTTCTAGCTCCACAGTGAGATTTTAAGACACTTAAGAACAAGGATGATATACAAGCAATTGTGGCCCACTGCAAAAAAGGGCCACAAGTCCTTTCCCTGCCAGTATCCACACTCTTGCAATGTGACTTTGAAGATACTCCCACCAAAAGATGCATTCTATTCCTTCACTCCTTCCATCTGGACTGGTCCTGTAACTTGCTTTTATGTAATGTGCATAAGCAAATGTAGCTGAAGTGGAACCTGGACTCTGAGATCACCACCATGTGAACAAACCTGGGCTAGCCTGGCCATCCAACTGCTAGCCCAGCCAACAGCTAGTGAAATGTCAGACAGGTGTGTGGACCATGGGCCATCAGCTGACCGCAGGCTCAAGAGCGGGTTCAGCTGACCAGAAGAAGAAACACTCAGATGACTGCATCCAAATTGCTAACCCACAGGTTAGATTTGGGGTTAGTTTGTTAAATAGTAAAAGCTAATTCATACATAGCTCAATGCTCTGCGTTGAGCTGTTGGTGGATAATTTTGGATGATGCTCATGATGATGAGGATAATGACGGTAGTGACAATGACAGTAACAGTGATGAAGATAATAAAGAAAGCTGTATTCACTCCTAGTGAAACAAGGTAAGTGGCAGCATTTCCATATTCTGATACCAGGAAATTCCAGTGCTTATAAGTTGAGGAGTTTCAAATTTTTGTTCAAGTAAATTGGAAAGCACAGTGTCTAAAGATTTTAGGTTATATATACTAGAGTCTATCATTAGTCTCTAACAAATCCAAAATAGCTCTGTACTAAGCTTTGTATCGGCAACTTTTATTATTTCAATCTTTCTCTCTCATGATGTCAAAACAGTAAAAGGAGCCAGACTGTTACTCTACTGTGCCAGGTCTAAACATACAAGTAGACTTTGGTTAAAATCTGCTTGGGACTTTGTCACATAAGAAACTCAACCAGGAATTTTCATCAAAGGTAGCCTTTACATGGGAGCCAACAGTAGCTTATCTCTCATCCAAATAATCTTCTCTATCTGCTCAACTCAAAAAAAAAAAAAAAAAGCCTTCAAGTGTTATGCTTATAAAAATTCTTAAGTGAATTAAGTAGTATGTAAAGCCCTGATATTTAGCCTGAGTAACTTTAAGTACGATGTACTTCTTTCAGCCTGTATTCCATAAAAATGTTTGAGGATGAGGAGGGAACAAAGAGGAGACCCACAGAGAACAGCATAAATAGGCAAGGTCACCAAGAATGTGGCATATTCATGTTCCAGTGCCCAAGGAGGGACATCCCTGATCGCCTAAGCTTGCTTCTTTTTTGGCTGGTGTGGATAAAGTTTTTGCCAAACACATTCTTTCTGACTAATCATTTGAAATGTTATAAGCTCAGGCCAGTGGAGGTTTTGTCACCTCCAAGCAGAAGAAATATTATATAATCCTAGAAATTCTATTTGAAAGACATCTCAGAGTTGATCCGATAAAACTTCCCACATAATACAGACATCCTTTCCAGAGTTAGTCGTCCACACCCTACTTGAATTCCTCAAGTGTTAGGAAAATCACAATTTCCTGAGACAGCCCCTACTATTTTGAGCACCTATAATTGAGAAGGAGTTCTTTCTCATATTAAACTGAAATCTATCTCCCACCCACTGAGCCAAGTTTTGCTTCTAAAACTGCACACCATACATGTTTCCTCCCTCCCTTGCAACTGGGTGCTGTGTTTATAAGCCCAGGCTTTGGAGTCAGCAGACTTAATGTCAATTATCAGCTCTTTCCCTTGCCAGTTGGGCAACCGTGAGCAAGTCTACCTCTCAAAGATCAGAATTCTCAACTATAAAACTGGAGTCATAATACCCACTCTATAGGGTTATTGTGAAAGTCCGATGAGGTCTAAAGTACTAGACCTTTAGGCTACATCTAAAGTGCATGGTACAGTGTCTGACACATAGTATGTTATCAGTAAATGGAAGCTGACATTATTACTCTATGACCTTTCAGATATTTGCAAAGAACCTTATTTTTCCATAAAGTCTTCTCTTCTCCAAACTGGGCATCTCCTTCTTTAATCAGACTTCAGAATATGGAAAAAATTATTCTTTCCCAGATCTACATACTGTTCTTGCCTACAGTTTATGCTTGCATTTAGTACCTAATTTATTATTTTTTTAAACATTTGTTTTTATTTTTGAGAGACAGAAAGAGAGAGCAGAGGAGAGGGAGAAAGAGAGAGACAGAGAATCCGAAGCAGGCTCTGAGCTGTCAGCACAGAGACTGATGGGGAACTCGAACTCACCAACGATTAGATCATGACCTGAGCTGAAGTTGGACTGACTGAGACACCAGGTGCCCCTAGTGTCTAATTTATTTTTTAAATATATTTTTTAATTTTTTAAATTTATTTCTGAGAGAGAGAGACAGCGTGAGCAGGGGAAGGTCAGAGAGGGAGATACAGAATCTGAAGCAGGCTCCAGGCTCTTAGCTGGCTGTCAGCACAGAGCCCGACACGGGGCTCGAACCCACAAACTGTGAGATCATGACCTGAGCTGAAGTTGGACGCTTAACCAACTGAGCCACGCAGGTGTCCCCTCTAGTGTCTAATTTAAATGACACATGGCTGGGGCACCCTCCTCTGCTCACACTGTCTCTCTCTTTCTCTCTCAGAAATAAATAAAAAAATTTTTTTTAAATAAAATAGAATAAAAATAAATGATACATAGCTAATTATGGAAAGAGCCCAAATGTCCATCAACTGATGAATAGGTGAAGAAGATGTGGTATACAGATATGCAATGGAGAGAGAAAGACAGATATCATATGATTTTATTAATATGTGGAATTTGAGAAAGTCAACAGATGAACAGAGGAAGGGAAGGAAAAATAAGACAAAAACCTAAGACTCTTAAATACAGAGAACAAACTGAGGGTTGCTGGAGGCGGGTGGGGTGAGTTCAATGGGTGATGGGCATTAAGGAGGGCACTTTTCAGGACAAGCGCTGGGTGTCCTATGTAAGAGAAGAATCACTGGGCCCTGAAGCTAAGGCTATACTGTATGTTAACTCACTTGAATACAAAACAAAAAACAAACAACAGCAACAAAAATCACCCAATATCAGGGAAATACAAATCAGAAGTAAAACATATCTCTTGACATCAGTCAGAATGTCTAAAACTGACACAGGAAATAACAGGTGTTGGCAAAAATGTGGAGAAAGGGGAAGCCTCTTGCACTGTTGGTGGGAATGCAAACTGGTGCAGCTGCTCTAGAGAACAGTATGGTGGTTCCTCAAAAAGTTAAAAATAGAACTACCCTACGACCCAGAACTTGCACCGTAAGTATTTAACCAAAAGATACAAAAAAGGGGCACATGAATCTCAATGTTTATAGCAGCATTATCAACAACAGCCAAACTATGGAAAGAGCTCAAATATCCTTTGACTGATGAATGGATGAAGCAGAGTTGGTATGTATGTAATATTACTCGGCCCTCAAAAAGCATGAAATTTTGTCATTTGCAATGATGTGGGTGGAGCTGGAGTGTATTTTACTAAGCGAAATCAGCCAGTCAGAGAAAGACAAATATTACAGGATTTCACTCGTAGGTGGAATTTAAGAAACAAAATAGATAAACAGAGGAAAAAATAAAGGCAAATCAGGAAACAGACTCTTAATGACAGAGAACAAACTGAGGATTACTGGAAGAGGGGGATGGGATAAACAGGTAGTGGATTAAGGAGGGCACCTGTCATGATGAGCGCTGGGTGATGTAAATGATGAATCATTAAATTTTACTCCTGAAACTAGTATTACACTGTATGTTAACTTATGAAATTTAATAAAAACTTGGAAAAAGGAAGAAGGTAAATAAATAAATAAATAATACATGGCCAACACTCCTTGATACAATCGGTAATTTACCTACTGCCAGAAACTAGGATGAATTTCCTCTAGCGGATAAAACTGGACAGAAAGCAGGTCCATGGCTCATTGGAGCAATTCCACCATAAGTCCTTCTGTCCCTCCTGATGGCACTCTGCTTCAACATCATAAGGTCTATACTTTGGGAGGAGAATGCCTCTTCTGTCATTCATCTGATCTCCAAGAGAAAACATTTTTGCTAATCTTGCCGCGTCTTTTAGTCTACCTCTTGGAGGTGAAGTGAATCAGCTGGTGGATACCCAATAGCCACTAGCCACATTTCTCAACAGAGGACCTAGTTTAATAATGTCATGAGGACAAGAACTGTGGTCTGTTTGGTCTTCCATCTCCACCTGGACCAGTGATAGCTAGTTGACCTGTTAATTCTAAGCACTAGACCAGTAGGGAGGGAAAAGAGAGGGAGGGGGTTAGTAAGCTCATTTTGGCACTCACGTTAACTTACATTCCCCCACCTTCATCATTTTAGAGATGATGTTGTCCCTCACCATCTGTCCACTTCATGTTCTTATTTGCCGCATGGTCAGTGAGTGAGGAGGGGGACTATGTACCTGCCACCTCCAGACCCCAGTATGTTCTGACCATGATCTGGACACATTCCCATTGCAGGAGTGCTAATGTCTGAGGAAGCCCGAGGATATGCTCGGCCTTCTGCCCTGCTTCACCCCCAGCAGGAGTTCTCTGTCTACAGTCCATCAGAAAACCACCATGATAGGGATAGAAACAGAAAGAGGCCCAGTGGGTCATAGTTTTTCACATGCTCCATCTGTTCACTGTCAGAAAGCTAAGACAATAGGGGTCACAGAAGATCCTATTTCAGCACAACAGACTTAAAATAAATGACTTCTAGACACTGGAAATTTTTACTCATTTTAACCTGCAGTCAGCTGTAAGTCCTGAAAAAAAGGAAAGATCTACCAAGTAGGTAGGGCACAGCACAAATGGCAAACCATCAATCATGTACCTCAACAAGAGCTGGATAGACCTCTCATGATAGTTTTTTTAATGCCAGATATTCACATCTCAGCTTCCTTTAGGAGTGGCCATGTGATCTACTTCTAGCCTTTTGTGGTGGGGAGTCTTTGTGGGAAGCTTCTTAGAGTTTCCTCTCTTATGAAAAAGAGAGACAGCAAGGGGAGCCTTTTTTCCTCTCTTCTGTGCTAGCATGTGAATACGGCAGCCATCTTGGAGCCATAAAGCGACAACATTGAGGTTGACCCAGTAGAAGGATGCAAAGAACTTGGACCCTTGATGACATCAGGATGCTCTTGAACAAATTATGGAATTACATGCCTGCAGACTTCTCTGTCTATGATGACAAAATGTCATCATTGTTTAAGCCACTTTTAGCTAGGTAATCTGTTACTTGAAGTGAAGATATTCTAATTGTTACAGGCACTAGTGGCAAATAAGATCTGTCACTAGGCCCCTCTTTATAACATCTTTCCTCTGCTTACACTTTTTAAATATAGTTGTGTGTGTGTGTGTATTTATGTGTATTATATATATAAATATGTGTATATATTATGTGTATGTGTATTATAAATATAATATATCAGTATATACTTTCTGGCTTTAATTACATACAATTAACTGTACATAGGAAAATAAATTGTAAAAAAAGTAAATAAGTACAGTAAAATGTTAACAGTAGTAATCTTTGGAAAGTGGAACTATGAATACTATAATTTCTGCTATATTTTTATATTTTATACTTCTTTTAATGTTTTAAAATGTTTTAATGTTTATTCATTTTTGAGACAGAGAGACAGAGCATAAGCAGGGGAGGAACAGAGAGAGATGGAGACACAGAATCCAAAGCAGGTTCCAGGCTCTGACGGATACAGGTCTTGAACTAATGAGCCATAAGATCATGACCTGAGCCAAAGTTGGACACTTAACCAAATGAGCCACCCAAGTGCCCCATATATTTTATAAATATTTTTCAAAAACAGACATTAATCTTTATATAGAAAAAACTTACTTTCAAGAAGTAAAACTTTCATAAGGGCAAATTTTGGTAGTGATAGGGGAATTCAACCATGTTGACATTTCACAGAATTTTCATTTGGCTAAAAGGAGAGTATCTGTTACAACATTACTATACAAAGGATGCTACATAGTTTCCTACTATCTGAGAAGAGAAAAATGGGAAATGGGCCTAATTTATACAAGAAAAGATGAAAAGTTAAAGCACTTTCTGTCTAATAAAAATAGCAAGGAGCCCGGGCTGGATGATATCCGGGTTTACCATCCAGTGAACTGACAAGAAGAGGTAAAGACATTCCCACGGTTATTTCTCCAAGGATTCTAACAAAATAGTATAGCCATTGATTAGAAATGTCTAAGGATTGGAGTGTCTGGGTGGCTCAGTTGGTTAAGCTTCTGACTTAAGCTCAGGTCATGACCTCATGGTTCATGAGTTCGAGCCCCGCGTCAGGCTCTGTGCTGACAGCTCAGAGCCTGGAGCCTGCTTCAGATTCTGTATCTCCCTCTCTCTCTGCCCCCCCCCCACCCCTGTTTACACTCTGTCTCTCTCTCTCTCAAAAATAAATTAAAACATTTTTTAAAAATGTCTAAGGATTTTAGAAATCAAAAATACACAGAGTTTCTATGCAAGGCCCCACAAAATAATTGTATGTTTAATTACTGAATATTTGTTCAGAACATGAACAGAACTTGGATACCAGGAATTTAAATCTCTCCCAAATGACAGCACTGACAGCTTGTGATTTATACACATGGTTTATAATCCCCATATATTGCTACTCTGGGATATTCCTTGGCAAGATAGGAGTTGAGAAATGTGATTTATTCTTGGGTCTATTTCATTAAGAGAAAAATATACATGCAAGGGAAAGAACCAGATCTTTTCTACTTTCAAAATTACTGTCTTTAACTATAAACATGTTAATTATCTAGTATATTTCAGGTAACTGGTTACTAAAAGATAGAAGGCAGTATTTGCTCTAAAAAAAAATTGAAAGAATAAAAAATAAGCCAAAAAATTTTTCCTAGTTTTGAAGGCACACACATTACCAGAGAGATGATATAAAAGACTGTGTGGTGAGAACAAAGCAGTGCAGGAATTCTGCGGAGGCAGAGCTTATGGCTGGGGGTGGGGGGTGGGGGTGGAGGGGCGGTGGGGAGGGCTTTGATGAGGAGGTAGATGCTAGTGAGCCTTCCTGGAAGGAAGAATGGGGTCTGGGTAAGTGATGAGATTCAAGGACAGTCCGGGAAGGTCTTTGAATGCACAAGGCTCAGACACACAACATGGGCCACGTTTAAAACATGAACCAACTAGGCTATATAGCAAAGGATGCAAGCCTGAGAGAGAGAGAGAGAGAGAGAGAGAGAGAGAGAGAGATTGGGGAAATCAGGGAATGGTCACATCATGGAGGGAATTTCACACCTCACTAAAACTTCTGATTTTATCCTGCACTACAGTGGTTACTTCCCACGCTCGAGTCAGACAAAAGGTTTAAATCCTAGTTTTTCCATTTAATTACTACGTGACCTTAGGTACATTAGTCATTTTTCTTTCTTTTCTCTGTCATTCCCTTCCTTCCTTCTTTTCACCTCTTTCTTCTTTTCTGAGTTTGGCTTTACTTTTTTCGACTTTCATTATGAAAATTTCCAAAGATACACCCAAGTCAAAGCAACTGTGCAGTACACCCCACGTACCATCGCTGTCTGATCTCCACCCTTCCTCTCCCTCCTTAACAGCCTACTTACCTATTGCATTAGGGCTGACGTGACTAAGTACCTGGGAGCACTTGGTTAAGGAATTTCCCACAGGTGGGAGGAGCTAGGAAAGGCTGCCTGAGGAGCAGTTACGTGAAAGTGGTATTCACCTTAAACTCAAGATACACATGTGGGGATGAGCACTGGGTGATATATGGAAACCAACTTAACAATAAACTATTTGTAAAAAAATAAAAATAATAAGATACACGGGCCCCAACCCGGGTCTCATGATTTAAAGGGCCTGCTCCCACCCTTCTCTGGCCACTTTCTTTTCCACAGGGAAAGGGTTCCCAAGGAAAGTTACCTGCCTGGAGCCTGGGCCTCCTCAACAAGCCCTAATACCTGGAACCCATGAATTTCCTGCCTAAATGTCTTGAGGCCACTTGTTAGGCTTGGTCTTCCCCCGTACGTGCATCACTAAGCCCTAGAGGTGAGCAGGTGATGCTTGAAAGGTGAGTGTGGGCAGAGCTTTGACCTGTAGGCTGAGGCTCCTCACATATGTGAGGCCCCTAAAAGTACTGAAGGGGAGAATAGAGGGAGAAAGAAAGGGTCCCCCACCCGCACCTTGTTCCACAGACCAAGAACTCCCATCTGGAGCCCCGTTCTTGCCCCACAACCCACGAACATCAAGGGCAGGTCTCTGAGAATAAGTGTCATCTACAATTTGTCTCAATGTTCCTGAATTTAAATTTATGCCACTGATGTCTTTTGCCAAGTCAGCTCCCAGGACTGTCAAAGAGCCAGATGAGCATTGTCTGGGTGCCTGGGGGAACAGAATTAAGTTTCCACATGAAACGATGAAGTTGGCCAATATGGTGGTCATCCAAAGAACAGGGATGCACTGAACCATGAGGATGAAGTGGACCAGCATGCTCTTGGTGAGAAGAGCTTTCCAAGGGCTTTCTCTATCAAAGAGTTACAGCCCTATAGTGTTTAAAGCAAAAAAAAAAAATGGCCTGTGAATGCCTTTGTATAAGAGAGAATTCTTGTTTATGAACATACCTCATTTGGGAAGGAGAGAAATGCTAGGAAGAATACCTATTACATCCTAGAATTTAGCATTAAAGTACAAGGGAAGGGTGGAATGGGGGGTTGCTATATGTCTTCATAGGCATAATACCTAAAGAAAAAAGTAGAAAAGGCAAAGTAGGGCAGCCCACAACAGCAATTAGAATTTTTTATTCCTGAGTGGATAATATGTGGTTTCATTTAAATAAGAACACAATCTCCATTAACTTAATTTGTAAAAGCAATAACTCCAACACTCCAGCTATTGCCCTAGTAAGGCATTTTTAGACACATCATTGCTACTTCGAAATTAAAAGTGAATCAGTCCTGTGGAGTTAATTACCAGTAAATATAACCTAAAGTAGGTCTCCCAAATGGCACGGAGCCAGCATAAGATGGTTCTCAGTGTTAACCAGAAACATTGGAAGATACCGGGTACTTGAGAAGCTAAGTTTTTATGTGTGGCAATTGCTTTGGGGAACAGCGGGAGAAATCATTTGCAGCATCCCCAGTAAGAAACAAAAATAGAGGCCTGATTAAAAGAAGACCTCTTTGCTAGAGATATAGGGAAGTGTCCCCCAGCCCTGCCCCCCAAAAAGGAAAACCTTCAGCTCTCTGTTGTTGTTGCAACCTTTTCCCCAACTCAGTTACGCTTACAGAAAGGAAATCCTACCTATTTCTTTTAAATGCTGGCATACAAACCTATTTAATTATATAAGGTAGAAACAATTTTAGAAACAAGAAATAAAGTTAAATAAAGCCAGAACAAAGAAGTTACTTTCATCACCAGTGCTTTGGAATACAGTGTCCTCTGTTACGGTGTTCTCAAGCAGATATGCAAGACCAGAGACAGAAGAAAAAAACTCAGAGGTATATCGTTGTCTGAACTTTAATTAAATATTTGAATCAAGGAAAATGGGAATAGATGAAACCGTAGTGAGAGAGCAATGGTACATGCACAAAGGGGATAGATTAATTAAATGACTGCTGATCTAGTATTGGTAATGAACATATTTGTTTTCTTTTACTACAAACATGTCTAGGTTTCCTGCAACTCCCATGATTATCCAAATGCACCCATGCTCCCACTATCCTAACTTGTAATGCTCAAGAGTGCAACAAAGCGAGCTGTTTTTGTTCTGAACTACACAGTTCATGGAGGTCCTTCAGCCCCATACTGGATGTCGGTAGCAGTCATGATGCTAATACATGATTAGCTTAAGTTGCTTCTTTCCCATTTTAGTTTTATAAAGTGATTACACATGATTTTGTGTTTCAACTATTTCTAAGTAAATTTAGCAAACCAAAGCTGGAAATGACAAGCCTCAAAGTCTACATTTTAAAACGGATTCCCATCTGGACTGTTCACTCTGTATAATTGAGTTTATGATACCTCCTTTAACAGACACAATATTAAGGTTGAGTGTCAGGGTAATATATATACGAACTACATAAAGAACAGTGTTGCTTTCTAATGTGAGGCTTATCTAAACCCTAGAAGAGCACAGACTGCTCTGCAGAGCCAAAACCATTATTAGTGGTCCGTCTTGACTGTGGTTCCACTTGCGAGATAAAGTCCCAACTGGGAGTTTCTCATACAGTGGGTCAAGACAAGAACTGTAAGGAAGCCAGGGTGTCTCGTGTCTCTTTTCAAATAACTGAAGGCCCCTTCTTCTGGTGTCTGGAAGAAGTAAAATGTCCTTGTCTAGTGGGTATTGCTTTAGTATACCACATGCCCAGTAAGTTCTAGCATCTAGAAGCATGCAATAGCAGCTAATATCAGCTATGCAGTCATGGTATTCTTAGTGTTTAATTATATCATGTGCATTGAGAGATTTTAAATGTTAAAGAGAAAACAGAAGGACTTATTCTCTTTAGCAACCATTATAGTACAGAAGGTTCAAAGCTGCAATCACACTCATACGGCGGATAAACTGATTACAAAATGAGGGTAGCCACAAGTGTGCATGCTATTGGAAACATGAAACTGGTCCCTAAAACAGATAACCCCTTGTTTGTTTTCAAAATTCCATTGCTGTCTCAGACCATCGATCAGCACAATGGAAAACTTTCACTTTAGCAAGGTAATGCCAATGTTCAGGCTTAGAAGTGCAAAAACGGGTGTAAAATAATAAATCTGTTTTCCCTTTTCTCACTGGCTAAGATTCTGTCTCATTCGGCAAGGATGTGACTTTATAAAAACCCTTTTAAGAATAAAGGGCATGAGGTCTTAATAGCAGTTCGTACTGGTGTGCATACCTGTGGTCTCATTCTTCACGTTAATGCAAAGGCTAAATTATAACAGAAGCATCATCAAAGATAGATCACTTTCTAAAATTCTTCTTAAATATTTCCTTCATCAAAATTATTTCCTTCGGCTCATGCACACTCGAGGTGCTTAATCTACATCATAAGACGATGAAGGTGGGGACGGTAATACATTATCAAATCTCTTTTTCAAAAACAGTGCTGAAATAAATTAACCTGCTCTTTTAAAATGTCAGTGTGCAAGTTCTTGAAGTTTCCGGTGCTGTGACTTTAGGATTTCTCTAAAACACAGAAACAAAGGGTAAAAATCAGGTAGCTGTTCAAAATGACCTCGGGGACCCCATTTAGGGAAAGACCTTGGTTCGACAGGTTATCCCACCGGGGTGGAAAGGCGCAATCTTCGCACCGGTTTATCGGGCTTGGCCAGCAGGAGTCTTCGTTCGGGCGGAGGGGACTTTACAAGGGCAGGAGGCGGCGCCGACGTCGGCACCTCCCGCATCTCTGCTCCCCCCGGGGCCCGGCCGGGTCACCAGTGCTGGCCGGCGGCGCGGGTGCCCAGCTGCGCCTGGGACACCGCGGGGACGGCCGTGGCGGCAGCGGCGGCCGCCGCCGCGTCGCCGACGCCGGGCAGGACGGAGCGCACGGAGCGGCGGAACTCCTCGTTCCTCCACGTGTAGAGCAGCGGGTTGAGCGCGGACAGGGCGCAGCACAGGAGCCAGCTGGCCGCCTGCACGCCCCAGGGCACGGGCAGCGAGAGGCCGCTGGCCAGGCTCACCCACACCAGCGGCTGCGTGGCCAGCAGGAAGACGCAGCAGAGCAGAAGCACCGACAGGCCGCTGAGACGCCGCTGCGCCCGCCGCGGCTGCAGCGCGGGCGGCAGGGGCTGGGCCTGCGCCGGGTGCGCGGCACCGCCCGGGCCCGGCGCGTGCGGGGCGCCCGGGAAGGCGGCGGCGGCGGCGGCGCAGCCGGGCAGCTGGTGCAGCAGGTGGAAGTTGAGGACGCTGACCCGCTTGACGCTGACGCGCACGCGGCGCACGATGCCCAGGTAGCAGTGCAGCAGCAGCGCCGTCTGCGCCAGCAGCGCCGCGGCGGCCAGCAGCGCCGGGTAGTGGACGCGCGGGGGGGCGGCGCCGGGCCGCGGCGCCCAGGGCGGCAGCAGCAGCACGAGGCCCAGGGCGAGCGCCCAGGAGAGCGCCAGCATGCCCGCCGTGTGGCGCCGCTGGTACAGCGCCTGGTAGGTGGCCGGCGCCCGGGTGATGAGCAGGTAGCGGTTCAGGGCCACCAGGCAGTGGGACAGGAGGGACACGGTGAGCCCCAGGCCTAGCAGCCCGCCCCGCAGCAGGCGGTAGCTGCCGCCGGCGCCGTCCCAGTCGGCGGGGGGCTCCGCGGAGCCGGCGGGCAGGAGCCCGAGCACCGCCTCCTGCGGCATCCAGAGGGCGCAGACGCTGAGGTCCGCGGCGCAGCCGTTCACGATGAAGGCGTTGCTGGTGGTCTGCAGCTTTCGGAAGGACGACACGAGATAGATGACCATGCCGTTGGCCAGCGTGCCCCCGATGGCCAGGCCCGAGTACAGAAGCGACACGGGGATGCGCCGGCCCGCCCACGACTCCTCTTCCTCGCAGAGCAGCAGCAGCGAGCCCCCGGTGGTGGAGGAGGTGGACGTGGAGGAGGAGTTGGTCATTCTGGCCAACTCTTCACACCTCGCTTGCTAGCATCGGCTTCTCACGGCGTGGCCCATCCTGACACCCGCCTGCAGAGAGGGCAAAGACATCCCTTCAGCCCTCTGCCACCGACACAAAAGGCTGAAGCAGAATAATGGGCTGGGGGAGGGGGAGAGAAGGAGCTCGAGAAGAACGGGGGTGGCAGATGACAGGTGCCTGCCTCGGAAATGTCTCCAGTGCCAGGGGAGAGGCCTCTTTGCTTTCAGCAGGCACCGGGGAAGCCCTTGGACAGAGCAATACCAAGGGTCTCCCCTTGTCCCCCCAAACACACCACACACACACACACACACACACACACAGGTGGGAATATTGCCAGATGGAGCCCCTGGTTTCCAGGAGAAAATAAAGCAGAGCTATCCCAGCTGGGGAAAACGCCAAGGGAGAGGGGTTGTTGGGGGGTACCTTACTTTGGGGCTGGTCCTTTGCTGGCAGTAGCGGAGGCAGGGATGCCAGGAAATACCTCCTCAGCAGCAGCATCTGTGGTCCCAAAATCAACAGGAGAAACTCAGCTGGGATCAGCGCCAGGAGCAAGTGCTTGCTTCTCCCAAGCAGCAGCCACACACATGGTCCTAGGCGGAACCCAGCAGCTGCAGGGAGGCTTCTGGGCGGGCAGCAGGGCTGGGAAGGCTGCAAGCCCAGAAGGGTGGGCAGGCAGGCAGCAGAAGAAAGGATGCTTGGCTGCAAAAGCAGAAGCTGAGCTCAAGAGGAGAGCACCCTGTGCTCAGAGCAAGAGTGGTGGCTGTTGTGGTGAACCCACACGAAGCTCTCTCGTGCTCACTTATACATCACCCAGGGAAAAGGCAGCCTTTCCACGCTTGGCATGAATTATTCAATAGCTTCTATCTTGTGAAAGGGAAAAAAAAAATCTTGTTCAGAAAGTCCTGTAATTAACAAGTTTCTCCGTCTTTTCTTTTCTCTCAATCACCTTATTTTTCACCCTGCTTCCTTTTTCTTTCCTTCATTTTCTTTTCCTCCCATCAGTGTTAGAATAAAATTTAACATGCTCCTAATAATATGTCGTCATGCAGTCTGTGGGCAAGGTTTTCCTGAGGGACAAATATACCCCTAGTACCCAGGACTGATCTCTGCCATCCCACGCTTTCAGGGAGAATGACTTTATATCCTAAATGAAATTCATTTTTTCTTTGGTAAGGTGGGACATGGACACTTATCCACAGAAAACCCCCATGTCTCAATTTAGATCATAATTTTGATTTTATTCTCATCACCGAACTCCTTTCCAAGTTTGGCTTGTAGGGTGATGAAATGGTTAGAGGGTAAAAATGAAATAGGGTAAAAGCAGGTGTCAGGGAGAAAGAAAGAAACCTGACTAATGCACAGTGTCAGTGACAAAGATGGCTCTTCCTTTATTGAGGACTTTTTATTTTGTGGTCTTAGATGGAAATTTGCAGTCAGATGCTGGAAAGTTCTTTGATGAAGCACTTACTCAGTCATTCAACTTGGGAAACTTTCCATAGAAGCCAACCGTTTCTTCCCCACCCCCTCCAATAAATCATTTTTCGCTAGGAAAATCATTTATTTGGAAACTCAATAGGGAATATGGTAACATGACATGATGGAAGACAGTGCTAGGTGGGGTTTCAGGACACCCGAGTCCTAAGCCAAGAGGCCACCAACTGGTCTTGTGATGAGTCATTTTTACATCCTGACAAATGAGAACTTTTCACCCAGTGACTTCCAAGCCCCCCCCCTTTTTTTCCCCAAACTTTCTGTGAATACCCATGCATAATTCCAACCTTTCTCTTCCCTAGCTCTGAAACCTGAGGTGACCTCTACCTGGCATATGCTGAAGTCCTGGATCACACAACGTGAAGTCCTTTCCAGGCTGTCTACAAGGGAAACATTTTAGGAAGGAGTGCAAGACGTACCTCCTCCGACTTCCTCTCTTCCTTTCAAAGAAGGCATTAGTTAATGACTGTTAAGAACTCTAATGGGTTAGAGCTAAGCACGACTTGATGGGTTTAGTCCTTTTAGGCAGTAATTAAGCAGAATCAGTTGAATTGGGGAATTAAAGAGAAGAAACAGAGATTTGCTTTTCAGAGGACTGAAGGTTCAGATACCAAGTTTATTGATGTTGAAGAGAATTGGCCATTGTCCATTGCCTGGTGTCATTTCTCTTTATTGAGTCTCTGAGGACATCAAGCACAGCAGCCTGCAAGATATTCATTTCTCTAATTGTTTATAGTTAAAATCTGTTGTTGAGATTAAGATTTCCTCTCACATCAAGGGGATATTTGAATTCCACGTTCCTGGTCCGGGCTGCTGCCTTGTGCGTTGCCTGTGCGATGGGGCAGAATCCCTCCTGAGGGGCTTGGGTACCTTGCAGTCACTCACCTTTCTGCCAAGACCATGCCTTCTTTAGCTTTGGCCTGGCAGGGACCAAGTTTTTGTTTGTCTTTGGTGTGGGTTTCGTTGTAAGCTCCCGAACTTACATAAAATAGGGTGAGGGGTTTTTTTCCTGTCTTATTCCCAGCACCAGGACCAGTGTCTGGCATGTAGAAGTTATTGGATAAATAATTACTGAGCCAGTGAATAGATGGCTATATAAATGATGTCATTTTCCCCCCCGTGCTGAAACGCTAAGTGATGTTCATGACCACCGCTTCCCCCCCTGCACCCGGCAGGAACTTGCCCCATCAACCACCCCTGTGATGCATGTCCAATCCCTCTACTCCCACTGGCTGCTTTCCCTTTGCTTCAAAAATGCCAGTTTCACCACCATCTAATAAAAACTTCCCCTGCTCTTCATCTCCTTCTCAAGCTGCCTACACAGGCTCACTCCCTCTCCTGGCAGAAGGGCTCGGTTTCTGCTTCTATCTCCTTTTCCTACGAATGCCCACCCCACGCTCCTTTTGCTCTCACCCCCGAAACAGTTTCCACCTGGCTAAAGTTCTGTCCACATACAAAATTGCCTCCCGGACATTGCTACTTGGGTATCCTGTGGGCGTTTCAAACCCCCAGTGTCCAAAACTGATCTCCTCATCTTCTTCCCAAAGAAGTCCCTCCTTCTCCTGTATTCCAGACTCAGTAGCCAGCATATCCTGATGCCTAAGTCAGAATCCTAGCTGTCATTTTTGATACCTTCTTTTTTTTTTTCTCTTCCTCGCTATACCCATCAATCACCAAGTGTCATTATTCTACCACATTAATGTTTTTTAAATGTATTCACTGATGTCTATTCACTCTGCCACTACCTGGTATCAGACAACCATCGTGTCTTCTCTAAATTATCCCAACAAGCTCCTAACTGTTGTCTACTTACAATCTTACCTCCCTCCAACCAAAGTGATCTCTCTAAGACTGAAAGGCATCACTTGCCAGGTGTTAAAAATTTTTTCTTTTCCCTCACCCTCCACTCTAATGTACATTCCTTGAAAACAGGAGCTTTGAGGCACCCGGGTGGCTCAATCAGTTGAGCACCCGACTTTTGGTTTTGGCTCAGGCCATGATCCATGAGTTAGGGCCCAACATTGGGCTCTATGCTGACAGTGCAGAGTCTGCTTGAGATTCTCTCACTCTCCCTCTCTCTCTCTCCCCGCCACCTCTCTGCCCCTCCTACATTCTTTCTTTCTCTCAAAATAAACTTTTTTAAAGAAGGAAAAGAAAATAGGAGCTTTGCTTTAATTACTAGTATTATTGAAAGCTCCCAGGACAATGCCAAACACACAGTCTCCCCTTAATATTTGTTGGAAGAAATAGGGAGCAAATGTCACTATTGTGTTTAAATTACTTCACTAAGACCCTGTTGTCCTCAGGAGAATCGTAACCATCATCATTGCTAATGTTACTGAGTATACACCACATGCACCGGGCATTATTTCGAGAATTTTTCAACTATTGTTTCCTTCGGTCCTCCTGTCAGGCCTGCAAGGCTTACATCTAGACATACAGGCCAGGGCAGGAGGCCAGATATAAATCCACAGACCATATGTCTAAATATTTTTAAATCATCAATCAAGCTATCAAACTGTTAAATAGAATGTACTGTTCTCCTAACCTGACAAACATACTTTCATGACAACCGGAAAGATGGGCTCAAACTTAGAATTCTTAGATTCATAGATTGTTCCAGGCTAGTGGAATGTGACGACTTGGCAAACTTGCCTCCGTCCCACTGTCCACGCTCCTCTCTCCCTACCTTCAGCTCTGTCATCACAAGCCAGAGGGACCTGTTTTAGGACACTTGCTTTACCCCCCTGTCATACACCCTTTAGCACCATCTCAGACCCAAGACGGTACTTGGAAGGCATAGTCAGCCATCAGAAGGACAAAGCCAGAGCAGAGAGGTCCACGCAGATCATGAAAGTGTGCCCATGGCCACTGAGCAGGAGATTCTCAGGTCCTGAAAATGAACTTGGCCTATAAAGGACATAAAAACCCATTGTTTATACTCAACCACCGCACAATGCTGCCTCCCTTGGTAAAGTTGAGATTCCTTCACATGGATCAGCTACTGTACATAAAGCTGATGTAACAAGGAGACCCAAAACTGTAGAGGTGCAAAACAGAAATAATCCATTTGTCTCTCACAAAGGTGAATGGGCAATCCAGATGGAAGGCAGATCTACTATATAAGGTAATCCAGAAACCCTGGCGTCTCCTTACTTCTCCCCCATCCCTTAGGACAGGAGGGTGCAAGATGTGGCCCCTGACCAGCAGCATCAACACCCATCTCTTAGAAACATGTTAGAAATGATTCACACAGAGGCGCCTGAGTGACTCAGTCGATTAAGCTCCGACTTCGGCTCAGGTCATGATCTAACAGTTTGTGGGTTCGAGCCCCACATCGGGCTCTGTGCTGACAGCTAGCTCAGAGCCTGGAGCCTGTTTCAGATTCTATGTCTCCCTCTAGCTCTGACCCTCCCCTGCTTATGCTGTCTCTCTCTCTCTCAGAAATAAATCAAAAAAAAAAAACATTTAAAAAATGATTCAGACACACTGAATCAGAACTTCTGATGATTGGGGTCCAGTGATCTGTTTTAACAAGCCCTCCAAGCACCTCTGATGCTTGCTGAAGTTCTAGAACCACTGCCTTAGGAAGCCATCCTTGTCTACGTGGCTAACATCATTGCACTACCACCACATCCACATCCCAGCTGGCAGAGATGAAAAAAGAAGAAAGAAGGGTGGCTAGCTTTAAGGATGCGAACTGAAAATCTCACATCTGCATACAGTCCAGACACTGACAACCTGAGTCCTAGCGTGGCTGCTTGGTTCAGGAGCAGCTGAGGCCCCTCTGGCTCCGTGTTCACGTGCCCCCTCCCCAGCACTCCAAAGGACAGAAGCGAGGAGAGAGCAGACAGTGGGCAATAGATGGAAGCCGGTTACCAGGTTTACCCAAACCTGCAGGTTTGAAACAACGCTGTTATCATGTGGGCTCTTGAAGCACGGTGCCTTGAGCAGACCAGTTTTTCAAGATCCTTTGAAAAGGTTTAATATCTGAAAAAAAAAAAGAATTACTGGCGCTGAAATATAAAAAAAGAAAAGTTTGAAATAGAAATTAATGTGCTATTAAACAGTCGACTGCAGATCAACTCTCCATTTATAAATTACTTTAAGGTGGGACGGGGATACATTTTCACTTGTTTGATACGATTGACGTGTGGTGGGGCCTCCGTAAGTGCTGAGGTCTGCACAGGTCTTACGGAAGCCCTGCACAAGTGCCAGCCTTCTCCGATCCTCACCTCTGCACCCCATCTCTCCCTCCCCCAACCTTGCTCCAGCCAGACTGTAGGTCTGCCTTCCCTGAGTGTGCCTCAGCTTCTCCTCTTGCGCCAGCCAGCCATGTCCACTGACTCAGGGCGTGCCACTCCTGTGGCTGTCTCTTTGCAATCTGCCTCCACCTTTGCCTGCCTAAATCCTACTCAGCTTCCAGGTCTGAGCTCAAGACTTCACCTCGGAGTCTTCCTTAACTCCCATGACGGGTGGGCCAGCCTGCGTGTCCCAAAGCACGTGCATGTATGGCTGCCACGGCCAGGCTCCCGAGGGATTGGTTATTCCCTTTCTCCAGATGGTAAACTAGTCAAGGGCCAGCCTCTCTTTCTGGTCAGACTGCCCGACACACTGTAAATACTCAAACATTTGTTGACTGAAGAGGTCCCTGGAGAATCTTTGATATGTGGGGTCAAGATTTCAATCTCAGTTACTTTCTCAAGAGATACAACCGCCGTCGGAGGCATGCAGCAGAGTGGTGTTATTACTGATTTTTCTAAAATACTTTAAAAGCTTCATGCAATCACATTCTCATGCTTTATGCCACCAAATTATTTTTAAATAGAGCTCTTGTGGATAACAACCCTGGCTCGTTCAACCCCACATCCGCCCCTGACAGGATCCAGTTGTACTTTTCCTAGCACTCAATTTCAAAATCCACCAAAACATGCCCTTGCAACTATCTCACGCACTTTGGAAAACCAAAGGGTGAGTGGCAGCAGTGAAAAATTGCTCTTTCCCGTGACTTCCCTGAACGCTGTGAGCCACGCCACGGAGCAACCTCACTTGGCACAGCAGTGAGACCGTCTAAAATCCCATCTCAAACCCCCACTGTATTTCCTCAGATCTTGGTCCCTCAGAAAGAATACAACTGACAATCACGTTGGTGTGAGCCTCTCTGGACTACAGAAGAGGTTTTGCAAGCGAACAACACTATGCTGCCTGACAGCCAAATCTGGCAATAAGTCAACCACATGCGATTTAGTGTTACAAGAAAGCTCAATGGTAGAGTTTTTAGAAATTATGAATTTATGGAATCATGGAGCTGGAAATGACCTGTGGTTTGTTCCTTCCTAAAGCCCTTTACCTGGGATACCTGAGGCCTTATACTGGTGACTCCCAACTTCTCTTCTGCCCTGTCAGACTTGAGGGAGCACACAACCTTGCCTCGGCAACAGCCAGCAGCTCGCTGCAATGGTAGTGCCATCAGCCAAGCACCAGGGGGCATGGTTTTTGGCTGGGGGCCGCTGGCAATGTATGGAAACATTTTTGGTTGTCACAAACGGGGGCAGGGGGTGTTACTCCATCTAATGGGTACAGACTAGAGATGCTGCTAAACATCTCACAGTACACAGGACCGAGCCCCACTGTAAAGAATTGTCCAGCTCAAAATGTCAACAGTGACTGAGTGCCAGACTGAGAAACCCTGCCAGAGAGATTAAGAGCTCAGGGTAAAATCCACAGCCTGTTTGTAATTGCTGGCCAGTTATTTCACCTTTACATATCTCAGCTTCCTCATTTGGAAAATACAAATAAGGCCATCTACAGCTAAGGGGTTGGGGGGGGTCTTATAATGATTACGTTTATGCAAACAGCTTCACCAAAGGGCCAGTGTGTACATGCTGCACATATTAATGACAATGGTGATTCCCAGCCTGGGGCAAGGAGTGGAGGGCATAAAGGGACACACCCACTCAAAGAACAAATCTGGAGGGAGTGTGGGGTGGCTTATGAGACACAGATTTAGATAAACCAGTTTTCCAGCTCTGAGTCATTGCCACAGGAAGTCCCTATGAACATTTTAAGAAAACTGAGATCCTCCCCAAATTTGTGTGCAAACATGTATGTGTGTATTTGTGCATTTTTCTGGAGAAGATTAAATAATTATTTTAGCTTCTCAAAGGAGTCTATAATCTTAAACGATTAAGAATCATTGATGTCGGGATGTCTGGGTGGCTTATTTGGTTGAGCATCTGACTCTTGATTTTGACTCCAGTCATGATCTCACGATTCGTGGGTTCGAGCCCACATCAGGTCCTGTGCTGACAGTGTGAAGCCTGATGGGATTCTCCCTCTCTCCCTCTGCCCCTCCCCAATCCCTGGCACTCACTTGCTCTAGCTCTCGCGTGCTCTCTCTCTCTCTCTCAAGTTAAAAAAACAAATCATTGATGTCAATCTCCTCACTTTACAGAAAATTGACAGTGAATGACTTATCCCAAATTGTACACACAGTGACCGATCTGTGCCTCGACCCAAGTTGTCCATGGCACTAGTCCACTGAAGTGGGCTTTGAGATTCACACAATTTATAAAGCTCTAAATTTGTCTTTACAGAGTTAATTGGACTATGGTCTTCAAATCTCCTATACCAAAATCACCTGGGTCTGGATCAGAGCTACTCTCCCAGGCCCAGGAATCTGATTTTAACAAGCTCCCCAGGCAATTCTTTTCTGCACTAGTATTTCAGAATCACTGAAGCCGAGGCTATGTCGAATGATCATGTTAGTTTTTGAGTGTTGATTTGTAAAGTTGCCAAAGCATTTCTTTTCTGAACTACATTTTCAGCTTTTCCAGGAAAACCAATTTAAACTAAAATTGCTTTGGCTTGGTCTCTGTCCAGAAGTGGCTTTTTTTCCAGTAAGGGTTTAATATAGTTTATTTTTTTAAATGTGCTTGAAAAATATTTCTGTCTCGTGGAGATAGGAACTGGATGGAGACCATCCAGTTTCATGTTTTCAAGCATTTAGGAATTATTTTAGGTAATTGAAGTGATGAGATCAAATTACTTTAAAAGAGCACTGTGTGTGTGTGTGTGTGTGTGTGCGCGCGCGCGCGCGCGCACACGCGCGCACACACGCGCACGTGTGTTTTCTCACATATCACCGATGAGGAAAAAGATCATACACTCTTTGGTACTTGGCCACCATTATCATCCTTGATTGGAGTTAAGCAGAACTGACAAGATAAAACACGAAATTACTTAAGAAAAATCTAAGAAATTGGTCATGTAATTTGGAAGTTTAAATTAGACTGATCAGGAAACAAACAGGACAACCAGGAGCTACTATCCTGTTTCTACCTCACTGAGACAATCACTAGTGGTTAGAAAAACTAACGTATTCTATTTTCCTCACCTCAGAAGTAAGGAGCCTACTGCCAGCTCAAGAAGCAAGTCGACACTGTTGTTTTCCAGCAGCCCTTTTCTCTGCATATTTCTTTATTCTACAGTCCTGAAGAACTTCCCAAATGCTAGACACAGCCTTCAGAGTCTCTGTGAAAACAACTGCCAAATATGTGTTCGAAACCTCTCTGTCATGGAATTTAAGAATTAAGGACATCATGGGGCACCTGGGTGGCTCAGCTGATTAAGCGCCTAACTTCAGCTCAGGTCATGAACTCACGGCTGGTGAGTTCAAGCCCCACACTGGGCTCTGCGTTGTCAATGCAGGGCCTGTTTCAGATCCTCTGTCTCCCTCTCTCTCTGCCCCTCTCCAGCTCATCCTCTCTCTTAAAAATAAACATTTAGGGGCGCCTGGGTGGCTTAGTCGGTTAGGCGTCCGACTTTCGCTTAGGTCATGATCTCGCGGTTCGTGGGTTCGAGCCCCGCGTCGGGCTCTGTGCTGACTGCCAGCTCAGAGCCTGGAGCCTGTTTCAGTCTGTGACTCCCTCTCTCTCTGACCCTCCCCTGCTCACGCTGTCTCTCTCTCTCCTAGAAATAAATGAAACATTAAAAAAAATAAATAAATAAACATTTAAAAAAAGAGTTACGGACATCAGCATATTTTGGACTGCATATTAGATATAATCCACTTAGACGCCCTTCAAATACCATAGATAAAGCCAAACTCTGCATGCCTCTGGTAGGGGCATGGGGTAGGCGGTGACTCTGGGCTAAGCACCTAACAAGCACTGCCTCATTTTTTCCCACCATCCCCCCCCCTCCCGCCCACATACACATATCGCACCTTTGGTGGGAAACCAAAATGTGTACACAGGTCCAGTCTGTAAAGAGGTTGCTCCAAATACCCAGCCTTAGAGCGGGGTACAGCAATGCTCTGGACCATATTTTGGTCATTATTTCTGAACTACATTGTTCTCTAGTACTATCCTGTAACATCTTTGTCTTGCTATACAAGTGTGGTGGACATTTGTTTTGTCTGCCCAGCAAGTCCCTTATTCCACACTTTTGAGGGGGACCAGGACACCTGCTGTCCAGAAAACTACCATCCTTTACCTGATTTCAAAGGAAAGGTGCCCTGTTCTTCTGTGAGCCCAATTCTTCAGTCTAACAGATGTGGTTCATAAGTCTAGAAGTGAATGTGAGTCCCTTCCCCTGGGTATGAACTTGAAACTGAAAGTCAGCCAATGCCTCTCCAGGTAACTAAAGCTTAAGTTGCAGCATGTGACAGCTGTCAGCTGTGCTGCGATCTGCCGTGCAGAGGAAGAGATAAGGTATTCCTGCTGGTTTTAAGCTCCTGGTTCTACTGGTACCTGAAGCCCAGCCACTTCCTAGTCCTTGGGTTCTACAGGGTCCCGTGTCCTAAGCTCAAGTTGGTTATCTGTCACAATCAAAAAAGACTAACAACACGTGATCATATAATTTCCCCAACTGGATTGTGAACTCCTTGCAGACATGATGAGAAGGCATCTCGTCCTTTTCCCACTTCTTTTCTTTTCTTTTTTTTTTTTTTAATTTTTTTAACGTTTATTTATTTTTGAGACAGAGACAGAGCACGAGCTGGGGAGGGGCAGAGAGAGAGGGAGACACAGAATCCGAAACAGGCTCCAGGCTCTGAGCTGCCAGCACAAAGCCCAACGCGGGCCTCGAACCCACAGACCGCGAGATCATGACCTGAGCTGAAGTCGGATGCTTAACCGAGTGAGCCACCCAGGAGCCCCTTTGTCCCACTTCTTCTATTCCCCCACAGTCCCTACACGATCCCTTGAGCAGGACATTTGTTAACTGATACATAAGAGGGTACTCTTTAGTCTATTACATCTCAACCTAAATGTCAATTGGGAAAGCCACCCTGAAAAACTAAAATCTGATTTTAAAAAGACAGTTTTATATAGTTGGAAAGCTTGGCTTTCCTCTCCCGATTTCTTAGCCCTGGTGTGTATCAGGAATTGCTGGAGAAGTTTTTAAGAGGGAAAGAGGGAAGA
The DNA here is from genome assembly GCF_003009895.1 of Hyaena hyaena. Taxonomy (NCBI): domain Eukaryota; kingdom Metazoa; phylum Chordata; class Mammalia; order Carnivora; family Hyaenidae; genus Hyaena; species Hyaena hyaena. The sequence goes on from NW_024080663.1 coordinate 178,915, forward strand.
AAGAAAGGAAGGGAGGGAGGGAGGGAGAAAAGGAGGAAAGAATGAGGGATGGAGGGAAGGAGGGAGGGAGGGAGGGAGGAAGAGCTTAAAAAACAAGTTCAGGCTTATGCTCCACTTTCTAGTTCACTTGGTCTGGAGTAGAGCCTTGGTGCCATTATTTTTAAAATGCTACTGCAGTCAGAATTAAGAATCATAGTTCCATATGAAACTCACTTTACAACTGTCTTAATGTTCAATTACGCATATAAATCCTTTAAACATGGCCCACTGAGGAAATGGGCAGCCTGGAAAGTTATATTCCAATAAAGGTAAAAAGGTTTTCATCTCTTAGTCAATTGTGTCAGGTTGTGGAAAAGCAGAAAGGGTTCCGCAAGTAGTTCATTTTGTCCTACAGACCATCTCTTCTGCTCTTGGTATCACCTTCAAGTTTAGGAAGCACAGACCGTGCTGGGTGGAGAGCTGGTGGGAGTCACAGCATCAGACGGCTCCACTGGTGTGGAGATTGTGGTTTCTTCTAGTTCTTTGCCTGATGAACACTGTCAGGTTCTTAGTTAGAAAACATAGATACCTTGGGGCACCTGGGTGGCTCAGTCAGTTAAGCGTCCGACTTCGGCTCAGGTCATGATCTCGTGGTTCGTGGGTTCGAGCCCCAGGTCGGGCTCTGTGCTGACAACTCAGAGACTGGAGCCTGTTTCAGATTTTGTGTCTCCCCCTCTCTCTCTGCCCCTCCCCTGCTTGCACTCTGGCTCTCTCTCTCTTAAAAATAAAATAAAAACATTTTAAAAAATTAGAAAAAATAGATACCAATATTTCCTCCTACATCTCCTGCTGCCTTCAAAACCATCTCAACACATGGGCCTTCTCTGGAAAGTCTCCTCTGACCGCACCTTCTCTTCAGATTTCATCTATACTCTCTCCTCAAGAATATCAGTATTTCCCAGGAAAAGGGTGTCATCAAAATAGACGGCCATTGTTTAGGTGTCTGTGTTTCTCAAAAACTACCAACTAGAGCACAGAAGCTTTCACTTTACAGCAGTAGCCCCTCAGTAACGAGTCAATAAATGTGGTTGAATGAAGGAATGAATCAAATAGCAATCTGCAGGCAACTTTCCAACCTCTGCAGGTTAGTGTGAATGACTTTCTTTGATTCCTTTCTCACTGTCTCAATTCTTTCCAGACCATCAAAGACACCAGAGGCAGCAGCCCCTTAAGTGTTCCCAAATCCTTTCTGATAAAGCCTCTTCAAAGGTCTGCTCCTAGCAGGAAGCTGTCTCAAACCAGATCTCACTCAGATTTCTATATCTAATGGCTAAGGGTCTACCCAAGAAAATGAAATCAATGTAGCACTTATTTCTGAAGCACTTGGAGAAGATATGAAAAAAGTAGAAGTCAAGTGACATAAAAGGGTCCCCTCTATACCTGTGATGAGTCAGATACCTGGGATACAGCAACAAAAAGCAAACATTAAAGATGTCACAGCCTTGTGAGAGGGGGGAAATTACGCTTCATGAAACAAAACATATAACAAGCCTTCCTGAAGAAGGGGGAAAGTAAGCAGACCACTGAAAGGATTGACGATATGTGGCAAGTAAAATAAGTGAGAAGAAATCTTAAAATGTAATTCACAAGAGGAGACAGGACCTATTTTTGTCCAGCACATCATTTTTGTGCAGGAACAAGAAAACACATAACATACCAAGTATTCAGACAGAGTCATTATTTAAGTACAGAATATGCTTTTTAAATTTTTTTTAATGTTTATTTATTTTTTAGAGAAAGAGAGACAGACAGGGCACGAGTAGGGGAAGGGGCGGAGAGAGGGGCAGACACAGAATCCAAAGCAGGCTCTAGGCTCCGAGCTGACAGACAGAGCCCAACGCGGGACTCGAACATACAAAAGGTGAAATCATGACCTGAGCCAAAGTTGGACGTTTAACCAACTGAGCCACCCGGGTGCCCCATATAGAACATGCTTTTGAAAAAAAAAAAACCCAAAACTGGAAATGGGATCCATTACCACAATTCAGGTTAGCCAGTTTGAGGGAATAAAGGATTTAAATCTTTTACTAATTTCTGACTTTTTCATGAGTCATATTACTTCTTAAGATCAAAGTAACATATTGAGTAAAACTCAATACATGCTTTCAATAAAATGTTATTAAGTAGGATTCCACTTATAATATAGTCAGGTATATTAATGCATGGTGTTTAAGCCTGCTAAAACCAAAAGAACAACACAACTTGGAAAAGAATTGCCCAGGATTTATTGTTAGGACAATGCTAAAATTCATCTAAGGAGTCCCTTCACAACCCCAGCCTATTTATTAGATGCTGCTCACCGTTGTTGTGTGAGCAACAGAAAGAGAGGCCTTTTCTAGAGCATGACAAAAAGGTTCACAGGCCAGTTGCTGTGAGAACCTCAAATCTGATCTTTCTGCCTTTGGCCAATTAATCCTTTCAACACTTTATTAAAACAATTTTTTTTACAATGTGAAGAATTTCATTTTCTTACATCAGGCCTCAATGTATGAATTCTTGGTCTTTTTGGATTCTTCGTGCTGGCTGAGAATCAGCAAGAGATTATTATTTTATAGATGTCTCTAAGGCTTCCTGCCTCGAAACATGGCCTATTTTCAGAGCAATAGCACATTTTAACAAACTTTTCCTGGGCCTAACACCGTGTGCACCCCCTGAAGCTTTAACATGCTGAGACCTATCTTGCTTGCGAAGTTTCTGGTGATTTTACTTTGATGTGCCCTTGCATAGCAATCAGGCCGTATTTGACAGACCAGCTACAGGTAACACAGCGAAAACGTCAGGAGCTTGGCTTTACCATTAAGACCATGTTTTAAATCTGGGCCGGACCACCTGCTAGCTCGATGACTTTGGGCAAGTCGCTTCACTTCTCCACGTCTGTTTCCTCCACCTCAAACCTCTCAGTGCTATCTAGCAAGATAACTTAAGGGTTTACTTACCGATTTATGGCATCTGGTGCAGTGTCTGGCTTACAATAACCACTGGGGAAATTATATTCTTAGCATCCCCACAAGGCTTCACTGCTTTTGCTGGTCTGCAGATGCCAGGCTGGAGATGTAATTGGGATCATTTGAGCTAACAAAATGTCTGGCTCATAGGACTTTTTCTTAGAAGATTCTTGGGAATTTTGGCTCCTATAAGGCCCATCCAAGGTAGCTCAACCTTGGGATCAGACTACATGGGAAGCCTGCAGGCATCCGTAACTTTCTCTGTGCAAGCAGCCCTATTGTGTTGTTGGAAGTATCTTGAACTTTTTTTTTTTACTTTTAAAAATCCTGATTTTTTTAAATTTAGTCTTAGTTTTAGATTATTCTACCTTATCCTTTAAAGTGTTCAATTCCTAAATGCTATTATCTCACTTGCTCATTCTTTTTAAAGTTTATTATTTATTTATTTAGAGACAGAGAGCACAACCAGGGGAAGAGGAGAGAGAGAGAGAGAGAGAGAGAGAGAATCCCAAGCAGGCTCCATGCTGCCAGCACAGAGCCCAATGTGGGGCTCAGTCCCATGAAACATGAGATCATGACCTGAACTGAAATCAAGAGTCAGACACTCAACTGACTGAGCCACCCAGGTGCCCTCTCTTACTGTCTCATTCTTTAGATTTACCTCTTACCTCATTTTAATCAGTTCATCAATCTATATAAATATTTTATTATTTTAATTTCTTTTTTATTGTTTTAAGTGTATCGTTTTTTATTAAAGCTTCAGTGGTGTCTTTATTTTCATTGCAATCACTATTTTTTGCTTTAAGTTGTTTCCATTACTTTTTTACTTCAATATTATTGAAATTGCGACATTGTTAAAGTTGTAATAACCTATATTTTTATTTCTTTCACTTATTAAATAACAGGTAAATAGGAAGAGCAAAGTTTTGAGACTAGTTCATCTCTTAGAGCAAAGATGATTCAGGGAGTTTTTCCTACTCAAGTTTACCCGGAAAGGAATCCACTTCTGAATTTATCCATTTAAAAACGACACAGAAACGAGAACACTGGCCCATATGGAGCACCAGAGACCCAAAAGGATAGCATTCCTCTCTTCTAGATCACAGCTCCTGCCCTTCACGAAGAAGCCTTCGGAAAAAGGGATCATGGGTCAACTTCATAAGGTAAAACTGCGCATTCATTTAAGTGGGCTTTGGTTGCTACCAAATTAGCTAAGACACACAGTGTACAAAAATACTTTTACACAGCAGGTTTGAGAGTGATGTCCTTAGAAAGGCCTGCTTTCAAGGTTGGCCTTAGCTTCCTCCTGGGAACTTGACTGGTAAACAGCCCCCTGCACGGACATCAGACTTCCTTCCCCTAGCGGTCACGGTGGTGGTTCGCGGCGCCCAGACCGTGCACACTATTCGGTTTATGCAGAACACCTGCTTTCCTTTGGGAAGCCTGGAATTTTGGCTCACGCTAATCAGAGGACGCTTACCCGACCAGCCCCCAGTAAAATCCTTGGTGCATAGTCTCTAATGAGTTTCCCTGATAGACAACACTTCACTTGTGTCGTCACTACTGGTTGCTGGAGAATTAAGCACATCGTATGTGACTCCACTGGGAGAGGATGCTGGGGAGTTTGCGCCTGGTGTCTTCCAGCCCTCACTCCGTGCACCACTTGCCTCGGCTGATTTTGCGGTTTCCTTTCATTGCACTAAGTCTTAGCTGTAAGAGTACCAGTGCAGAGTCCTGTAAATCCTTCTAACAAATCCTGGAACCCAGGGGTGATCCTGGGGACACCGACAAACAGGGCTTCTCCCAGCTCCAGAATGGCTGATAATTAGTTTCTGACTCAGTGATTGACATTTAGCTCTCCTCCAGACATGATGGATGAACTTTTCCTCTCTCAGTTTATCCTAGAAATTAACAATCCCAACCACTTGTCACTGAAATAGGAATTCTTAATTAAGGATAATTTCCCCAACAGATTTGACTTTAAAATAGATCAAACTATCGTAAAGTCTCAGTTTGTCAGCTTGGTCGAGTGTCAGGGTCTCTCACTTCTTGTCACGACGGGTCAGCCGTCTTGGGGCCAGTGCCGCTCACTCAGCTTCTGCTGCAGTGTCTGAGGAGGGGAACTCTGAGGCCGGTGCTTCATGCCAGTGGGACAGGAGACGTTCTGAGCCCGGTGTCCCTGCTCCAGTTTATGGTTTCTGAAGTGCTGTCATTCAATTACTCCGCAGTCACTGAAGGCATGTGCTTTAGGTGATAAAGCAGGGTACTGACTTGGCCTGAAGCAGTAGGAAAATCTTGGACAGGCCGCTGTACTTGTGAAAGAAATTGGTGTGAAAAATTACCAAGGGAGAGAAGTGAATATTACATATTTCCTCAAATCAGGAAAAACTGAGGCCTATTCAACCAACCCCACTGGTCACAATCAACAGATGCCATGTTATTTACAATCAAAGCTACATGAGAAGCTAATTGATTACGTCTTTCTAGAACTGAGAAACTGCCTAGAACTTGCCTCTTGGGGTATGATATCTCACTCAGAATGTGCAATGTGGTGTTAAAAGTCTCTCTGCCTGCAAGAAACCTAGAGTTTTAAAAACAGTTCCATTTCCTCCAGAGTCTTACTTTTTTTTTTTTTTTTTTTTTTTCAAGACAAGAATGCAGTGGCTCCTCTAATCTCGGGTCTCTAGAACCCCCACATCTCCCATGTTTTGCTTCTCAGTGCAAAAAGGCATATGTTATACCTCATAGCTTCATCTCCGTTAGCTCTCAGTAAAGGCCAGTTGTACACCAGATAGATGATAGGAAGATACTTATATAGACTATCATGATACTATTTTGATCTCTGATTTCAATTTGTCTTTTGAACTTTCTATTTTATGTACCTGGCAATCATTTTTGGAGATCTGGATGTCAAGATTGACAATCTTGCTTGGAGATTCTCTCTTCTTTAAAAACATTTTTAGGGGCACCTCGGTGGCTCAGTTCGTTGAGTGTCCGACTTCGGCTCAGGTCGCGATCTCACGGTTCGTGGATTCGAGCCCCGCGTCGGGCTCTGTGCTGACAGCCAGCTCAGAGCCTGGAGCCTGCTTCAGATTCTGTGTCTCCTTCTTTCTCTGACCCTCCCCTGCTCACGCTGTCTGTCTCTCTCTCTCAGAAATACATAAAACATTAAAAAAATATTTTTAAAACATTTTTAAACCACTTTATTGTGGCAAGACTGACATCCAAAAAGCTGTGGATGTTTAACGTATACAATATGATGGGGTTGGAGGTAAGTACACATCCGTGAAACTACTACCACAGTCTTCCCGATCAGCTCCAAAAGTTTCTTCCCTTCCTCTTATAATCATTGTCATTATTATTATTTTGTAGTAAAAGCATTTAACATTAAGATCTACCCTCTTAGCAAATTAGCCAAAGGGTACAGTTTCAGTGTTACAAGATGAGTGAGTCCTAGAGATCTCTTATACAGCTTGGGCTTATTGTTAATAAGCACGTATTGTGCTGCTCTTAAATTTTTGAGTAAAGTAAATACCAATAAGGTGTCCTGGAGCTGAAGGAAGGTGAGCATTTAGTATAAATTTGCCCAACCCAGGAAGAGAAGATCAATACCCTATGACATTTGAGAGGGTTATTCATCTCAGCTTCCAGCTCCAGCATCACTTGTCTCAAAATTTGGTGTCCAAAGCCCCTTTTTACTCCTCTTTGGTACATCTGGTCCATTCTTTGAAGCCAGCTTAAATCCTTTTGGAAGAGAGCCTTAACAGAAGTAAACAAAATACATCTGACAGAGCATTACCCCTGAATCTGAAGTTTAATGTAAATGTGTAAACATTTGCAGCTGGAATCATTTCTACAGTTTCTACCTTGAGCTATTTCTCACTTGTAGTCCAACCTCTCAAAATCACTTTGGCCAACTTGATTGGAACCAAAGGAGAAATAGCCAGTGGTGATGTGAATCATCTCTAGTTGGGTGGTACACAGGCTAAAGCAAGGTATGGTGAGTGAAGAGGTCACTTAGCTTATGTTTGTCCATTTGAAACCAGTTTCAAAGTAACTGTATGTTGCATTAAAAGTAGTCTTTCGGGGCACCTGGGTGGCTTAGTCGGTTAAGCGTCCTACTTTCGCTTAGGTCATGATCTCGCGGTTCGTGGGTTCCAGCCCCGCGTCGGGCTCTGTGCTGACTGCCAGCTCAGAGCCTGGAGCCTGTTTCAGTCTGTGACTCCCTCTCTCTCTGACCCTCCCCTGCTCACACTGTCTCTCTCTCTCTCTCCTAGAAATAAAATAAAAATAAAAAAAAAAAGTAGTCTTTCAACGTAAGTTTCTGCTTGAACTCCCCAAAAAAGCTTAAAATTCGCTAGAAAAGCTATTTTTCTCCTTGATATGATTATCATAATTCAATCCATAGAAAAGGAACGGGGTGGGAATATATTAACATTTCAATCCAGCTCAAAATAACTTAATACAACTATTTTCTACTTTCCTTTCTAAGCCATGGGTGCCACAACTATGAAAGCTTTGTGTAAATAAAGGCATTTTATCTTATGCTGTAAAGTATATCTTGCTGTAATTGGAAATTCCCTAATTAATCTTCGAAGGAAACAGACTGTGACCAAATTCTTGCTTTGCTGGGTGTCATAGAGGGGACGGCAGGGCTTTTGCAAGCACCATTAACTCTGCCTTACGAGGCCACTTCGGGAGAGTGCAGACTTATACGGAACACGAAACACCACAGAGTACTGCTCAGCTTATATACCAACAATTGGTTTAAAGCGGAAACTTTTAGCACATTGATGGTTTAGCAAATATCACAAGGGAAAGCACACAAATGGGAACCATTTTGAAAATACATTTCTGTGGCTTATCGTTGGTAAACCATGTTCCAGCTGTTCAGTGCCCCCCAGTTGATTAGATATAGGGTCGCCTCTCCAGCTGTGTTCGGAGGTTTATAAATCATTCAACATCTAGGGACAATAAAACCATGTAAAGTCAATGATGGCTAGGTGAGAAATTTGTTGGAACTGGTTAACTGATTGCTCTGTCTATGTTTTTCATAAGAACTAAATCTGCAGAAAAAGATTTTCTGCCCTTCATAAATTCATAAGAACTCTCCGCCCTAAGATGGGGACCCATGACAGCCTCAGTACCCCAAGTGTCTCCTGCGGTGCTGTGAGAACTACTAGCTGGCAGATTCTCAACTCAAGAAGTGAAACTACCTTCCCACCCACACCCTTTCTTATGTGTTCTGAAAAAAAAAATTGGAAGACAAAAAAGGGCAAAATCTTAGAAATTTCACGACCCGAGGAGATCTCGTTTTAATACATAAAATATCTTTAATAAGTAGTGTAGCTTCTTCCTCTCAAGCTGGCTCTTCAAGGCATAGACCCAAGAGGTGAGGTTTCTTCCCTCTGATTTATTTCTGTGGTTTCTCCTTTAAGAAAAATGGCCATTCTTTCTCCAAAGACACCGATCACCAGTGTATCATACAATAGTCTGTAAATGACCGAGCAGGACCCAAAACTCTGATCACAATCAGCATTTTATTAACAGAAAGGAAAATTATAGAGAGAGAAAGACAGCAGGAGCCTGACATTGTCTGACTTTTGTGAAAGGCAACATGTAAGATTTCTTTGTGCTCATTGTCATAGATTTCAAAAAATGGCCACAACCTGGGGAGTCAATAAGAGATACACTAAAAATCCAGAATGGAGATCTTGAGAAACTTGAAAGGCACCAATCAGATTGAACCAAATATAAAATTATAGAGAGACTTCAGTACACTGATAACTCAAAATCCAAATGATAAAAGTCAGGGGAAACATAAACTGCATAAAACTTTTATTATTTATTAGCACAGCGCATTTTTCTACACTTTAAAATAGAACAAATTATCTTTTGGAAGGTAAACTATTCATAACAAAATACATGTCAACAATTTTTTATTTTCGGAGTAGAATTACTTTGCTATATATTTTCTATATTATATACATACACTTCTTGGTTTGTCTGTGTATGGACATGTGTACAAATAACTCTAAGACATACACATGTCGATACATAGGACTAATATACAACATAATTATGGAAATTTTATAGTAGTCAATTTTACAATCATTTCAATAGCTGCACACAAATTAGTGTTCACAGGACCTAAAACTGCCAATATGGTTCCCTTTCTCCCACCTTTCAAACGTAATCTGAATTACTTCTCACTGATTTTTTTTAAATACTATAATCTTCCTGTACAACTAACCAGTCTTTTTTTTTTTTACAATAACTCATAATAAAATATTTTACTCTTTCAGTTTTAGAAAAGGTATACAACTTAATTCCACTTAATTTTTGACTCCTAAAAACATACAATTCACTTTTTTCATCCACTTAGTGCAATTATTTGGTACTGCAGTGACTGAAGCTTAGATAATGAACCTGAGCCAAACATTCATTCAAATCCCTTTTAACATGTAAAACATGAACGAGATGTTGCCGAAGCATGTGTAATAGATTCAAGGTACCCCCTCCTAATAAATATTTTATAAATAACTCAGTGGTTGAGAGTAAAGCCCTTCATTTGGATCCACTTAACTGTCTGAGTGGTCCATTCCTAAGCAGCATGGAAGACCATCAGAATCTAAGGCTCCTCAGCTCCCTACAGAAATGAAGCCCACAGACAGGCTTCTGAGCCGATGCCAGATTATGCTCACGTAAAAGGGCTGTGTTGGGGTCCCTTCATTTCCACGTTCGGTTTCTGATACGCTGGCTTGTGCATTAGGTGCTGTGGTCTGTTACAAACCTATCTCCTTAATACAGAGAGCTAGTTAGCAGCAGCATCTTTTTCAGTTTTTTTCTCTTCATTGATTTAAAACTGGTGCCAGACCACGTGTGGCTAGAAACAACGACCTCGTACCAAAAGCAAAATATTCTAACTGGGGTAAGAACCCTTTCGAGAGGAGGAAAGGAATAAAAGCTTTTGGAATATTGAGTCATAGAGGAAAAACTGTGTTTTTGGGAGAAACATTCAGTGAATTCTGATCTTCAGCTGGATGTTAAGTTTTGTGAAAGCCCCTCAAGGATGCGAAACTAAAGGCTCAGCAACAAGAACAAAGGGAAAAGAAATGGTCTAAACAAGCCATATCAGATGATTATCCTCTTGCCAGAGATAAACTTGCATAAACTCATTCTATTAGACTGACTTCCCAAAAGAATGTACTGATCTGCCCTATTCATAGTGGGAACATAAAAAATCACTTTCTAAAAACTTTCTCCCTTGCTTTTTCTCAACAAGGAGGAATTATTTCTTCATCGTAGGCAAAACCATACTAAACAAATCCAAAATACAAATTTTTGGTAGCAAACGACAAGAAAATCTAAGTCAAAATAGAGTCTAGTTTTTACATAATTTCATAGATTTATAAATTTATCAAAATAGTCTTTTAAAGTTCACAATACATACATAATGTAACACTGTACATGTAAATGTAGTAATAAACGTATTACCGAAATACATTAAAAATAACCTTTCAAAATACCAAGTTCAACATTAAAACAGTCTTAAAAAGCATTGACATCTCCATAAACAGAGTTTCAGTGCATTTACAGTAGTCATTAACCAGACTTTCCTGGTTTCAAGTCTCTTGAAGGTCTTATGTGAGTGCTCTCCTTAATTTAAGGGAAGAAGGCAGAAATATCCCTCCAACAGCAGTGGCTTTCTCTCTACATTGCTCGTCCAGATGAAGACACTGTGGCTAAAAGTGGAACAGCCTTCGTTGGCGCGGCAAGGCCTTAGTAAGGAACATATTCAGACTGAAGGGACTGTGCAGGGGAGAGACATAAACTGAGGTTAAAGGCCATGGCATACAAGACTCGTGGCACACATCGTGCAGCTTTTCCCTTTGACACAAGGCAGTTTGGGTCTATTATATAAAAGACAAGTGAAATAAACTAAGAAAAAAATAGAAAAGGCTGGGGGGAAAAAAAACAACAAAGCACCTGCTAAGAATAAGATATGCAATTATGTGAAGTGATTGCAAGAAAACTTTGTATTTTAAAAGGCTTACGATTTATTAATAGCAGTTAAAAACGAAGTATTATGTGCAAATTGGTAGGTAGCACTAAACTCACTTCTAGGCTTTTGTGCGATAATGAGTTTTACTCAAAAATATTAAATGATAGGGACTCTGGGTGGCTCAGTTGGTTAAGTGTCCGACTTCGGCTCAGGTCATGATCTCGCGGTTTGTGGGTTTGAGCCCCGCGTCGGGCTCTGTGCTGACAGTCAGCTCAGAGCCTGGAGCCTGTCTTCGGATTCTGTGTCTCCCTCTCTCTCTGACCCTCCCCAGCTCACACTGTCTCCATCTCTCTCAGAAATAATTTTTTAAAAAAACATTTAAAAAGAAAAATTTTTTTAAAAATTAAACGATATTGGTAAGTAAATTGAAGTTTATCAGAATACTCTTTAAGAGTACATATACTTTAATCCAATACATATCAAATGTTAAGGCTTCTAATGCAGTAGAATTAGCAGCCATCTAAATAAATTCCTTAAGAATGCTTGAATTTAGTAAATAGCTTACAAATCCTTTCCATGTAGGGGGTCACAAAGCACTACTTCTTTTGAAATCTAAGCTTGAGACCCAAAAGCCCTGTGCAGAAGAATCTTGCAGTTATAACATGATAAATAGCAGGCATCTTTCAGATAAAAGCAAACAGCACAAATTCCTCCCCCATCATATTAATCACGTATAAAAGGAACATGGTTGGGATATGTAATCAGAATGCATTGATAATAGAAATTATCCAGGAAAAGATAAAGATACGTAGGAAAAAAACTGCCAAATACTTATTTTTGAGCAGCAAGCAGCAGTTAGAAGGAACACAAATCAGTTGAACATGAACATATTCTTTTGCAAAATTCTTCAAATACCTTAAAACAACAAACTTTCCTTGATCTGCTACCAAATGTCCCTTTTCTACTCCCCCAATAATTATTTTTCAAATTGATTTGTAGCATGTTATTAATAGGTCTTATCAATTCTGAGACTGGCCCATTTTGTGGATGGTAGTGGTGTCAGTAAAAAGAATCTGTTATGCGAAAAAAATCTACAAAAGGATTCAATCTTTGTTCAGCTTCAAAATCCCAGTGAATTTTATACCCTACCAACAGCCATTTACTAAGTAAGCATCTATTAATACTGTGAGTCAAAAAGTCACCAGCCCGTCCTCAAGGGCGAAAGCCCACACACTATCATACAAACAGGAAGAGACAAAGGGGTCAATGTTCAATAACATGCAGAGTGTGAAGTAACACTGTACACAAGCGGAGGATCAAGCAAGGACTAGGAAGGGAATGCTTGGGGAAGGGAGAGGGTCCCAAGGCTGTAAGCTTCAAGGAAGAGGTTAAATGATCAGAGCCGCTAGGAGGAATGGAAAAGGTTGGCAAGTTGACTTTCTCACTACAGGATGCGGTTTATGCCAAGGCTTCAGCATAAACTGTTCCAACGTCTTGAAGCTTACATACAATTAACCTGTAGAGCATCATTTGCCATCCTAACAATTAGAACTTAAAAGTGGACTATTATTGGGGAGCCTGGGTGGCCCAGTCGGTTAAGCGTCTGACTTCAGCTCAGGTCATGATCTCAGAGCTCCTGAGTTCAAACCCCTTGTTCAGCTCTGTGCTGACAGCTCAGAGCCTGGGGCCTGCTTCAGATTCTGTGTCTCCTTCTCTCTCTGCCCCTCCTTCCTTCTCTCTCTCTCTCTCAAAAGTGAATAAACATTTAAAAAATCCTTTTAAGTGGACTATTATTTTTCTAGCTGTTTTTTGCAGTTTCTTCTGAAGTCTGGAAAGTAGGCAGAGAGGGAGGGCAGAGCCAGGTGGTCCTCCCCAGCTGCAAGCCTGCATGCTATACAATGGCCAAAGCCTTAGTAGGAATATTTAAATTTTGCTTTTGTTCCAGTTAGAAAAGTTATTTATGTTACCACTAATGGTATGTCTATAGCTCCTCAGATTGCTGTAAATTTAGAACAAAGCTGTTCTGCAAGCAGCCCTAAAGTTCGATCAAGTCTCAACAGACAGCTATATAGCACATGAACAGATACTAGGCAAGTGACTTGTTAAAATAACTTTCCTTCAGGATAAAGTATTTCATATGTGCATCAATATGGAGGAGGCAAATATGTGTATGTACATATCTTTGCTTATTTCATGGAATCATGATGCCCACTGAACTGGAAAACAGAAACAGTCTAGAATAACTTTAGGGATTTCTATCATTCCTAGGAAGTATATATTCACATTCACCTTCTGGCAAAGCTTTTCTTTACACGTGGCAGCGGTCATAACTCTGGCTGCTGTTTCATCCAACCTACAGATACAGTTCAGCACAGTCCCTCCTGCTTCCGCTGCCACCCACCCAATGTGCTTGCCTAATGTTGCCTAATTGGTTCTGAGTCCTCTGTAAACAAATAAAGACAGGAGTGGGCTGAAGAATGGACCTTCTGTCATGCTGGGTAATTCATTCAACGAACAATTATCAAACATCAGTAGTGTACGCTTGGCACTGGGGGCCAAAAATAAGGTACCAGAGTTCTTCCACGGTTTCTTTATATGGTGTAAAGAAAGTGAAAGGAAATAATAGATCAGTAAAAAGGCTTAGCAAATTATTCTGACATCAGCATTTTGTAACACATTAACTTCCTTTCATTTTCAATATAAAACAAAAACCTTCATGGAAGTGGAGTTAGGGAAGAAGAAAGAGGATCGGTAAAGTCTACAAGACATATTCACTCGGAAAAAAAATGTAACTAATATTTCAAGGCTTTTTCACTGGGGAAGCAATTATGTGGGATGGCAGTAACATTTAGATTCACAGGCTTCCATGATGGCATTGTACTGAGGGTCTCTGGCTCAGTTGTTACCTGTTTCCTAAAGTTACTAATAAATATCCTAGAAAAAACAATAACCAGTTACTAGCATTGCTATTTTTTATAGCAAAGATGCAAATGTATTTTGTACCCCATAACCACTATCATTACTGCTATTGACTGTATTACTCAGGAAATAAATTAAAGTACAATTATCTGGAATTCTTAATAAACTAGATATATTACTGAAGAGGTCAATTATTCTGTGACAGATCCTTACTGAGTACTTCCTATATACCAGGCACAGTTCTTAACATTTTGTATGTGTGAACTCTTTAAATTCTCTAGGCAACTCATTTTACAGATAAGAAGATTGAGGCACAGAGTGGTCAAGGACTTTGCCCAAGGGCACGCAACAAGAAGTGGTGGCACTCAAATTTTAATTCTCGAAGTCTGGCTTAAAACCCAAATGCTTAGGCACCATAGTACAACACCTCAATATACACCTCTAGCCTTTGTCCTCTGATCACTGCATAACCAGTCGGACATTCTCACCTGAACACAAAAATAACCTGACGCAAGGGTACCTGGGTGGCTCAGTAGGTTGAGCCTCATGTTTCATGAAATGGAGCCCCACGTCTCAGCATGGAACCCAGTTGGGATTCTCTCCCCCCCTCTCTAACCCTCCCCAACTCGCAAGCTCTCTCAATCTCTCTCTTTTTCCAAATAAATAAACAAACAAAAAATAACTTGAAGCAGGATATGATCCTGACCAAAGAAATATTAAATTACAAAAAGCAGAAAGCAATATTTACTATACTGTAAAGGAGGTATGTACATTTTAAAATGAAAAATCCTCATAGGACTGAATCCAAAGTAATTTTCAGGAATATTCTAAAAATAAATTTTCTTTATAAAAATACTCATGCTTCAGTATTCTGATTAAAGTTTAATTCTGCTTGGCCAATGTTTATCACTACCATAAGAATGAATACCTAATGTATCTGAAATAAAAAAAATAAATGCAGGAATGACAATGGATATAGTTATGAAAGAAGCAATACTTGAAGTATAAATATTATTTTACAAGGTAGCACTTATTTATATAACCAAGAGATTTTAATTTCTCAAACAGAACATTCAAGTTCCTGTGCCAGTAAGTTAAACAGGGTTATAGTGAGTTAAGACCAGATCAAGTTTATCATGAATACAAGGTGTTTTTATAGTGTGAATCCCATAAAAGTAATAATACAGCAATATTCAGCCTGCAAAATAAGGATAAAATTACCTTACACTTGCAGCCCCCAAAATTTTTATGTCAAAATATAAGCTTCCATCAAGAAGTCTTATTCCCTGAAAGCAGTTAGATTTGACATAAAACAAAGTGTTAGGTAAGGAGATCAAGACAATTTGTTCTGTTCTGGAAATTTGCTACTAATCTGTTTTGGCAGATGTAGGTAGTGACTTTAAAAATTTAGCTATTCTGGAGGTGTTTCTTTTTTAAACAGCCCAGTTACCTAATCATGGTAGAAAAATGTCTAATAATTACAGTATAAATACTGTAAGATGGTTACTAAATACAACTATATGTTGACTATCAAAAACAGCAAATTGTAAAGAATAATGAAAAATTAAGGTCTTTGCCAGCAAACAAATGAAATGGCATCTCTACGTTCACATAAGTCAGACCAACAGACCCTATGACCTGGAAAGTTAGTTTCATACTCAGTCAAAATCCTGACTCTCGATCGCCATGTGCTTTTGCCCTACTGACTTTCTCCTGTATCTCCCCATCTTCCAAGTCCCTTAAGGAAGAGAAAGTGTCTACTTAGCTATCGTTGGTTTGAGTTCTAACTACAGAAGCAAAAGGCACCTTAAAAAGTGGTTTGTTTTCATGAGATAGAGAATTAAAAGAAAAAAACACGTTTGGCAATATGGTATCTTATTTTAAATATAACTCCGGTGTTGAATTTTAATGAACCACTGGGAAAAAAATAAACACTGAGGAAAAATAAGTTTATCTATAATTGCCTCTATACTCTGGGGTCTTTTATGGCTTTGCAATAGTTTCCAGTTTTTATATGGCTTGTACATTAACAACACACAAAATGTGTGCATTGATACCATTTCCACAAATATGCTTTCACAAGATGGAATATTTTGGCCTTTGCTGACATAATAATACTTCTCCAATAACACAGGTAGAAAAACATAACTGGAAAAGGCTTTATTGGCTAAGGTTTTTTTTTATAAAATCCACTTTGAAGGAGATGTAACACTTTTCTATAATGTTCTCTAAACATTTCAGGGACCCCAAGATTTACTGAGCCAATTTCATGTAATTAAAATGCTATATACAATATTCTTTCACCTTCCTACCTAACTTTTAATAGATTCTTTTTCTCTGAGTGAACTTAATGTGTGCTTTTCAACAATCACAGAAAGCTCATTTGTTAGATGACAGATGGTTGTTGACACCTTACTTGACTCAGCCAACCATTCTGTGAGCGTTTCCAGTTCATATGAACACCAAAATTATATTGATGCAAGCTCAGTTAAAATGTATTTTCTCTTATTTTAGTAAAGCCACATTTCTCTAAAAAAGAAAAAAGAAACTCTCAGATGATTGTATATTAAAAGGAAAGTGAAAATCTGTTTTCTTTATTAGTCCTTCCTGAGCTGACGGTGATAATGGGCTGCTAAGCAGCTTAGCTCTTTGCTTCACATTCATATGTCTAGATATATTATATTTTTTAATTCAATAAATATTTATTAGGTACTCACTATACTTTGGCACCTGAGAAAACAAAGATGCCTCCAAGAAGCTTAAAAGCCAGCAGAGGGGAGAGAGAATCACATACAGCTGCCTAGAATACAAACGCAACTCGAAGGTAGAGTGTGTGTGTGTGTGTGTGTGTGTGTGTGTGTGTGTGAATAAAGACCCACGAGAGACGAGAAGGATAGGTCACAAATGCTTCATCAAAGAGATAACAGGGGAGCCTGGCCAGGAATTATAAAAGCAAGCAGAGACGAGGAAAAGCAGAGTGAACCACATGGGTTAGGGTTTGGGTGCGAGGATGTGGTGCTCTTGGAGTGCTGGTGGCTATGGGAGGGGGGAGCTGCTGGGGAGATGGGGAGGGGAGGCACATGGGCTGCCAGGGAAGGGCCCCAATGACAAGCCCAGGGATCCAGACTGGACCCCACAGGCACAGCAGAGACAATGAACAATTCAGAACACAGGAATGGTCTTAGAAATCTAACACTGGCCGCAGTATAGAGAAAAGATAGAAAAGATTAAAGGCAGGAGATACTTTAAGGCAGGAAGAAAATTTAAAAGGCTATTTCAATAGTCCACGAAACCTCAATCAGGGCAACACTATTGAGAACGGAACAAAACAGGGACAGCTCCTAGGGACAGCTGATAGTACTGAGTAGCTGGGTGTACAGAGTGAAAGGCAGCCGTAGTGTCAGAGAGAATTCCAAATTTCTAGTGTGGATGACAGTTACTAAGCCAGGAAACAAAAGGAGGAGCAGGCAACTGAAGTCGCGTGTACTCTCTCCCAGGTTAACGCCCATAGGAAGTTAGACACGTAGATCCAATGGCCAGGAGACGATTACCCCGACAGAGAGAAGTGGCCCAAGGTCAGAGCTGTGAGAAAAATGATAAAAGGGCTGGCAGAGGAAGACAGACAGGTTAACAATTTAAGGGGGAGGGAGGATGAGCAATGGGAAAATAGCATTCTAAACTCAAAGGAGACAAAAAATAACAGGCAAAAAGGGCGGCTGATATTGTCAAATGCTACAGAAAAACTAAGGAGGAGATCATCTGATCTGGCCTAAAAGAAGTCAGGGGCAGCTTGGGGGAGAGGCTCTCACCAGAATGGGGGGATGCTTCTCTGGCCCCATGTGTGGCCATAAAGGAGACACTGGGAGGTGACAGGACTGAGGGAAGTGATTGGCAAGACTGCTCTGACCAACCCGGGTGTACCTGTTTGCAGGTGAGGAGAAGGCAAATGGAGCAGTAAGGACTAAAGACATAAGGGAGGAAGGCCATGAATGGGAAGCGGCCTAGAACAGTGTGGAAACAACAGTATAGGGGTGTGGAGCTGCCCCTGGAAAACAGTAAAGATTTCTTTAATCTAAAAGGAAAGGAAAAAGAAGGACAAGTCAGGTGCAGGTACGCTTTGAGGCAGAGAAGAGGACAGTTAGGGGAAATCCCTCCTGATAGTTCTAGGTTCTCGGTGAGACTCAAGGCAAGGTTAACAGGCCCTGGAGGCTGGGGTGGCTGCGTTGACAAATGCTAAGAAGTTTTAGAACAGCCGGTGTGGGGAACATTAAAGGAGCCAAAATGGGATAACTAAACTACTTATGAGCGCTAAAGGGCCAGGTAAATTAGAAAATTTATTTAAAATGGAGTCAACTGGGGGTGCCTGGGTGGCTCAGTCAGTTGTGTCCAACTTCGGCTCAGGTCATGATCTCATGGTTTGTGGGTTCAAGCCTCGCGTTGGGCTCTGTGCGGACAGCTAGCTCAGGGCCTGGAGCCTGTTTCAGATTCTGTGTCTCCCTCTCTCTGACCCTCCCCTGATCATGCTGTCTCTCTCTCTCTCAGAAATAAATAAAAAACATTAAAAAAATTTTAAAGGGAGTCAACTGGCGGCTTATGGGATTTTCTCCAATAGTGCTTAGAAGAGAGAGAGTAGAAACAGATACAACAAAGTGGAATTGACCTTATTTTGGAGGCTGGTGATGAAGTGGCTATGGAAAGAAGATCCAAGTACAATAGAGAACGTTGGAAAGAGAAAGCAGCAATGACTATGTGGGCCACAGAAGGTGGGGAAGCAGGCAGGGACCACAGAGAGGTCTAGGGGAAGGGTTAGTAGGTGGGGTAAATGTCTGAGAGGAGCCTTACAGGATTCAAGATATCAGAAGCAATGCCCTACGCAATAAAAAAGGTCAACAAAATGGATTTCCAAGTGAATAAAAATAAAGATCACTGGAGTTCAGGAAGCTTAAAGTACAGTAGACACTGCCTCCCTGAATATAGACCTCCTCATCTGTAAACTATGAACTAAATAAATAAGATAATGTATATAAGCACCTACGATGATGGCCAGCACATTGGAGGTACTCAATGAGTCATTGATGACAACGATGA
The DNA here is from genome assembly GCF_003009895.1 of Hyaena hyaena. Taxonomy (NCBI): domain Eukaryota; kingdom Metazoa; phylum Chordata; class Mammalia; order Carnivora; family Hyaenidae; genus Hyaena; species Hyaena hyaena. Next base: position 197,911 of record NW_024080663.1, read on the forward strand.
TATTAGAAAAATGTTACCGTCGTGGAGAATGTTGGCAGTAGCCCAATAGCTAGAGTAAAGCCAAAGTCTTCAAGGAATGAAGGTGAGTGAATGGCGGTGAGGAAGAAAAAAACAGCAGCATGTCACCGGGTGTAGTTTTCAAAGGAGAAGAAAGTATAAAACAGCATCTGGTGGATCTTAACTGTAAAGATATAAGAGTGACCAGAAAGAAAGCATTTGTACGTAAGGGGTGAATAAGGGGAATTAGGCTGGAATAGGTCAACCTTATTTTGCTCACTTTCAAATAGAGACTTTTACTTGGTCTTAATGTTTGTGTTCCCCACCCCCCAAATTCATGTGCTGAAATCCTAACCCTCAATATGATGCCTTTGGGAGGCAGTTAGGTCAGAAGAGTGGGGTCTCCATGGATGGGATCAGCATTCCTGTGGAGCCCAGGGAGCTTTCTCACCCTCACCCAGCCACGTGAGGATAAATGTGTGGGAGAAAAGGCACAGCGGGATGCAAAAATATGATCAGCTTCTTGAAGCCCACAAACACACCAAATCATGGTGGTAGGCCACTGGCTACATAGCCGGAAGCCAGCAGCAATGGCCAAGTGTTCTTGAGGGTACACAGGCCAACAGCCCCTGGCCTGAAACTGGGACTGGGATCTCCCACCTGTGAGAGGGACTTAAGAGGAGCTGCCACCACTGCCCGGGGGCCAGGGTTTATGCAGAGTTGCATCCCTGCCTGAGAAGCCAGCCTGCTGAGCTCACCAGGGGAATAGAGCCTGGGTCATGAAAGTCTGTTTCTAGACGGCAGACCTGGGGGTCAAGTGGAACCAAGAAGAAAGCCAGTGGATGAGGAGGGGAAAACAGAGAGAGAGGAGGGAGAAACAAAAACTCCCATCCAGTGTGAACCTACAAATGAAAATTCTAAAACACATGAGGAGGGGTGCCTGGGTGGCTCAGTCAATTGAGCATCCAACCCTTGTTTTCAGCTGAGGTCATGATCCTACAGTCCGTGAGTTCAAGCCCCATGTCGGGCTTTGCACTGACAGCGCAGAGCCTGCTTGGGATTCTCTCGTCCTCTCTCTCTGCCCCTTTCCCCTCTCAAAATAAATAAAGAAACATTAAAAATAGATCAATAAAAATAAAATACACAAGAAGAAGAACACCAAGAGAACTAACAAAGCTTTCAGCCAGGAGATGAATTCTCACAGGCTGAAATGCAGATATCAAAGCCAGATGACAACCTGTCATCTGAGATCCTTAAGGTGAAAAAATGAAGAATGCCCATAAAACGGACAAGAAACTATGAAACAAAAGTAGGCAGGTCCACATAAAATCAGATGGCTATCATAAAGAATGAACAATAAATGCTGGAAATAAAAGACACAGCCATTGAAATCAAAAGGTTAATAGGTTGGGGATACATTCCAGAATGGGCGCAGTTAAAAGAGAATTAGTGAGGGGCACCTGGGTGGCGCAGGTCACGATCTCTCAGTTCAGGAGTTCCAGCCCCACGTCAGGCTCTGTGCTGACAGCTCACAGCTTGGATCCTGCTTTGGATTCTACGTCTCCCTCTCTCTCTCTCTCTGTCCCTCCTGTGCTCTGTCTCTCTCTCTCAAAAATAAATAAGCAGTAAAAAATTTAAAAAAATAAATAAATAAAAGAGAATTGGTGGATTAGAAAACAGCAGGAGGAATTCAATTAGAACACAGCCAGAGCAACAGGGGCGCCTGGGTGGCTCAGTCAGTTAAGCGTCTGACTTTGGCTCAGGTCATGATTTCACAGTCTGTGGGTTTGAGCCCCACATCAGGCTCTGTGCTGACAGCTCAGAGCATGAAGCCTGCTTCAGATTCTGTGTCTCCCTCTCTCTCTGCCCCTCTCCTATGTATTCTCTGTCTCTGTCTCTCAAAACAAAAATAAATAAATAAATAAATAAAAGACATAAATTTTTTTAATAAATAAAAATATAAAACAGAAGGAAAGAAAAACTGAGGACAGATTGAAGGGCTCCAACATAAGTCTACAGGGTATTATGAAAGAAAAAGTAGGGGAAAGGCAGATAAAATCCAAAAAGATAATGGCTGAGAATTTCTCATCATTGAAAAAGTCATCAACCCTGAGGCTGAAAGCATACATTGAGGCCCAAAAGGATAAACTATACTGAGACCGTTTCTAGGTATGTTATGGTGAAACTGTAGAACTTCAAGGAAAAAGAGAAAAATCTCATAATAATTGGTTTTGTTCTGCAACCACAGAAGCTTTTTAAGCAAAGGATGACATTAGGAAAATAGTATTTTAAGCAGATTCTAGTAGCACTGCAAAGACAGATCGAAGGGACCAGAAAAATGAAAGCAGATGGCCAATTAAGCCAGGAGACGCCTTCATGGAGCTTTGGGTCGAGTGGAAGACAATGGCTTATCCATCTTTATCTTACCTTCCTCCACTAAAACAAAACTGCACTCATGGTAGACACTTATATAAATATTAGATAATTTTTTTAATTGAGCAAGTCTTTGCACATATATAAAAAGCACTCTCTTTTGCTCCTGGCTAAATAAATAAGTAAAGCAAGATTAGAAAAAGACTCTTTTCTACTGACTTAGCACTATTTGGTATTATACAAAAAAGAAGGTGTCAAATTAAGTTGAATAACCAAGGCAATTAAAACTGTGATGTACTTGAGATTAAAGCAAGTTCTGTATTTGAAAGAGTCCTTTCAAATGGAGAGTCAAACACAGCTGACAGACTTTGTACAGGAAATTAATGTAAACCACCCCTGAACACTGGAAACTGAACTTACCCTTCGCTCTATCTGCAGACACTGTGTGTACCTAAGAGCTTATACACCAATTCAAAGGTATCATCTGAACCATGTTATTCTCAAAACAATTTGATGCTTTGGCAAGTAACATTCCCAAGTCCACTTAGAAAGGGGGAGGGGAGGGGAGGGGAGGGGAGGGGAGGGGAGGGAAGGGAAGGGAAGGGAAGGGAAGGGAAGGGAAGGGAAGGGAAAGAAAGAAAATACCAATGCTGAATAAATGCCAAATATGTGGTTCAAAGATTGACCTCACATGCTTGGGTGCGTGGGTGGCTCAGTTGGTTAAGTGGCCAACTTCAGCTCAGATTATGATCTTGCGGTTCATGGGTTCAAGCCCAGCCTCAGGCTTCATGCTGACAGCTCAGAGCCTTGAGCCTGCTTCCAATTCTGTGTCTCCCTCTTTCTGTTCCTCCCCCACTCACACACACTCTCTCTCTCAAAAATAAATAAAACATTTTTAAAAATTAAAAAAAAAATGATTGAGCTCATGTTCTTGATATTATTAACATCCCTTAGCTAAAAAATTTAAGGTAATGCTTAAATTCCATCAAATTTAAGATACTGCCACAACAAAGGGGGAAACCATAACAATTTAAATACACAAGGTTAGAAAGCTAGTACTAATCCTTAGTATCAAACATAATATTTAATCTTTGGGGCACCTGAGTGACTCAATCAGTTAAGCATCTGACTCTTGATCTCGGCTCAGGTCATGATCTCATGGTTCGTGACATCAAGCCTCACGTTGGGTTCTGCTGACAGCGGGGAGCCTGCTTAGGATTCTCTCTCTCCCTCTCTCTGACCCTTCTCCATTCACACACACACACACACACATATATACTCTCTCTTTTTCTCCCTCCCTCAAAATAAACACATAAGCTTAAAATTTTTAAAAAATAAATGTAATATTTAATCTTTAATTAATCTTTGTGATTCAATATTATATTTAAAATCAGGACAGTATGATAGTGTTTGAAATAGAGAACAGAGGGAAAAGACATCAAATTTAAATCAAGATAAGCTGTTAACATCCCACTGGAAAGTAGAAGCGTTTTATTGGGAATGGATGTTTAAACCAACAAGCAGTTCATCACTGTCACAAACATTATTATTTGTGACATTATATTTCCAAAGTAAAAATAAAGCAGGCTTTAATGGACATGCCAGTCACTGCAATTTTCACCAAACTGTGTATTTTACCAAGCTGGATCTAACATTTTGATCTTATTGTAAATCCTACTTTAAGAATCAGTAATTCCTTAAACAAACAAATAAAACATAAAACATATCCCGACTAATGCCAGAACTCAGAAGAACTTAACCTATTCGGTGGCTACCAAGGTTGTTCTGACACTGGTCAAATTTGAGGTAGAGGAAACAGAGAACAAACTGGGGATTGCCAGAGTGACGGAGGTGAGGGACGCACAAAATGGGTGAAGGGGAGTGGGAGATGCGGGTTTCCATTTCTAGAAAGAGTAAGTCAGGGGGATGAGAAGTATAGCATAGGGAATATATTCAAGGCCATTGTAAAAGCCTTGTATGGTGACAGATGGGAACTACATTGGTGGTGGACACAGCATAATGTATAAAGATGCTAAATGACTCTGTTGTACATGTGAAGCTAATGTAATGTGTGTCAACTATATTTCAATTAAAAAAGAACTACTACCAACAAATAAATGTAAAGGGACAAAAATAATATCGGAGACAAAATAAAGTTGCCATATGATTACCAAAAAAATAAATACATTTGAGGTGGAGAATTCATCCACAGTGTCTTCGTAACCAAAGAGCAGATAAGCAGCTGAGTCTAACCAAACATGGCCGTGCCCCCTCACACAGGGAGCAGCATGAGGAGAAGGCCACGGTACAACAGCACATATACACACAATATCTCATCATTTCATTTCCCTTCCAACTGTAAACTAAAGGAATATTTTCAGTTCCTTTCTGTGTCTAGTACTATGTTAGAAACCATAAAATATAAAAGAACTTGAGGAAACTTGGTATGTAGACCCCCAAAGAAGGTTTAAAAGTTGGAGACAAGTCTCACAGATACGGACAATATGAAAACACATACAGACACTCAGGCATGTAATAGCAACAGTATATTTTGATAAAGTACTAAGTGTGCCTCAAGGATAGGAACAGAGGTAAAAAGGAAAACATTGGGCAGGTTCAATTTCTTGAGGACAAGGGAGCCCACATTCCAGAACAAGCAAGAGAAATTAAGTACAAAGATACTATAAAGGGAACCGAGGACAGAGGGCCTGAAAGATCAGGAAAGGAGTTTAGGATTAATGTTCTAGCATTTGAGGATCTTGGTCACTTCTGACCAGGTGAGTAAAATGATGAGATGAGTATCTCTTACCTGGCAGTGCTTTAAAGTGTGGTTGGCAAACTACAGCCCAGTGGCCACATCCAGCCCACCACCTGTTTTTGTAAATAAAGTTTCACTGAATCATAACCATACCATTTGTTTATGCATCGAGTCAGAATTGGGACACAAAGCCAAAACAGGCCCTTTACAGAAAGAGCTTGTGCCCCTACTTAAAGTACAAATTAATTAAGAGACGGAGTTAGGAACATCCTCAATGAGGCTAACACAACGAAAACAAAAAAGATGAGAAAACAGCAGAAGAGAAAAATAAGAAAATTCCAGGAGACAATGGATGGCATCACTACCATGAGGATAGCTCTGGAAATGTCTGAAGATCAAGAGGTAAGAGGGAGCAATGAAGCTTTATATAAGTTACTGCTTAGGAATAATAATCAAATTACAAAAAAGGTTTTAATAGATTATGCCCAAAGCAGTTTTCAGAAGAACCTTATTATAGAGCAGCTTTCTTATTTATAGTTATATACCCTACAGATCAATACAATAAAAGCTTATTCTGAAAGGCTACTACCTACAGCAAAATTAATGTGACCTGTAATGCTAGAGTGACAAAAAATTCTTCGTAACCAACTGGACTCCCTCTCTCTGTCTCTCTCTCTCTGTCTCTCTCTCTCTGTCTCTCTCTCTCTGTCTCTCTCTCTCTCTCTCTCTCACACACACACACACACACACACACACGATAGATAGATGATAGATAGATAGACAGATAGACAGATATTTTTAATAATAAAGCACATTATTTTATAACTCTTCAAACAGTTTGACTACTGTAAAAAATATGTTTACTAAGGACCATAATTTTCCTTTGAGTAGTTAAGCTTCCATTTATAAAAATAAACACATAATTTAATAATAGGGGCGCCTGGGTGGCTTAGTCGGTTAAGCGTCCGACTTTCGCTTAGGTCATGATCTCGCGGTTCGTGGGTTCGAGCCCCGCGTCGGGCTCTGTGCTGACTGCCAGCTCAGAGCCTGGAGCCTATTTCAGAGTCTGTATCTCCCTCTCTCTCTGACCCTCCCCTGCTCACGCTGTCTCTCTCTCTCTCCTAGAAATAAATAAATAAATAAATAAAAATATTTTTAAAAAATTAATAATAAATATATGGTGGGTCTGTTGGTCACATGATTATTTAATAGCATCAATACTATTGTATATATTAAAGTACAGAATAATTATTGAACGAGCATAGCATTTACCGAAGGACAGCTACTGAGGTAGGGACTGGGGACAGCAGATAGGGCTCAAACTAGTTTCCCTCGCTTCAGGGAAACTATACCAAGAACTATTGGTATAGATCTATCTTGATCAGATCTGATCAAGTCACGTTGCTTACAAGATTCTAATAGCTCACAGTGCACTTCCCAGTGGGCTTTCCCTTAACTTTCCAGCCTTATCTACAAGTAACCTCCTTTGGCTTTAGTGACACTGGAATACTCACTGCTCTTAAAACAACATTAGCTAATAATTATTGAGCGCCATCTATTAGCAACTGTGTAAACTACTCCATAGGGGTGATCTCAGTCACCACAACCACCCTATTACAAAGATCTGTTCATACCACGTAAGCTTCAAGGCTCCACAGTCACACAAATTCCTTTCAAAGTACATAGCCCTATGTAGTATACAATTTACAAAAATTAATATTTTGTATTCTTTACCTTACATAGGTCCTACCAAATCATATAAGCTTCAGGGTGCATAAAACCTAGTCTGCCCTCGATTATTATTATTCCCATTTTACTGAGGCTCGGAGAGGTTAAATAACTTGCCAAAGTATTCACCACAAGGAAGTAGCAGAGGTAAAACTTGAACCCAGGACTGTCTGTCTTTAGAACCTAAGAGTTTGCTTACAGTACTGAGGTTGTGCTTATGTTCATATGGTTCCTATTGCCTGCAATGGCCATTTCTCTTCTTCCTATTTTCGTAACTAGATTCCCAGCAGGCTCTTATTCATCCTCCGAAGCCCAGCTAAAATGTTATGTCTTCTGCACATCTTTCTTTGACCGTTCCTGGGAAAAATGAGATAACCTTTAGATATCCCTGTATTTTATTTATTCTTTAAGTTTATTTATTTATTTATTTAGAGAGAGAGAGCTAGTGGGGAAGGGGCAGAGAGAGAGAGAGGGGGAGAGAGAGATTACCAAGCAGACTCTGTCAGTGCAGAGCCCGACGTGGGGCTCAAACCCACAAATTGTGAGATCACGACCTGAGTGACCTGAAACCAAGAGGTGGACGCTCAACCAACTAGGCCACCCAGGCACCCCTAGATGTCCCTGTATTTTAAATTTTTTTTTTTAATGTTTTATTTATTTCTAGGAGAGAGAGAGACAGCGTGAGCAGGGGAGGGTCAGAGAGAGAGGGAGTCACAGACTGAAACAGGCTCCAGGCTCTGAGCTGGCAGTCAGCACAGAGCCTGACGCGGGGCCCGAACCCACGAACCGCGAGATCATGACCTAAGCGAAAGTCGGACGCTTAACCGACTAAGCCACCCAGGCGCCCCAATGTCCCTGTATTTTAAACACCTACTGCAATACATATATGACATAATATAATCAAAATAATATGCTTTTTGGAGTCAAACTGACCTATGTGCAAATTATGCTTATATATCTGTGGTACAATCTAGGGCGAAATATTTAATCTCTCAAACCCTCTGGAGGCAGTAACTCTTAACATACCAACTCATTTAAACATCTAGCCATTCATATATCCATTCGAGAAATACCTAATGAGTGTCTACAGTATGCCAGGCACCGAGCATACAACTAGGACATGGAAACCAGAGGTACCATCCCTGCCCTCACAGAGCTTACAGTCTAGTGGAGGATACAGATAAGTGAACAGATGATGTAAATGCAGAGTGAGAAGAGGATTGATTTAGACTGAGGCAGGGTAGAGAAGCGCTTATGGGGAGAGCACCATGACCTCACCCAGACTTCAGGGGTCAGGTAAGGACAGTGGAGATGAATAGCAAGTCAGTGGTAAGTCTCTTAAAAATAAAACAGAGCAAATATTCAAGACAGATACCTCAAGTAATTTCAATTTAATAAAATACTTCCACCCCACCCACGCCATAATCACACGTCCCTCATTTCTTAAGCATTTGAAAACTCCTTTGAATGTCAGGGAGCGAAAACTGATTTTTTTTTTTTTTTTACAATCAGTGGGTTAATAAAAACGAAACCTTGTGCAGTTTCTACTGGGCAGTAGAAACTTCAAGACCAACAGAAGAGGCCAAATAAATTAAAAAAAATTTTTTTGACTATTTCTCAGCGTTCTGTCACAACCCTAAGAATTCCTTAACATTTGTTCTTGTTTTCTGTGTGAAAGCACTTAATGACAGAACAAGGAAATCATTTTTACATTTTTCTGGGGGCTGAACTGCTGCATAAAGTGAGAGCAATTGCAGCTTTCAAAAGAGATGCTAATTGCAGCTTCTAAAATATTAGACTCCCTCTAAACACCCGTCACCCTCATCCCCCAGGAGTCTCTGGGTCTTTCTTAAAGGTTCTGGGAGGATACTGCCATACAGACAGACCCAAGGACTTAAAAATATTTCTGTTGAGAGATGTATTTCTTGTTCTTCAAGGGTCATATGCCTCACAACTTAGGAAGCACTGGAAAGAAGGGCCATCTTATTTAGACAAGAAACCCACAGTTAGAAAAGCTGTACCAGACTAATAAAGGAAAACAACTCACAACCTCTTGCTTTATTCCACATAAAATGGGAATTTCCAACTTAATTTAGACTTTCTACCAGCAAGCCAGCAGGGGTAGGACCTGGAGCCTCCCTTCCCACAGAGGTTTTCTAGGCGAAGATAAAGGAGGGAAGTCAGCTCTAAGAGACCTGCTACTTCTTACTTCCCGGGAGGGTGAGAGGGAGGAAAATGTTGTCATGCTAGCAATTCTATTTATAAATGCTTCTCTTTACAATGAGATGACAAATTTAAGAGGGAGAAGAGGGGAATGACAGCAGCTGCCCACACAGACTATTACTTTAAATTTAATTATTGGGGAATCACTCTATTCAGGCCAGGAGAGGGATGAGGAGAAGGAGGAAAGGTGAAGACAAACAGCAAAATATGGAATGAAACCAAAAGCTAAGTGATACAAATATGGGAGGGAAGGGTGATCACCAATCATCCAAAGACTATCTCCATACTTCAGCTAGCCAAGAGGAGAACTGAAACCCAGAAAAAGTAGAATGTTATTCTTGCCACGCTCCCAATGCTTCTGGAATTCAGCTGCAAGTGTAGATTACACTAAATCTTTAGCCATGAAATCAGCAAGATAGTTATATAACTATCTCCATATCTACATGTGTACCACTTTTTCTGAAAATGAAGAGATCTGTACTCTAGTCTAACAATGAGGCTGACCCAGTATATGGGTCAGTATATGTTTTCATCAGTATATGAAAACACTCACACCTCAATTCCTGCTGGGAAGCACGCAACTTCCAAATCTTGTTATGAAAAGGGAAATACCTATCATTTTCCATCTAACCCCCTAGTTACTAAGATTTAAGTTTTACTGATACACCTATACCCATAATATTGTGGTATCAGATTTAGATTAAAGGGTGCACTGGGCTGGAACTATATAGGAACTTAAAATACTGTTGAAAAACACTGAGAATAAAATAATATCTGGAAAATTATGCAGTTGACCCTTAAGCAATGCTTGGATTAGGGGTGCCAGCCCCCTTACAGTCAAAACCTGCACAGAACTTGTAATTCCCCCCCAAACTTAACTACTAATAGCCTACTGTTCACCAGAAGCCTTAGCAATAACATAAACAGTCAATTAATAAATTATATGTATTACATACTGTATTCTTACAATTAAGTAAACTAAAGAAAAGGAAATGTTGGGGTGCCCGGGTAGGTCGGTCGGTTAGATGTCCGACTCTTGATTTTGCATCAGGTCATGATCTCATGGTTAATGAATTTGAGCCCTGAGTTGGGCTCTGAGATGACAGTGTGGACCCTGTTGGGATTCTCTCTCTCCCTCTCTCTCTGTCCCTCCCCCACTTTCATACACACGTGTGTGCACTCTCTGTCTCTCTCTCTCTCTCAAGATAAATATTTTTTAAAAAAGGAAATGTTATTTGGAAAATCATGAGGAAGAGAAAATACATGTACAGCACTGCACTGTATTTACTGAAAGAAATCTATGTATTAGTGGACCTGTGCAGTTGCTCAAGGGTCAACTATATGTGACAGAAAGGACCGTGTGTGCATAGCAGAAGAAAATAAAAACAACTCTGAAAAGAGGCTTGAGGTTCGGATGGGAGTGGTAATGTGTCCAACCAACCAACACACATACACATATTCTGCGTCCTCATGTTAGAAAAGTGGTCCCCTAAACTACCATCTCAGTGAAGTGGGTCTCATTAATTATTCCATTGGCTTCCTGTTTCAAGAAAGGCACTACTAGCTACCAGCACTTTTCCTCCCCTCTGATCCCCTGCGGAAATCAGCCTCTCCCTGGATGACGGCTGAGGAAATGTCTGGAGAACAGCAGGCAGGAAGGAGTCCCAGGCCCCAGCTACCCAGGACGCTGGAGTTTACTTGTGCCCTGACTGGAATCGTGTTGAATCTGAGGTCGATTTCTCCTTCCTATTTTGTCCCTGTCCTCTCAGATCAAAACTCACGTTCCCATAGATCTCAATTCCCCCTGAGGCAATCAAAATAGGTGATTAAAGTGACTCATAGCAGGGGGTGAACCACCAGATTTTACCTAACAGGGATTTCTGGTTTATAGGGGGGCTTGGTAACCTCAATACAGGGTTTATGGGGAAAATGTGTTTGGTGATCTTTCTTCCTGTCTCTAGAATAGAATAGTGGCTACTTTTATACATCTTCCTGCTACTCTTGCCCTCCCTTCCCTTCCATCCCACATATCTACTCATGGGCCTTCCTTATAAAGACCTATCATTCTGCCATTTTGTTAATTCTGGGTCAGTTTCCTGCAGGAGGGGGCATATTCAAGAGCCTAACGGTTAGTTCTGAGAAGCTACTGTTCATTCAGCACCTTCCGCACCTAAATACTCTGAAATTCATTCATCGAGCTAAGGTGTGGAAAAGTGAGGATTCCCAATACCACTAGAACCAAAGCAAATACCATCTATCGTACGGATCAGCTCCCGGCTTTGCACCAGATACTCGGAGTGATTCGAAAACTTAACTGAAAAGTAACTTAAGTCAACGGTGTCCGTGATGAAGGGAATGAGAGCGGTTTCCCTCTGAAGGGCAACCGCCTGAGAAGGAGTGGGAGGAGGGGAAGAAGAAGAAGAAGGAAGGAAGAAACCCCAGTTGAAACTTGGCATTTACTTGAAGAGGAGCCAGCCGAAGGCACGTGCATGGGCAGTTTCACAGCACAGAGGGAAGGCATCGCTCAGAAGGCTTCCTTGGCGCTATTAAATTTCTTTGGTGGCAGCCTCGGCTGGGGAGGCAAGGCACAAAAGTTGCGTTCAGGGTGCTGAGGGCCAAGAGGTGGTGTCTGCGAACTTACGGGGATGGAACGGCTCAGGAATCTCGCGGAGGAAGAAGAGAGGCCGCCGTAGGAGGGCCGGGGGACGGCGGCGTGCTCGTCAGGCTTGGCGCCGCGCTGCGGGCTCGGGCTCGGCGGGCTGCTCGCCGCGCTCCCGCGGGGCGCGTTGCTTCTGCCGTACTGGTTGTTGTTGAGCTCGGGGTAATTTCGCGCGGGCGTTTGGGAGCTGCCGTTCAGGAGGTTGGTGAACGGGCTGGCTGCGAGAGGCGCCTCGGAGGACGAGGGGGCCTTTCTGCTCCCCGGCCCCTCCGCTGCAGAGTTCAAGTTGCCTAGAGAACTGGCTAGCCGGGAGTTTATGGAAAAGCTGCGTGGAAAACACAGGTGGGGAAGGGGGAGGACACAGACAATGATGTGTGCTCATGCAGAGTTCACGTTTCTAAAATACACAATTAGGACAAGAGGGGCATGGCATGCAGACAGTTCTGACCAATGCAAATGGGGACAGAGTGGCTTCTTTATCGCTCTTGGTGACATTACAACACGTGGCCTTTCGTTACACGCGTGAACGTCCTGTCTGAGCAGTTCACTGAGACCCCAGGAGCTGGCCAATCCACTCTGACCAGAGATCTTGAGGCAGGACATCTGGGGGCTCTATGTGTCCTGAAGTAGGGAGTAATTGAAAGGGGCTATTACATGAGAGTGAAAAGTAGATTGAAGTGTAAGATTTCACTTACACAGATTCATTCAAACGTCCCTAGCCATTTTAGTTCTGCTCATACACATCAAAGGAGAAATGACGATACCACGCATCGCTAGTGTGTGCCCCTGAACTCCAATTTCCGGATCACGGTAGGCGAGCTGGAGCTTCACTACACAGAGGGATGCCACACACCACTCCCTCCACACGGCCTCGTCCCCCAGGATGGGAGACATGAACAGAAGCCTTCCGTGATTTCGCCCCTTCTCCCTGATCCCCTCCTTGGACAAACTTCAGCCAAACTCCTTGTCTGCTACAGACTTCCTTTACCCCCCTACCCCTGGCCCCCCATCAGCATCTGAGAAGAGGGAAAGAGAAATTACCTTCTTACACTGGCACCTGAGGACAAAGAACTTCTGTTTATCCTCTTGACGGTCGCTGAGGGGGACAGAGCCACTTTCGTGGTCTTCAAGGTAGACGCAGATCCTTGGGGGCAAGAAGTCAATCTTTGTGGAGAAAATGGGCAAAAGGTCACACGAAAGCTGTGTTACCTTAACCTTCAGCAATCAACTAAGACAAGATAAACTCAACATTAAAGAGATCCTGGCAGGTCACGGTAACAGTGAGCGCAGCAGTCAACACTGACAGAGCACGTGCTCCGAGCCACACGCTCTTCTGAGAACCTGATAGACATTAGGCCATCTTCACAACAACCCTATGAGGTAGCTGAGACTGCAATCCCCACCTTGCAAGTGAGGAAACCGAGGCACAAAGGAAAAGTCCTCCAAAGTCAGTGAGCAAGTGACAGAGCTGGGATTCAGATCCAGGATCCAAAGTCCTGTCTTTAACCACCATCTCGCCATGCTTGGTCACTTCCCTTCTTTGATGGAGGCATTCATTCCTCTCATGTACTTAGGTTACATATGTATGTGTATGTCTATATATGTGTGTGTATATACATATGCATACATATATATACATATTTGTATATGTATATGTTTTTAAAATTTCTTTGTATATTAAATCTGTCATCTTCTTTCCACTCTGCAATTGCCCTAGTTGAGGCCACCACTATTCCTTACTGTTGACTACTAGTAACATCTTTTAATCTTATTCGTTAAAATTCAAATTCTGAATAGCCTCTGGTAGAATCTAAAATATTTACTTATGCCACTCACTGTTCAAACCATTTACTTTTTCTTCGGTGCCCAGAAAGCCTGAGCTCCTTGGCTTTACTGATAAAAGCCTCCAAAATCTGGCATTAGCCTTTGCAAGCAGGCCTTTTCTATCTATGCTTTCTCATTAGACAGCTCTATTCTGGCTATAAACAATGCTTGGAGTTCCCTGAATGGACTGTATTCATACCTTCATTCAGCTTGCATATGTTAATTTTCCTGCCGGGGGCACCTTCTCCTCTCCTTACCTCCTCTCTACTTCCTCTCTTCCACCTCCGTCTGCCTCATTCCCATTGGTTACCCTTTGATGGCCCAATTAGTTGGAACCCTATACGGCAAGCCTTCACTGAATTCCCAGGCAGAGTAAGCATATTCTCACAGTAAATCATAGCCCTTATACCATATTCCATTGTCTGATATTTGTCTATTTCCCTTGCTATACGCTCTACTGGGGGCAAAGGACCGTCTCTCACTTCAAATGCCAGTGGCTAGTACAGTGCCAGACTCAGGATGTTCAGTAAATGTCTGCTGAGTGGACAGAGAGGGAAAACTGACTCAAACCTAGACAGCTAGGGCCCACTCATGGTTTTTAATACCAAACCCGTTTTATCCTGAACAAACCATTTAATGTACCTGGACCTAACATATCTGCTCTAAAAAAGTTTATTTACTTGTAGACTCTCGCCTTCATCCTCCGCCCCTCGAACAACAGCTTAAGCACATGGCTTGCCTCTAAAACAAGAATGGGAAAAGTGGTACAAGGAAACAGATCAAGCTTCTGGAGAAGTTTGAGCCTGCTCAGAACTGCCTGCACGAAACAACCCTAAAACCAAGGGCTGAAAGAGAACCAGAGGTGGGGGGGGGTGTCGGATTTTTACCTCTATCTCAAACAGTTTTGGCAAACGTGTCTACGGCCCCCATCAAGCCCTACACTGCACCCTGGTACCACTGGTAACCAGGGACCACCCTGGACAGTTTAGAGGACATTTTCAGAGAAAAGGACTAATGTTTCCTCTTCAAATGGAGGACAGAGAAGGAAATAAAACCAGAAAATAAAGGAGAACAAACATATGTAAAAACTAGGGGGAAAGAGAACTAACAGAAATATTAAAAACTCAAGGGCAAAATCTGTCACTGGATTGAAAGGCATGTTCAGAGCGAGGGTGATTCTTAGAGACCCTGCAACATGCTGGAAGCATGGACTACGTTAACATCACAGCCACAGCCTCACGGCCCTGTGCGCACCTCGGGCAAACAAAAGTCCTCTTCACGGTGAGCATTAAAAATAAGGTGGATTATAACTATCTGGAACAGAAAGGAAGGAACTTAAAAGGGAAAAGCTGTGTGTAATTGGTTTTCACCAGGTTAAGGGTTGGGAAATGTATCTAAAGGGTAGCATTTATTTACAAGCTACTAGAAATTCACCTCATTAACAGTACCTGAAAGGCTGGGGCACTGCTCTCGGGTGCCCTTTCGTATCATCCAACCTACGGAAATCAAAGACAAATGCTCACGCATCGCCAGGTTCACACGTTTAAGCAAAGCCCAAAAGGCAGATCATATGGAGTCAAACCAGTAAAAATAAATTGGCAAAAGGGAGAACCCTCCCAAGTGGATATCCGTACTCATTTGGTTTCTAAAATAAATCCTACAGCCAGCAGGAAACTAATTTTTGTCATTTTGTTTCATATTGAATTTCATTTACAGAAAATTGCTTTAAATCAGAAGGTGGTGTTGCACCCACCTAGGGTAAAAAATGTTTGATTGATGATATCGTGATGTTGTTAGAAAAAAATGAATTCCAAAAAATGAAAAAAAATTCTGAGAATTAAAAAAGAAAATGGAAAAATTGTATTGGAATAGCCTTCTAAATTTTGTGGAGTGGAGATTCTCTCCCTACTTTTGTGCCAAGTTATATGCCAATTTTTCCCTCTCTCCCCCTTGTGATTTCTTAAGAAGCAAATATAATTTTAAGCAGAAATTAATTATAAGCAATATGAAGCCATTTCTTAAGAGTTTCAAGGGGAAAATGGTGAATAAAAGAGATTAGTAATCTTGAAGAACCTTCCACTGACTCAGGTGATATTCATAGTGAGCAGAGCACAGACTGAACAGTACTGGATTTGAATATCAGCTCCATTCCAAATCCATCCCACTGGGGTGGGACTGAACTTCCTAACCCCAAGCAACCAACCCAAATGTGGGTAATGATGCATATCTTTTGTGTTAATTCAGTTAATCCTCGTCTCCAAATTAAGTACCTAACATGGTTCATGACCGCAGTAGCTGCTCAGTGAATGGGTACGTCTCTTCAATTTTCTATGGTAGTTGGCAGTTATTACCAAGACCAAGTTTGCTATCCCATCTCCTCATGTTACTATAGCAAATGATTATCTTGACTCGACCAATATATACCTTCATTTCTCAGATCAGGGCACCTATGCTGAGCATAGGTAATGATGTGCTCAGACCTAATCTGACTTGTTACAATCCTCCCAGATAAGACATGAACACTAAATTCCCTGTGAGTCTGTTTGACATGTGTCCTGCTGGCAAAACACCCTCTTGCTGTGCATGCCTCTCACTTAAAAGGCAAAGAAAGGTAGCCACCTCCCATCAAAATCATTTGTTAACATGTCACCCCAGTAAAAAATCTGGAAGATATTCATAGATTTTTGCACCTACATTGATCCTGAAGACTTTCTCTTTTAACTAATCTACACCATTAGCAGGGTCCAAATGTTGGGGTCACATGTCAAGTTCCATCAATTGATTCTGATTGGTAATTTTAGACTTCAAACTCAGGGTGCTTATAACTTTACAGACACAGGTAAGGATTGCTTATTCAGTTCTCAAATAGAGAACATAAAGCTCAGGCGTTAGGATATACCCAAGCCTGCCATTCAGTACTTTTCTGCACATTCTAGATTTAAAACAAAAGCCTCAGCACACCTGTAAGAAGGTGTCCACCACAAGATAAGATACCCACTCATGGAGAAAGAGTAGAATTCCAAATGGAATTTAGAGCCCAGTCCCAGAGACACCTAGCTGCACAGCAGTTTAAAGTGGGAACTCTGTCAGGGGAGGATGCCTGGGTGGCTCAGTTGATATAGCGGCTGACTTCAGCTCAGGTCATAATCTCTCGGTTTGTGGGTTTGAGCCCTGAGTTAGGCTCTGTGCTGACAGCTCGGAGCCTGGAGCCTGCTTCAGATTCTGTGTCTCCTTCTCTCTCTGTCCTTCCCCTGCTTGCTCTCTGTCTCTGTCTCCCTCTTGAAAATATACATTAAAAAAAAAAAAATTTTTTTTAAAGGTGGGACTCCAGAGACTGAAACTGAGATTGCAGGAGCTGCTTTTAGAGAGCTTCTAAAACTTAGCTGCACCCCCATAGTGATAAAATAGTTAACAACATAGAATGGTATTAAGCCAAAAACAACAAGAGGTAAACATGGCACTTGTAGAATGATATTCAAAAGAGAAGATTAAACGACCTATCCACAAATGGAAGCACAAGATAAATTTAACAGTTTAAAATGGACCTACCTAAATGCACAAGATGGTGAGGAGCGTGGCTGCCTCTGACTTTTTAAGGCACGTAGTTTGTCTCCCTGGGTTATACTGCTTTTCATTTCCACGTCTTCATCCTCTTCTAAATTATTCTAGAAAGAAAGTGCATGCACATAGAAAGGTTACTGTGAATAATTTTGCTTTATATTGGTTTCTTAATAGACTATAGACTCTATATTTCATATAGATGATCTTAATATAGATTATCTTAAATACCTTTAAAGCACAGTGAATTCAGCATTGTCTATATTATATACTAACAGATGTTCAACTCTTCATCATTAAATATACTGGTCAAATTCCAAATCAAAGAAGCACAGGTGTGGATGTGGTAGAATTTAAAAGAAGCTCCTTGTTACAACGGACCACAACCAAAGAGAATCTCATACACACCAAATCATGCTTGGAATACAGCTCAGACACAGGCTGGCTCAATAGACACATTACAAATCTGTTTCCAGAGATTACTAGGATCCATCATGGCAAATTCTACGATTTCTTTACAAAAATTAAAGATAAAACAATTTAGGATATCTGTGAGATAACTTGCTAAGATCAATTAACATTAGTAAAAGCACTCACGACCTTTCCAGAAGGAGTTAAGGCTTACTAGATTGGGAAAGTGTGCTTCCTGCTGAAATAAGTCTTATATGTTAAAATATAGAAGTACCACGCTAGGTCTTTTCAGATGCCAGCTCACATTCCATTCTCACAACTCACAGCAGGAGGACACTATTGCCCATAAAGTTTTAAAAAAGGAGGTGCTCAGGGCACCTGGGTGGCCCGCGTCTGACTTCAGCTCAGGTCATGATTTCATGGTCCATAAGTTTGAGCCCTGCGTCCGGCTCTGTGCTGACAGCTCAGAGCCTGGAGTTTGCTTCAGATTCTGTGTGTGTGTGTCTCTCTCTGCTCCCCCCACCCCCCCACTTATGCTGCCTCTCTCTCTCCCAAAAATAAATAAACATTAAAAAAATTTTTTAAAGGAGGTGCTCATAGAAGTTAAGAATACTTATTGCCCAAGCTCCCCTAAGCTCTTCATGACAGCTGTGATTTTAAAATCAGATTTCTTAACCCCAGATACAATGTTCTCTCTGACATATGCCACAGCACACTGACATTGCACCAGTAGAGATTTTATTTTGCCCATTTCCTCCCCTGAATAATTCATACAACTTGAATTTGGTAAGATTTCTTGCAGCCATAAAAACTCCCTCCCCTCTTTAAAACTAGAACTCTTATTTGATGAACGGTATACAAAAATATACTTCCCTCAGTCACATCCTAGCCATTTCTGATAACCATTCCTGAATCAAAATACTTCTTTTCTCCCTGTCACCTAAGTTGGGCTGCATGGATACATCTGGGGTCGGTAGGCATATCCTGGATAAAAAGACCACACCTTACTACTATAGCTCTGAGTTTTCAAAAGAAAAATAGACATACAAAGCACACGGTCAGTGGGAAAGAAGAAGAAATGAAGAGAAAAGCTTCCTAGAGGGGGCGATCCCTTAACTGAGTCTTAAAGAATGAGTACAGGTGAAGCAGGCCAAGATCACAGGGTCATCCTGGCAAAGAACAACAGCTCAACAGTCACAGGATCCTGAAACCTTAAAGTCAGAGGATTCTCTTAAAGTCAAAAGTTGCCCATATATGAAGTCTCAGAATCTGTTACATTGTTCATCTCTGTTCCCAGTGGGGAGGAATCCATTACCACCCTAGAAAGACTCCAGGGAGAGGAATAAGGCAGGCCTGAAGCTAGGCTTGCTAGCTGGATGGTACACAACACAATCAACATGGGTGTTGTTACCAGTTACTTGTACCTGAGGGAAGGAAGGACCAGCACACATTCTATTCTCTAGAATACGAGGTGGGGTCAAGGAGTATATAAGCTTTTGGGGCACCTGGGTAGCTCGGTCGGTAAAGTGCCTGACTTTGGCGTAGGTCATGATCTCGTGGGTCATGAGTTAGAGCCCTGCGTCGCGCTTTGTGCTGATAGCTCAGAGCCTGGAGACTGTTTGAGATTCTGAAAATATTCTGAATTGCCTGGCACAATTTGTAGGGGCCAGGGTCGGGGGTAGAGGGGGAATAGCATTATCTCTTCCCAAGTACACGGAAAACTATGCAAATAAAAGGCAATTCACACCTGAACTCATGTAACACTGTGTCAACTACACTTCAATAAAAATAAATAAATAAATAAATAACACTAAAAACATAGCCTTAGTCGGTTGAGCGTCCGACTTTCACTTGGGTCATGATCTCGCGGTTCATGGGTTCGAGCCCCGCGTCGGGCTCTGTGCTGACTGCCAGCTCAGAGCCTGGAACCTGTTTCAGTCTGTGACTCCCTCTCTCTCTGACCCTCCCCTGCTCACGCTGTCTCACTCTCTCTCTCCTAGAAATAAATAAAAAATTTAAAAAAAAAAAAAACATAGGTAATTCACTCTGGGGAAAACAAAGAGAGGGGCAACAAAGAAAAGAGAGTAGACTACCAGGCTCAAGAGTGAACAATCCTTATGCAGTAATAATGTACATATTATTGGGTTTAACCAAATATTATGATATGGTCAGATTGGGAAAAGCATAGAGAAGCAGGTGTTAACATCTGGCTGGGAGAGCTGAGAAGTGTCCAAAATCAATAAATTGTTTAAAATAGCATTAGAAGGGAAACATGTATGTTGAGAGTGTACGGTAGTGAATGTGCGGATGTAATTTGCTTAGAGGTTTCCCTTTATGGGAGCTGGTCTAGGGGTGCAGAAAGGTGGGATGGGGACCTGATCTTTTTTTATCAGACTTCAGTACTCTTGATATTTCTAAAAGTGTAGTCACATATTACTTGAAAAAGTAAATACTAATTTGAAAAGATACACAGTTAAAAAAATTAACCATATTTTACATTATAGTTAATGTCACATGTTTTCTCTCCCACTTTATTATGTATCTTAAAAGTGAAATCTTTTTTAAATTATAATACATTTGAAATGTAGAAAACAATATGAAAACTGCAACAAACAGGTAACTACCCAGATTCAATATATTTTCTACTTAAACTCCTACTTTTAAGGAGTTTAAAATACCCTAAATACTTTCTCAAAGAAAAAGAAAATAATACATATAAATGCCCTATGATACTTGTTTGTCATAAATAATAATAAAATACAGATAAGAGTGAAAAATTATTAAAACCACCTACACATTTACCATTAAATGCAAAACACATTAGCACTCTGGCATATAATCTTCCAGACTTTTCCCCTGTGCTATTCATGCCATCCGTCATCATACTTCTTCTGACAACAAGAGGTTGAGTTACATATATGCTGCTCTGTAACTTACTTTTTCACCTAAAAAATACATTGTTGGGAGTACTTCAGGGTACATTTAAAAAACAAAAAACCAAACAACCTTTATATGATTATTCTTTATGGCTACATAAAATTCTGCTGTCTGGATACACCAAATTTTATTTATTTTACTCTAGGCCAGTTTTTTTTTCCTGTCTTTCATCACTATGAACAGCTCCAATAAATATCCTCCTTTATGCATATGCATAAATTTTTAACACTGTCCTATTATTGTCTTAAGAGAGATTCACAGAAGTGCAATTGCTAAAGACATTTTAAAGTCTTCTGACACAGGGGTGCCTGGGTGGCTCAGTCGGTTAAGCGTCCGACTTCGGCCCAGGTCATGATCTCACAGTTCGTGGGTTCGAGCCCCGCGTCGGGCTCTGTGCTGACAGCTCAGAGCCTGGAGCCTGCTTCAGATCCTGTGTCTCCCTCTCTCTCTGACCCTCCCCTGCTCATGCTGTCTCTCTCTCAGAAATAAATAAAACCTTTAAAAAATTTCTTTAACTCTTCTGACACATATTATCAAATTGCCCTCCATTTTAGACTTCAATCTTTAAGGCCTTCTTATTTCCGAAATCCTTGCTAATATGGCATACATTCTTTAATCTCACTCAACTTGAGAGGCATACATAGCACCTCGTCATTTAAATTTGAGTTTCCTTCATTTCCTAGAGTAGAACATTGTTTATGCTTACCAGCCATGGCAATTCCCATTTTGTTCTATTTGTGTACATGGTATTTTCATATTGATTTTTAAGAGTTCTTTACATTAAAAAAAACTAATTTGAATATGTTGCATACATATCCACCTAGTTGATTACTATGAGGAGAATGAACTGGAGAAGTTTCATTCTCCTGGGCAGAGAGGAGGGGGACCCAGTTAAGTGGCTCCTGCAGTGGTCTGGTGAGAGGTGACAGACTGGATTTTAGGGTATGAGAAAACTTTTTAAAATATTTATTTAGTTTTGAGAGACAGAGAGACAGAGAGAGACAGATACAGAGTGTGAATGGGGTGGGGGGAGGGGGAGCAGAGAGAGAGGCAGAGACACAGAATCCGAACCAGGCTCCTGGCTCTGAGCTGTCAGCACACAGCCCAACACCGGGCTCGAACTCACAAACCACGAGATCATGACCTGAGCTGAAGTCGGACGCTTAACTGACTGAGCCACCCAGGAGCCCCAAGAAAGACTATTTTAAAAGATGTACTTATTTACAGATAATGGTCTAGCAAAAGAACAAATAATAGTGCAAAGTACAAAGACTTCTTTTATTTCATCAGCTGTTCTCTATATATAGACAAGATGAAAACCAAAATAAAATGTATTCAGAGATTTCAGTTGGATAAGGTAATTACTGACCAATGCATTAATAAAATGGTGACAGAGTATGCTACTGGTGTGTGCCATTAAGAAAAAAAATCTATTAGATAGAATATAGCACACTAGGGAATAAAGGACGGAAGAGTTAGAATAGAAAAATGATATAAAAGGAGAGTTTGAAATAGAAATGACTAAAAATAGAGGTGAGAGGATTGGAAGGGGAAGATGATAATGGATTTTGAGCAGGTCTAAGTGACTTGGCTAGGAAAGGTGGCTGGGTCATCTTCAAAATTCTTTCAGCTCTCAGATGTTGAACCTGTGAGATGTAAAAGCTGGAGAAAGACAAAGATGGCATCGTCAAATTAAGTTGCTTCTGATCAATGGAAAGTTTGGATTTATCAGAGCCCACGAATCTGTCTTCTCTCCTTCTTCAGTGTCACTGGTTGAGACCTTTACCACCTGGGACCCCACCCCGATCACCAACTTCCTGGCCTCCCATGCCCGGCTGCACACAGACCCCAGCATCCCTTCCTCCCCACTGCCAGAGCAGTCTCCCCACACCGTGCTTCCAGCTACTGTCACCATCCTGTCCGATAGCCCCCGCCGGATCCCAGTGGCATTCAGATCGGAACAGCGATGCCTTAGTGGTCCTAAGAGTGGAAAGAAAAGGGCACCTGGGCGGCTCAGTCGGTTAAGTGTTGACTTCAGCTCAGGTCATGATCTTGCAGTTTGTGAGTTTAAGCCCCATATGGGGATGGGGATCTGTGCTGACAGCTAAGAGCCTGGAGCCTGCTTCAGACTCTGTGACTCCCTCTCTTTCTGCCCTTCCCCCATTCGCATCTGCCTCTGTCTCTTCAAAAATAAACAAACATTTAAAACTAGTTTTAAAAAAAGCATCCAATTTCGGCTCAGAAATCAGTTTGTGAGTTTGAGCCCTACATCAGGCTCTCTGCTGTCAGCACAGAGCCTGCTTCAGATCCTGCTCCCCCTCTCTCTTGCCCTTCCCCGCTGTGTGTACCCCCTTTTTTCTCTCTCTCTCTCTAAAATAAATAAACATTAAAAATAAGAGTGGACAGGGGCACCTGGGTGGCTCAGTCAGTTAAGTGGCCAACTTCAGCTCAGGTCATGATCTCGCAGTTCATGGGTTCAAAGCCCTGTGTCAGGCTCTCTGCTGACAGCTAGCTCAAGAGTCTGGAGCCTGCTTCAAATTGTGTCTCTCTCTCTCTCTAATCCTCCCCTGCTCACATTCTGTCTCTCTATCTCTCAAAAATAAACATTAAAAAGTTAAAAAAAAAAAAAAGAGTGGACAGAACAGTGCTTGAAAGTAGGGTCTTAGAAATTTAATTTTTGACTTGATGGAGTTTTTTTCTAAGATGCACCCTGAACATGAGCATTTGATGTAAGACAGCAAAGGACTTTATAAATCACAGTATCTTGATGATGTCATTAAAACACTACATTCTCAGGGGGCCTTGCTGGCTCAGTTGGTGGAATGTGCAACTCTTGATTTTGGGTTGTGGGTTCCAGCCCCACACTGGGTGTAGTGATTGCTTAAAAATCAAATCTTTAAAAATAAATTAATTAAATAAAACACTACATTCTTATTTACCTAATTATCAATTTATGTGAACTTGTCTGTACATTAGCAGCACCTGTATACAATTAATATCTCTAAGTCAAGAACATCTGATTGATTGGTGTGTTAATATTAGATTATCACCCTGGAAGGAAAACTTAACAACAATCACAATTCCAGGAGAAATGTTTTAGGACAGCCTGCCTAAGGTTATGTTCAAAGTTACTGATACAGCAGCACCTGGGTGGCTCAGTCGGTTAAGTGTCTAACCCTGGATTTAAGCTCAGGTCATGATCTCATAGTTCATGAGTTCAAGCCCCATGTCAGGCTCTGTGCTGACAGCATGGAGCCTGCTTAGGACTCTTTCTTTCTGCCCCTGCCCCACTCTCTCTTTCTCTCTCACTCTCAAAAAATAAACAGAAAAAAAATTTTTATTAAAAAATTACTGATGCAATATACTTAAGCCACACATAGGACCTCATGGGGAGGCAGCATGATAGGGAGAAAGGCTCAAGGTGCATGGCTGAGTACAGACCCTGAGGCCAGGAACTTTTGTTTAAATAACAGCTCCCCAGGGAGTTCTCTTTGTGAGTTCAAGCCCCACGTCAGGCTCTGTGCTGACAGGAAGGAGCCTGGAGCCTGCTTCAGATTCTGTGTCTCCCTCCCTCTCTGCCCCTCCCCTGCTCATGCTCTCTCTCTCTCTCTCTCTCTCAAAACTAAATAAACATTTTTTTAAAATTTTAATAGAAAGAAATAAATAAATAACAGCTCCACAGGGGCACTTGGGTGGCTCAGTCAGTTAAGCGTCTGACTCTTGGTTTCCGCTCAGGTCACGATATTGGGGTTTGTTGAGTTTGAGCCCCGCATCAGGCTCTCTGCTGTCAGCACAGAGCCTGTTTCAGATCCTCTGTCTCCCTCTCTCTCTGCCCCTCCCTTGCTCACACTCTCTCTCAAAAATAAACAAACATTAGAAAAAATAATAATAAGAGGTCCACGACATTCTTTGTGATGTTGGGCAGACAGTTTAACATTCTTCACCTCAGTTGCGTCATCTGTTAAAAAGGGCCAAGGAACAGTGCCTATTTCATATAGCTATTATAAGAATTAAAAATTAACCCATGTAAAGTGGGTTAGAACAGTGTCTGGCACATAGTAGGTGCTACTTAGGGTGTTGTAACATTCTAAGCTCCTCGCTTAAGTCCTTAAGTATCTTCCCGTTAAAGCGTTTTAAATTCCATCTTCTTAAAGCCCAGTACATAATGGGCCCTTAGGCCCTTGCATGTCTGAATGAGCACTGAGGCTGGTACCATTTTGTACTTGAGCACATACTACTCTCAGATGGCTTCGATTATTACCAATTTCATGTCTGTGTTCTTGTTTGTTTTCTATGACACTGTAAGCCTTCTTCATTCATTCGGCAATATTTACGAAGGCTCTGTGGACCAGGAATAGGCCTCATGAGGGCAGACAGAGCCTCCACCCCCACAGTGCACATTACGGGGCAGGAAGGAGATGGGAAAGATCATGAGGCAAAAGCACAGTTCAAGGCAGAAGCAACAGGCAAGGAGCCTAACCCAGACCCCCAGCATAGGCCCTGTGTACTTCACAGTGCCTAGCCCAGCACTGAAGACCATGTTCGGTCAAGGTAAGGCCTCTATTTTTAAAAGATTTCTCATAACTAGTGGTGAAGAAAACTCATCAGAGCTGCAGCCTAGTCCATGACTGCGGCCTTAATCACCCTGGTTGAACCTTATGCCGATTCATCCATCTCCCAAGCACTGAAAAACTATATATTCAAACCTCCCCAATCAGGTCATTACAGAACTTCCTAATAACCAACCACAGGAAATTTTTAAAAATATGAATTTTGAGGCACCTGGGTGGCTCAGTCAGTAAAGCATCCGACTTTGGCTCAGGTCATGATCCCAAGGTCCATGGCTGGACCCTATGTCAGGCTCCGTGTGGAGCCTGGAGCTTGCCTTAGATTCTGTGTCTCCCTCTCCCTCTGCTCCTCCCTTGCCCATGCTCTGTCTCTCTCTCTCAAAAGTAAACAAACATAAAATATATATATATATATATATATATATATATATATATAACTTAGTATCTCTATTTTCAATCTAATGTTGCTTTTAAAAAGGAAAAGAAAAAAAACAGGGGCGCCTGTGTGACTCAGTCGGTAAAGCGTCCAGCTCGGGTCATGATTTCACAGCTTCTGAGTTCGAGCCCCACATCGGGCTCTGAGCAGACAGCTCAGAGCCTGGAGACTGCTTCCAATTCTACGTCCCCCTCTCTCTCTGCCTCGCCCCCTCTCCCCCCTCATGCTCTTTCTCTCTCTCTCTCTCTCTCTCAAGAATAAATAAAACATTAAAAGAATTGTTTTAAATGAAAAAAAGCAATCTCTAGAAGAATACTGCCTTTTTGCACTTCTTTCATGTACAAACCACATAAATCCAGAATTTATCTAAATCCAGAATCTATCCTGAACATTGGTAAGGAGAATTGAAACACATTAAAATCCTTGTAACATTCTCAACTTATTTTCCCACTTGGAATTCATGGGAATGACAAAGATACCATTAACTGTCTTACATCTGCTTTTGAGGAAACTAACTCCCCGTATTCGTGTAATGTTTTGGAGCCGGCACCAGGTAAGCACAGCGAGGAGAGGGCTTAATATTTACACAAGGCATCATCTAACTATAAAATGGTCCAAAACCTGCATATATGTCACTGTCTGAGATCTTAGATGCACCATCATTTGGTGGTATTTCTGAATGCTTTCATTCCTGCGCTCTTATTTCAAAAATAATAACACTTCTGAATGGCTAGAGCTAAAGTAAAAAATTGGGGGTGCCGGGAATAAGGAAGAGGAAGACAAACTGCCCAATACCTGAATACATGCTCATATTTAAAATTGACTTATTTTAAATTTCAATCATATTTCACTTTTCATCCCTCTAAGGATAAATAAATGCTCATTATTCTTAAATTTGACTAAAAGGGATCTAAAAAAGTACGAGAACCAAATATTCTACCTACCAGATGTTAGTTTAATGTAGATTATGATATAGGAAACATTATATTCCCATAAGATATATATGTTTCTCAGATACATGGTTACATTGTATGTGCCTCTTTTCAGAGGTCATAACTCAAAGCCCTGTTTACTTGAACAAACCCTAAGAAGGAAATGCTGACCAGAGCAAGAAAAAGATTCTTGCTTAGCTATATTATCACACTGAAATGTCAGTTCAGGTCCTTTTTGTTTGCTTTGAATAGGCCAGACTACAACGCAGAGACAAGAAAAAGTCAACAAAAGCTGTGAACATCAACATGACCTTGGCTAAGATTTACGTTTTGTCAGGACAGATGACTCACACCAGTAAACTTGGCCCCCTCATCAGTGGCTGTCCTGCAGTGGAGACCATGGGGTTGAAGAATTGGTCCTTCCTGCAGCCCCCATCGTGCGTCCTTGGAGAAAGCCCATGCTCCCTATAGCTAAGCGCTCTGCTTATCTCTCTTGGGAAAAGAGACCTGTTTGGCACATCACTTGTTGACCTCAGAGAGTTATGATGTGTTCCTTCCATTCTGGGTTCCCTGGGAGCCAAGCCGGAACCACGGACTTTTGTTCAAGGCCCTTGTCCAGGTCAAACGGGCCACCGCTTAATAGAACGTAAATCCACACTTGTGGCTTAAATGTCTTCAACAGCTTTTTTTGCTCCTTTAGGGACATAAAAATATAAACGCAAACCAAGTGCTTAGCTTACTTCAGGCATATTGTGGTAGAAAGAGCTAAACCAGAAGGCAGACTCCTAGTCTCAAGGTGGTCCTATCATTAATGCCATAACCTTCAGCAAGGAACAGGTTTGGTGGGACTCTGGTGTCTGATCCGCACAAGAGGGGAAGTGGGACAAATGGTTTCAATGTTGCTTCTAGCTCCAAAACCACCCAAGATCCTACTTGTTGTAAGTCACTTCCATTTTTAGGTATCAGGGTATAACAGAAAAAACAGATTCAGAATCAGATAGATGTGGAATGGAATCACAGAGGTTAGAACCTCCCTGACATTCAGTTTCCTTACTATAAAATAGAGGGGTGCCTGGGTGGCTCAATCAGTTAAGTGTCCAACTCTCGATTTTGGCGCAGGTCATGATCCTGGGATTGTGGGATCGAGCCCCATATCCGGCTCCACATGGAGTCTGCTTGGGATTCTCTCTCTCTTTCCCTCTGCTCCTACCCCCGCCTCCCACACTCATTCTCTCTCTCTCTCTCACTCTCAAATAAATTTTAAAAACATTTTTTAAATGGAGATAATACTGCCTAATTCACCAGGTAGTTGTAAAGATTAAATGAGACCATAGATGTCAACTGCTTAAGGTGGTTTGTTTATAATAGTGCCTCAATTAAAAAGAAAAAAAATGCCCCTAATAATGTTTTCAACTCTGGACTTTAGAAACCAATATGCATTTGAGCCTTTCACAAAACCACTTGTGGTATATACTATTTTTTTTCAATTGTCACATTAATTTTTCCTCTTTATATCCATTTCCATCTTCAAATAGAAAGTTTGCTTTTCTATTTCCTTTTTGTAAATATTCTCCAAACCAGCGTAGCCTCCTTTACAACTGTGCTCCTTAAATTATGGCTTTTTTACTTTTAAGGATAATTGATTTCTTTGCTCTGAGTCTTGTTTTACAGGAAGATGACTCTACACCTAAAAATATTGGCACTATCAGCATCTCAGAAAAGAGATATTCCTATGTTATATGCGTTTGACTAGGAAACAAAAATGCAGAACATTAGTCTTAAGGAGACATGAAAATCTTCTTAAGGAAAACTCACCTCTCCAAATCTTTCCACGTTTTGTATTTTAGTTAAGTTTCCACCAATAGACATATCATCCAAGCTAGAAAGAATTTTATTAATACTTCCTTCACTGGATGGTCTGTTTTTCAGTTTGGATCGGAAAATGTCTCCTTGGACCCATAACGATGCTTGTTTTCTGTAAAGAAGGAGAGAAAACACAATAAGCTGTAAAACAAATTACTTTCATCTCCTTGAAAGTATATCTTCTAAATAAAAAGGTTAGTAGATATGCCTTTACAAGTCAGACTAGAAAGATTATGAAATCTTAGAATTTTTTTAAAATGTCATTTTCTGAAAGAATAAATAATATTAAAGTTGTATATGAAACACAAATACCTATCTTCCAATATAGGTCTCTAATATAACTACATATAAGTTGACCATTAAGGTTCTCAGATGTTTATAATAAATTCCACAGCAATAAAGACTGTCAGCCCACTTGCCGTTTAAATATGAATCTGATATCTATAAGGTATTTCTCAAATAGCAATATGATATGTCTATAAAAACAGCTGGAGTGAAGTGAACTCAAAGATGTACATGAAAAAAACTTGAGTTAAACAGAGATATTATCTAAAAGAGTACTAAATACCTAATTGTGTGTGATCCCATAAAAGGTCCTGGACATATAACTTCAGAAGCCCACTCTTCCCAACTAAAAGTAAGGTATGTAGCCTCAATTACATTATCCTTTAAGAGAAAGAAAATGTAGCGGTGCCTGGGTGGCTCAGTCAGTTAAGCATTCAACTTTTGGTTTCAGCTCAAGTCACGATCTCACAGTTCATGGGCTCGGGCCCCATGTTGAGTTCTACACTGTCAGTGCAGAGCCTGCTTGAGATTCTCTTTCTCTGACCTCATGATCTAATGACCTCATGACTCTCTCTCATGACCCCACTCATGCGCTCTCACCCTCTCAAAAATAAATAAGCACTAATAAAAAAGGAAAAGAAAATATGCTTCATCTATAAGTTTTCTTTTATTCAGTAAGGCACAATTATAACCGCTTTCAAGATTACAAGAAAAGAACTTAAAATATGTAAATACAATGATACTCTGGGTTTTAAATTTATATTGTTAGAGTCAACTTCATGCATTTCTTTAAGATAAGATACCCCATTGGACACTGTTCATTCTATTCTGTCATACTGTACAGAATAGAATTAAGCTAAAATTATGGTTCATCATAAGGATATTAACATCCAGTGAAATAACAGCATTATCAAGGAGAGCTACCAGTAAGAACATAGATTTATTTTTTGAGGCAACAGAAAGACCAAGGAATACTTTCTCTCAAAGATTCCACATAAAATTCAGGTTAAAAACATGAAGAGAAGAACAATGATAAAAAGTCTTCCCTGAACTGTGCGATCCCATTGTGCCCACAAGAAAGGAATCCACCTTTCCTTTTTAAAAGAGTTGACTCTCAAATCAGAACTTTTGTTTATGGTTAAATACTGTTAAGTATTGAAGAAAAGATTAACTTTTAAATTACAGCAAAATTTACCTGTGCAATACATCCAACCAAGCATATACACATCCAGGTGTCACCCTATACCGATACATCCTTGTATACAAGATTAGAAAAGGATTACTGCAGCATTATTTGTCAAAAAAATGAAAACTGGAGATACCTGATGGACAACTGGCTTGTTAAATCACAGTAAACCCATTCTGTGAAATATTACACAGCCAGTAGAAAGCCTGGGATGGACCTACATATGGTGACCGAGAAGAGCAGCTATGAAACAAAGCATTAGTAAATGAAAAATATAAGTGACAGAGTGTGGAAAGTGTGATCCTATTTTTTATATTTAAAAAAGTTATAATGTAACCCAAACTTCAGTTATCTAGAAGAATATGTAGCAAAATACTGACTGGTTACTCCCAAGAAGGAAAGGAAACTTTCAGTTTTTATTGCATGTCTTACACTGTTTGACTTTTTTTTTAATGTTTATTCGTTTTTGAGAGAGCGAGCAGGAGACGGGCAGAGAGACAGGGAGACAGAGGATCTGTCTGCAGGCTCTGCACTGACAGCACAGCTGCGGGGCTCGACTCACTAACATGAGGTCACGACCTGAGCCGAAGTTAGATGCTTAAATGACTGAGCCACCCAGGCACCCAACGACTGACTTTTTTAAAACGATGTGCACAAGAGAAACAGAGCACGAGTGGGGGAGGGACACAGAGAAAGAGAGGGAAAGTTCCAAGTAGGCCACACGATCAGTGTGGAGCTCAACATGAGGCTCGACTCCATGACCGTGAGATCATGACCTGAGCCCAAATCAAGAATTGGTTGCTTAACTGACAGCCACCCAGGTGCCCCAGGAGTTCAGATTTGATCTCAGAGTTGATCCCAATGTTACAAAGTCTTTGGGGATGAAAAACATGAAGTAGAAATGGAACCTGAGAAGTTGGAGGACCGAAGAGGCTACACTGAAAAAATTCCAGTTCCAAAATGTTATCAAATGAAAACTCAGAGGCTGCTGCCAACCTAAAGATGGAAATTACAAAGTGACACCTTTCACTTGCTCTGTTTGAAAGACTCAATCTGTCCCATCACTGGGAAGACTTGATTTGAACCTGAATATTAAAGATGAATCAGATGTCAAAGCCGATTTGTGTGTTGCTAAGCGATGCTCTACGCAAGTGCTCCTGATGAAAAAGCGGCACTCCACACAAGTTCCTCTTTTATTGACGAGAGAAACCACACTGGCTTTTATTGTGGTGTCTATTACTCCTTAAAAGCCTCATCTCAAACAGAAGACGTACAACGTGTATTTTTAAGTATTTAGCATTTAAAAATCAAACCCTATGAAGCTAACTCACTGGCTCAAAGCAAATCTAACATAGTGGATTTTCTAAGACAGCATGAGATTACTAAGCCTCTGGCAAAAGAACATGTGCTTTGAAATAACAAGAAGAGATGTGTCTTGATTTAAACAGAGCCTTTTGAGAGAGGTAGCCAGTGTTGGGGGTGGAGTGGTTTTGGCCAAGTTGAGGCCCTGGGTCAGGTAGGCCTGAGACATATGAAAGTAATTAACCTGGCTTCATTACAAGCAAACTCATAGCCTTCACAAGTCTTTTTAAAAATCCACTTTTAGGGGTGCCTGGGTGGCCCAGATGGTTGAGTGTCCGACTCTTGATCTTGGCTCAGGTCATGATCCCAGGGTCATGGGATCGAGAGCCACACTGTGCTCCACACTAAGCATGGAGTCAGCTTAGAATTCTCTCTCGGCATCACCATCCCAGACTTTGGCCTCTACTACAAAGCTGTAATCATCAAGACAGTATGGTATTGACACCAAAACAGACACATAGACTAATGGAATAGAATAGAGAACTCAGAATTGGACCCCAAAATGTACAGCCAACCAATCTTTGACAAAGCAGCAAAGGGTATCCAATGGAAAAACAGATGGTGCTGGGAGAACTGGACAGCAACATGCAGAAGAATGAAACTAGATCATTTTCTCACACCATACACAAAAATAAACTCAAAATGGATAAAGGACCTGAATGTGAGACAGGAAACCACCCAAACCCTAGAGGACAAAGCAGGAAACAACCTCCTTGACCTCAACCGCAGAAATTTCTTACTTGACACAGCCCCAAAAGCAAAGGAATCAAGAGCAAAAACGAACTATTCGGACCTCATCAAGATGAAAAGCTTCTGCACGGCAAAGGAAACAAACCATAAAACTAATAGGCAACTGACGGAATGGGAAAATATAGTTGCAAATGACATATCAGATAAAGGGCTAGTATCCAAAATCTATAAGAAACTCACCAAACTCCACACCTGAAAAACAAACAATCCAGTGAAGAAATGGGCAGAAGACATGAACAGACACTTCTCCAAAGAGGACATCCAGATGGCCAACAGACAAATGAAAAGATGCTCAACATCCCTCATCATCAGGGAAATACAAATCAAAACCACACTGAGATACCAACTCAAGCAAGTCAGAGTGGAAAAAATGAACAAATCAGGAGACTATAGATGCTGGCGAGGATGTGGAGAAACGGGCACCCTCCTACACTGTTGGTGGGAATGTAAACTGGTACAGCCCCTCTGCGAAACAGTGTGGAGGTTCCTCAAAAAATTAACAATAGAACTCCCCTATGACCCAGCAATTGCACTGCTAGGAATTTACCCAAGGGATACAGAGGTGCTGATGCATAGGGGCACGTGTACCCCAATGTTCATAGCAGCACTCTCAACAATAGCCAAAACATGGAAAGAGCCTAAGTGTCCATCAACGGACGAATGGATCAGGAAGGTGTGGTTTATCTATACCATGAAATACTACATGGCAACGAGAAAGAATGAAATCTGGCCATGTGTGTAGCAACATGGATGGATCTTGAGGGTGTTACGCTGAGTGAAATAAGTCAGGCAGAGAAGGAAAGATACCATATGTTTGCACGTATAGGAGGAACTTAATGGAGGACCATGGGGAAGAAGAAGGGGAAAAATAGTGGGGGAGAGAGAGGGAGGCAAACCATGAGAGACTCTTAAATGCCGAGAACAAACTGAGGGCTGAGGGGGGTGGGGGGAAGGGGACGGGGAGTGATGGGCATGGAGGAGGGCAGTTGTGGGGATGAGCACTGGGTGTTATATGGAAACCAACTTGACAATAAACTATTTTAAAAAAAGAATTCTCTCTTTCTCTCTCCCTCTCTGCACCTCCTCCCATTCACACTCTTTCTCTCTTTCCAAATAAATAAATAAACTTTAAAAAAATCAAGAAATAACAAGCGTTGGAGAGATTGTGGAGAAAAGAAAACCCTTGTGCACTATGGGTGGGAATGTAAATTGGTGCAGCCATGATGGAAAATAGTATTGAAGTTCCTCAAAGAATTTTCAATAGGATTATCATCTGATCCAACAATCCCATCCCTGCATGGAATGAAAACACAATTTTGAAAAGATATATATCCCCCCATGTTCATTGCAGCATCAACTACAATTGTAAAGATATGTTAGAAACCGAAGTGTCCACTAATGAATGAATAAAGAAAATGTGAACACACACACACACTCTGATATAAACATCAGAATATTATTCAGCCATAAAAAAAGAAGGAAATCTTCCTATTTGCACCATGAATGAAACTTGAGGGCATTGTGCTAAGTGAATAAGTCAGAAAAAGAAAGACAAACACTGTGTGATCTCACTTATATGTGAAATCTAAAGGAAGAAAAGAAAGAATTCATAGATACAGAGAACAGATGGTGGTTAGCAGAAATAGGAAACAGGAGGCAGGCGAAATGGGTGAAGGGGGTCAAGAGTACAAACTTCCAATTATAAAATAAATAAGTTCTGGGGATGTAATGTGCAGCATCGTGACTATAGTCAAATAACACCATACCGTATAACTGAAAGTTGCTAAGAGAATGAATCTTGAAAGTTCTCATCACAAGAAAAAGAAATTTGTCACTAGTTGTGGTGATGAATGTTAACTAGACTTACAGTGTTGATTATTCTACAATACATACAAATATCAAATATTATGTTGTACATCTGAAACTAATATAATGTTATATGTCAATTACATCTCAATAAAAAATTTTAAGTTAAAAATAAATACATAAGGAAAAAACAACATCACTTTATCAGGGCCACAGTAAAGAATCTTCATGGGCTAAAGCTGCTGTGGAAACCCAATACCAGCCCCTGAAGGTTTCCTTTCTAATGAATGAAAGCTTTAATGGATCATGATCAGCACAGTGCCACAGACTGTGATTCAATAAATAGAATCAAACAGATCATAAAAGCAGCCTGATCCCACCTCTGGACTTCCACAGGCTGCCCCCAGGAAGGATGAGTTTAGACTTGGTTCAATAATAAAAGACATGTGTTTGTGCATCATTTTAAAGACTTTGAGGATGTTTGGTAGAACATACATTTTGGGTTCACAATGGAATTTCCAGCTTAAGAACAACAGTTTCAAGTAGAAGAAAAAACATTTGATGGTTGTTTTGCAAGCAATTTTACTTATATCCTAGGAAAAAAATTGAAATACAAGATCTCAGAGAAATCTTTCAGAGAAGACATCGTGATCTGTCAATAAAGAAGTTCATCAACTCACGAGGATGCTAATAAACATCGCTCTTACTGCAGGTGAGATAAGAGGAAGTTTTCTTCAAGACACGAAATCAAACACCTGGGCATATTTTGCTCTTCAAAGACTAGTAGAATGTGATTCCCTAAAGTCATGGATTTAGAATTTATGTTACTTAAAAGGCACTGATTGGATTTTTCACCTCTGAAAGAATATAATCCTTCTAATGTGTACAGTCATTTTTGACAGATGAAAACCTGTCAGAAAACTTTTTAATCCTCTTGCTTCTCTCCTAATGAATATGTGACTTATTCATGCTTTTGCGTCATCATTGGTGTCACTCTCTTCATCTCTCATCATTAGTCAGGCTTCCAAGCCCTTCATCTCTCATATCATTAGTCAGACTTCAAAGCCTGAGACCGACTTCCTTGAAATGTCCCTGGTACACACCCATCTCTAACTCCTCCGTCTAACTTCTAGCCCCTTCAACAAGACCTATCCCCTTTATTTTTTTTTTAATTTTTTAATGTGTTTTTTATTTATTTTTGAAAGAGAAAGAGACAGGGCACAAGCTGTGGAGGGGCAAATTGAGAGGGAGACACAGAATCCGAAGCAAGATCTAGGCTCTGAGCTGTCAGCACAGAGCCCGACGTGAGGCTCTAACTCATGAACTGTGGGATCATGACCTGAGAGGAAGTCCGACGCTTAACCAGCTGAGCCACCTGGGTCCCAAAACCCATCCCCTTTAGATGACAATAGTCCTTTTTCAGTGTCACTCCACCCTATTCATCTTACACAGGGCTGCAGCCAGGTATTCCTTAAACAACACGTGCATCCCAGGACTCTCCTACTTTAAATAGCCCAAAGTAGAACTATGATGAATAAGAGAAGTTCAGAATGCCCATGTTCACAGAGCATCTGTGTATCTTACTGTACATAGTTAGCAACTATCTACACCAGTGTATACTATCTACACAGATCTACGAGCTTCCTATCCATACAAAGCTGCTCTAACATATTGCCAGACATCTAGTGGTTCAGAAGAATACATATTTACTTTCATGCAGTTCTGGAAGTCAGAGGACCAACATCAGCGTCTCTGAGCTAAAGTCAAGGTATTGGCAGCCTTGATTCTTTCTGGAGGCTCTAAAGGGAGAATCTGTTTTCCTTGCTTTTTTCAGCAGCTAGTGGCTGCCCATATTCCTTGGTTTATGGCCCCTTCCTCCAGCTTCAAAGTACATCAGTTCAATCTCTGTTTCTGTTCTGTATAGAAGTTGTTGGTATGACTTGTCATGCATCTCTGCCCAGAGCCACACGGATGCAGTCATGGGGGCTTTAAGCTGGCTTATACTCCGTACCTGGACTCAGGATCAGAACTGGCCCTTCTGCTCCTGACTCCAAGAGGAATTAACGTGCCTCACGTTCCTCCTTGAGCCAGACCAGGCTGGTCCCCAGGAATGGATCAGGGAGGGAAGAGGAATGTGCAGCCACCCAGGATCCTAAGATTGTGAGACACGGTTATAACAGACAAACAAAAACAAAACAAACCACAGAGGAAAACAGCTTGCTCAGGGCTGCACATAGGCGAACTTAATGACTAACCATAGATCACACACGGGTGGTAGATCCATTGCCCCGGCAGGAATAGCTAGCTGGAAGTCTCATTTCCAGGAAAGGGAGTAGAGGATGCTCTGCCCAGGACCCTCAGTCAGGACTCCAGCCAGCTTTTCAACGAGGGGCTTCCCCAGCCAGGACGGTGGATGTTGTAAGTACTCAGTTTGAGCCTTCTTTGTTCTTCTCTATACCTCTCCTCCCTTCCTCTCTCTCTCAAAATAAATAAACTTTATTTTTTAAAAAATCAATGCAATCCACCATATTAACAGGCTAATGAAGAAAATGGCATGATCGTATTAATCAATGCAGAAAAAGCATTTGACAAAATTCAATACCTATTCATGATAAAAACTCTTGGAAAAATGGAGAGGAACTTCCTCCACTTGATTAAGTACATCTATAGCAAACCTCTAATTAACATTATATGTAATGGTGAATGCCTAGATGCTTCCCCCTAACTCCAAGATTGGGAACAAGTAAAGAATGTCTGCTCTCACCACTCTTATTCATCATAGTGCTAGAAGTTCAGACTATATCAAGGGGAGAAAAGAAAATAAAAGACATGCAGATTGGAAAGGAAATAAAACTGTCCCTATATGCAGACACGATTGTCTTTACAGAAGTCCCCAGGAACTAATATGTATGTGCGCGCGTGCACACACACACACACACACACGCACACACCCCCCCCCTAAATTTCAGGATACAAAGTAAACATAGATAGAAAATCAACTGTATTTCTATATACTAGCAATAAACACTAATTTAAGTTAGTGTTCAAATTTAAAATACGACACTATTTATAATCACTCAAAAGAAAGCAAAATACTTAGGTGTAAATCTAACAAAATAGGACTTGTATGCTAAAAGCTACACAATGCTGATAAATGAAATCAAAGGAGATCTAAATAAATGAAGAGACATACTGTGTTTATGGATTAGAAGACTCTATAGTACTAAAGAGGTCAATTCTCCCAAAACCGACATAGAGGTTTAATACATTCTTATCCCAATTGCAGCATGATTTTTTTGTAGATATGGATGAGATTATTCTAAAATTTACATAGTGAGCACCTTGGTGGCTCAGTCGGTTGAGCGTCCCACTTCAGCCCAGGTCATGATCTCAGGGCTCGTGAGTTCAAGCCCCACGTCAGGCTCAGAGCCTGGAGCCTGCTTCGGATTCTGTGTCTCCCTCTCCCTCTGCACCTCCCCTGCTGACATTCTGTCTCTCTCTCTCTCTGTCTCTTAAAAATAAATAAACATTTTTTGGGGTGCCTGGGTGGCTCAGTCAGTTAAGCGTCCAACTTCAGCTCAGGTCATGATCTCACGGTTCATGGGTTCGAGCCCCGCGTCAGGCTCTGTGCTGACAGCAAGCTCAGAGCCTGGAGCCTGTTTCAGATTTTGTGTCTCCCTCTCTCTCTGACTCTTCTCTGCTCACTCTGTCTCTCTCTCTCTCTCAAAAATAAATAAAACATTAAAATAAACAAACATTTTTTAAAACCCTAAAATTCACATAGAAAAGAAAGGATCTGGTATTGTGAAGACATTTTGTTAAAGAAGGAGAAAGGAGGTGGGGCCATTCTTCCAATGTTCAGGCTCACGATATCGGTGTGGTATCAAAAGAGTGTGGCATTTAGAAGGATAGACATATACGCCCATGGAACAAACAGAATAAAAAACAAAGAAGTAGATCTATACATATGCCCTTCATAACAAAGATGTCAAAGCAATTCAGTGGAGAAAGAATAACCTTTCCAATAGTTCTGGAACAACTGACATCCATGGGCAAAAAAAAGAACCTTGACCTAAGTCTCACACCTCACACAAAATTAACTCAAAATGAATCTTGAATGCTGAGAACAAACTGAGGGCTGATGGGGGTGGGGGAGAGGGGAAAGTGGATGATGGGCATGGAGGAGGGCACTTGTGGGGATGAGCACTGGGTGTTATATGGAAACCAACTTGACAATAAACTATTTAAGAAAATAAATAAATAAATAAATAAATCACCAACTTAAAATGAAAACACATAACCTTTTTAAAAAAAAAACTGAGAAATTATGGGGATCTAGAGCTAAGCAGAGAGATCATAGATTTGATACTAAAAGCATCATGTAAAAATAGGAAAAAATGATCAATGGGACTTTATGAAAATTTAAAATTTTTCCTCTGTGAAAGATCCTATTTAGAGAATGAAAGACAAGTGACAGACTGAGAGAAAATATTTTCAAAATATCTATCAGATAAAAAACTAGTAGCAAGAATGTATAAAGAACTCCCAAAACACAATAATAAGAAAATAAACAACAAAGAACGGACAAAAGATATGAATAGACACTTGGCCAAAAAGACACATGATTAGTAAATAAGTACATGAGAAGTTGCTCACTGTTACCTACTAGGGAAATGCAGATTAAAACCACAATGATACATCATTACACACCTATCAGAGTGGCTACAATAAAGAAACAGCAACATCATCAAAAGCTGGAAAATATAAAGAAAAACTCAATCATCCATGCATTGTTGGTGAGAATGTAAAACGAAGCAGCCACTCTAGAAAACAGTTTGACAGTTTCTTACAAAACTAAACATGGACCACACAACTCAGCAACTGTAGTCTTGGGCACTTATCCCAGAAAAGTGAAAACTTATCTTCACACAAAAATCTAGATACAAACATTTACAGCATCTTTATTCATAATAGCCAAAAACTGTAAACAGCCCAGCTATCCTTTATAGTTAACAAACAGTAGTACATTCAAACCCTGGAATACTACTTAGCCATAAAAAGGAACATGTCACTGGGGCGCCTGGGTGGCTTAGTCGGTTAAGCGTCCGACTTCACTTAGGTCATGATCTCGCGGTTCATGAGTTCGAGCCCCGTGTCGGGCTCTGTGCTGACTGCCAGCTCAGAGCCTGGAGCTTGTTTCAGTCTGTGACTCCCTCTCTCTCTCTGACCCTCCCCTGCTCACGCTGTCTCTCTCTCTCTCTCTGTCTCCTAGAAATAAATAAAAAACATTAAAAAAATATATCTCTAAAAGAAGGAACATGTTACTGATATGTGCAACAGCCTGGATGAACCCCAGAGAACTACACTGAATGGAGACTGCCTAGCCTAAAGGGTTGCATACTCTATGATTCCATATATGTAACATCCTCAAAATGGCATAATATGTACATGGAGAACAGTTTAGCAGTTGTCAGAAGTTCAAGAGGATTAGGGCAGGAAAAGAAATGAGTGTGGCTATAAAAAGGCAATGTGAGGAACAGCACAAAAGGTCTCTGTGTCTGTATCTTAACTGTACAAGGTTAAGTCCTGATTGCAGTATTATACTATAATTTTGCAAGATACTGGCATTCAGGGAAAGTGGGTAAATACATAGGAGCTCTCTCTGTTATTACTTACAACCGCATGTTAATCTCAGAATAAAAATTTTAATAGTGTGTGTATATATACATATACACGTATGTGTCTGTATACACACACACACACACACAAACACACACACACACACAATAGAGCTTAGGAGAAAGGTTGAGGTTATGTTCAGAATGGTTAGAGAAAGGCATGGAAAATGTGAAATCTACTTTCCAGAAAGGACTATTAAAAACAGTCAGGGACAGAAATGAACGTAAGTATGTAGTCACTACAGCACCTCAGGCTCCCTGTGATCGGGCACCTGCCCCCCACCCCACTCTCACCCCTGCCGTGGCCACAACACCCCCTGCAGCGCAGCAGAAAGTACCTGGATACCTCACACTCCCCTTCTAGATGCCTAAGCAAGTGATCCCACTGGGGAGCCTTGCACATTGCCTTGCTCACCAAACCCCAAGGAATTGCTTAATAGAAAGTCACTTGATGGTCTTGTACCTCATGGCTTCTACTGATGCCACACCTGGCTGTAAAAGACTTTCAGAACAAAGTCCATCATGGCACACACCCTGGTTACCCCATCGCCCGATAAGACCAACCCATCCAGGTCATCCAACATTAACTAGACCCTTATCTCCAAATTACACATCTCAATTTCCCATCCTACCCCTTACATCCAATAATGCCATCTTAAGATATTCTTTTTAGAAAATAGAGATGGAAATGTTTCACAATTCATCTTAGGAAGTCAGCATAACCTTGATTCTGAAACTTAAAAGCATTACAAGAAAAGAAAATCACCCCTCATTACCTTTGGTGAACACAGTCACAAAAATCCTTCAGAAAATATTAGCATATCAAATCCAGCCATATGAAAACATAAAAGCACATCATGACCATCATGGCTTCACATATGAAAATCAATGTGATTCACATTAGTAGAATAAAGGAGAAAAAAATATATGATTATCTTGATAAGTGTAGAAAAAACTGACAAAATTCAATACCTATTATTAAGATACACTCTCAATAAACAAGAAATGGAAGGAAATTTCCTCATTGATATAAAAGTCATCTATGAAAGACCCACAACTACTATCAGAATTAATGGTGAAAGACTGAATGCTTTCCCTCTACTATTGACAGCAAGACAAGGATGTCCATCTTCACCACCTCTAACATTGTACTGGAAATCTTAGCAGTAAGGAAAAAAGGGAAAACTGCCAGAGCTAATAAGTGAAATTAGTAAGGTGACAAGGTATATGGTTAATTTTCAAAAATCAATTTCAGCAAAATTTTAAATTCTGTTCATTAAAAGACACACAGCACATATATTTGACAAAAGACTTGTATCTAAAATATACATACATTTATCAAACCATTATGTTGTACACCTGAAATTAATAGGTTATATGTCAGTTACACCTCAACTTGGAAAAAAAAAAACCTCAGGGCATCTGGGAGGCTCAGTCGATTAAGTGTCCGACTTCACCTCAGGTCATGAACTCGCAGTTTTTGAGTTCAAGCCCCGCGTCGGGCTCTGTGCTGACAGCTCATAACCTGGAGCCTACTTCGGATTCTGTGTTTCCCCCGTCTCTGTTCCTCCCATGCTCATGCTCTCTCTGTCTCTCAATAATAAACATTAAAAATGATAATAATAATCTCACTGGAAAGTAGTGCCTTGTGTAAAGCTGAAACTTACAAACTTTTAACTGCTCTTCCTAATATTAAATAATTTGCAGAAAAGCAACATATCTTCCATCAACTCTGAATAGAGCACTGTAAAAAATAATGGTTTTATAATAACTTCAGCAAATGTTTTTAAAATAAAATAATACTTGGGAAATTCTACAAAAAAGGGGAGAAATAAAATATATTTTGAAATTAAAAAATAAAGTAATAACAAAATATATTTTAAAAACTACCATAATCAACAAAAAGAAAAAAATTAATAGGCAAAGACTTGGCCAAACATCTCACAAAAGATACATATGTATATGAAAAGACGTTCAACATCATAAGTCATCAGGAAAATACAAATTCAGACATTATTTCACACCAATCAGAATGGGTCCACTCCTGCCCCAAAAACAAGTTTACAAAACAATGTTGGCAAAGATGTGGAACAATTATAACTCCTACTCATTCAAGCAGTCTATGAAATGATTTAACCACCTTGGAAAATTGTTCTTCATAAAGTTAAACTATATCTAACCCTATGATCCAGAACTTCATTCCTAAGTATTTAAATAAAGGAAATTTAGGCACATGTCCACATAAAGACTGGTAGAAGAATACTCATAGCAGTTTCATTCATAATAACCAAAAACTAAACATCCCCCAAATATCCATCAACAGTTGTATGGGTCAGTACATCATGATACATTCACGTAATGGAATATTAAGTAACAAAAAGAAACAAACTACTGATATACTTAACATGAATGTATCTCAAAAACAATATTCTGTGAAGAAAACAAAGCCCAGAAACAAGCAGAACAGAGTTATGGTGCTAGAAGTCAGAGAGGGATTTAAAGGGAGCCCCTGTGTGCCATGGGTGGGAATAGAAGTTGGTGCAGCTACTGTGGAAAACAGCATGGAGGTTCTTGGAAAAACTTAAACTAGAGCTACCACACGATCCAGCATTTGCACTTCTGTGCATTCATCTGTAGATAATGAAAACACTGACTCAAAAAGTTATTTGCAGCCCCATGTTCACCATAGCATTACTTACAATAGCCAAACATAGAAACAACTTAATGATTTGTTGATGGATGAATGGATAAAGGAAATGTGTTATAGATATAATGAAATATCATTCAGCCATAAAAACAAAGGAAATATGCTATCTGAGATAACATGGATGGACCTTGAGGGCATTATGCTAAGTGAAATAAGTCACACAGAGAAAACAAATCCCATATGATCTTACTTATATGTGGAATCTAGAAGACAAAAACAAAATAAAACCAAGCTCATAAGTACAGAGAACAGATAACGGTTCCCAAAAGTGAGAGGTGGTTATCAGAAGGGAGTCAAAAAGTGCAAACTTCCAGTTATAAGGTAAGTAAGTCCAGAGGATGTCACATGCAGCATGATGACTATTTAATAATACTGTATTTATATATTTGGAAGTTCTAAGAGAATAGATCTTAAAAATTCTCACCACAAGGAAAAATTCTGTAACTATGTACAATGACAGTTTAAAACTAGACTAAAAATGTGGTGAATCATTTTGCAATGTATAGAAATCCCAAATCCCAAGAGCACGGCCTGACAGAGAGCACACACCTAACAAATATCTGTCGGATGAATGAGTGTCACAATTGCACTAAGCAATTGTCCTCTGTTATGCGGTACATCAAGACGTGGGGCTTGGAAAGGAAAAACATGAGAGGAGAAGAAAACAAAAGAGGTGTACACAGGCAAGCAAAGCACAATACTACCTCTGCGGCCGCTCCAGAGTATAACGCAGATCAGACCCCTGCCTTGATGGAGGTGATCAAGTTAAGCCTAGGAAAGCCGGGAGTGAGGCAGGCATTTTCCCATGCTGGCACTATCAGAAATATTGCAAAACATGGAAGGTCTAGTGCCTTAAACAAAGAACCTGCCTTCAGGAAGCTTGTGGCCTTAGCATTAATGACTGATTTTAATTGAATGACTTTAATTAATGACTGATTTTCATGCTTCGCTTATACAAGAAAGTCATTCCTGCACCTCAGTTCTTACAGAAAAGTACTTAGAAAACTGTAATATGGACTCACACCGAAGGAAAT
Source organism: Hyaena hyaena (assembly GCF_003009895.1). Classification (NCBI taxonomy): domain Eukaryota; kingdom Metazoa; phylum Chordata; class Mammalia; order Carnivora; family Hyaenidae; genus Hyaena; species Hyaena hyaena. Next base: position 240,986 of record NW_024080663.1, read on the forward strand.
ATCCTGAGTTTCTAGCATAAATATCTCTAAGTGAAAAAAAAAAGAAAAGAAAACTTTTCTTCCATCTAGAGCGCCTGTGCCTCATAACCTCATTACTTCTGTTATTATTTTGAGATGTGGCCGAGAGAGGAGGCATAGCAGGGAGCAGGGAGGCAGGAGTGTGCCGGCATGCAGTGGAAGGGTTGTGGAATCTGACATCCCAGGAAAACTAGGTACAATTCTCAGCTATGTCTCCTCACCTTGTGAGCCCCACCCTGCAGCAAGATGAGCATTCGGTAGGTAGGTACCCAGTGAATGAATATTCTTCCAAACAATGGTTTTAAGAGATTGATTCATGTCTTTAAAGAACCAGGCTTAGGGGTGGTTTGGTTTCTGTCTCCTGATGCTAAGGCCATGTGCATATTTAACGTTAGCGAGCAGTTAGTACAACATGCATCTGCAGATACACTGCACTGAGCTCTATGCTACGGGCACCGTAATGCAAAATGGAGGAGCCCACTGAGATCTGGTAAAGAATACACTTCTAAAATAACATAATTACTTGAGGTGTATCTCATAGGCCAGCCCTAGGGAACCTCTGTCTTCTTAAAGATCCTGTTCTTGAGTATTTTTTCTTGTGATTTCTTTCTACTTCTATTTCATTCTTTGAAGCAAAGGTATAAATTCACATTTCCAGCACTATTTTTTATTCCCCGTGGGACTGGCAACTAAAGTAATTCCTCATCAGGATTCCTCAAATACTTTTAACTGTTTCAGATGGTTATGGGTTACTTAGAGCACCTTTCTGGGAAATTCATGATCATTTGTTTCTCATCAACATAAAACAATTTAAATGCAAAAAAAGTTAATTATATATAAAAAAGAATGCTATTCAAAGTACAGCCATTACAGCATGAAAAGAAAAAAAAATAAGATTTCTGTATAAGATATATTGATAACATTTTAGAGCTGGACCTGAATGAGCTAGTGTTAAGTTCATCTCCTCATTTTATTAATGGATAAATCAGTGGTAATTTCAAAAATTTTAAGGGGAACTCAGAAAGGGTTGTTCTCTTACGAGTTAAATCTCTCCACCTTATGGACTAGGGTTTGACAAATAGTTAATGAGTATGTGATTGAATGAATGAATGAATGAATGACTTTATAAGCATTCTTGCAAACAACAGTCATAAAGCTATTTAGCACCATGGCTAGGACTAACACTCTGTTCTCTTTTCTGTTCCTTGGTAACTCCTAAGTTGCAGCTAATTTTATTAGTTTAGTTAGTTGTCAAGAAAGCAGCAATGTCACCGAAATCACTGACTGACCTTAGTTGTGTTTTTTTTTTCATGCTGCTTTTAGACATGCAAACAAAAGAAAAGAATGAAAAGTGTCAAGTGGGATGACATAAGAAAATTGCACTGTAGCCAGATCACACATAGAATGACAGAAAAAAGGTAGGCAGAGATGGCTCTGTGATTTTCTTCTCTCACCTGATCCAAGAGATAAAAAAGGTACAAAGTTAGAATGCATTAGCTGTCAAATCAACACTATTCCATTAGAGGCACAGACTTCCGTCACAACGCAGCCGTTTTATAACCACGGGCTTGACGTGGTCCATAACGAGGAGAACAAGAGGTAGGAATGATCAGAACAAGGATGGGATATGGGGGTGGGGGAGGGGAAGGGGGGGATGGGCACGGAGGAGGGCACTTGTGGGGATGAGCGCTGGGTGTTATGTGGAAACCAACTTGACAATAAACTATTAAAAAAAGAAAAGAACAAGGATGGGATACAGTAATGAGGACCATATACTTACTCTTCCAGAAAGTGCTGCTGGGGTCCTATAATAGAGCCTGGCCGGCATATTCTGATCCAAGCAATTATTTCCGCGTGTGTAAACCTGTAGTGTTTCATGACATAACAGGCTATCAACGTCCCTGTCCTCCCAAGACCAGCTGCAAGAAAGGAAACAGACCAAGAAATACAAAATAGTATAGCAAATGCACCCACAAAAACACTGAAATCAAACCATGCCCAGAAACTGCAATGGTGTCAACTACAATACCAGGGTTTTAAACCCAGACAATAATGTAATGCTTTTTACATGATCTGGGGTTAAAAGATCATTCTAACTCAAGAAATCTTCTAAAAATAGATCATATAATTAAAATAAGCATCGTACGCAGTTTCTTAACCTATTTAAATGGTTAAGATTTTTTAACTTTATTTTTTTTTTTTTATTTTTGAGGGAGAGAGAGAGAGAGAGCAAGTGGGGGAGGAGCAGAGAGTGAAAGATCAAGGATGTAAAGTGGGGTCCGCGCTGCCAGCGCAGAGACAGACCTGGGGCTTGAACTCACAAACCATGAGATCATGACCTGAGCGGAAGTTGGACACTTAACCGACTGAGCCACCCAGACGCCCCAAGTTATGTTTAACTTAATTTAGAATAAGGAATCATAGAATCAAGTTGGAAGACACCATGGATGTCATCAAGCCCCATCAATTGACTTAACCCACAACTGGTTAAGTCAATACTACCTCTATCAGGTCATCACCCTAACCTCCGTTTCACTCCATCAGAGACCAGGATTCCATGATATCCTCAGCCAGTAGGTACTGATGGAGCATCTACTATTTGCCAGGTACTGTGCTAGGAGCTGGGGACACAGTGACAAATAAACGAGACATGGTCCCTGCCCTTGGGAGAGCACGCAGTCCACTGAGAAAGAACAAAGCAAAAAGAAGTGCTCAAATTCCATTTCCCCAGGCTCCTGCATTTCCTAACAACTTTTGTGTTAGCTTATTTTCTTTATGTTGAATCCAATCTCTGTTACATAAGATTAAATAATACAGATAGAAATGAATTTCCATGAAATACTAGTTATTATCGTGAGCTCTGATTTCTTATTTCTTCAAAGTGTTTTTACCCATTGCTGTATTTTTTTCCTCCAACAAAATAAAGGTGATAGAGCTTTATTTACATTTTAGCCAATCTTTTTTAAAAAGTACACGTTGACTCCCTCATTTTGCAAAAATTTTCAAAAACCATATCAAGCTACAGGTTCTCAAAAAAATAGTGGTGGTTATTCAGATACCAGAACAGATGAGGCCCAAAGGTATTAACTGATTGACTCATATTAGTATACTAACTATGGAACCGAGGACTAAAATCTGCCCCCCCTGGTTCTGATTCTCATCCTAGAATTCTTTCCACTCAGCCCACATTCTGACACTCATTTTACTGGTACTGACTGAGCCCAAGTGTGTATGAGGCACTGTGATAGATCTGGACACAGAAATACAAAGACAAGCAAGATGCTTGCCCCTCATGAACTATATAGGGCTGAACCAATAATACTTACAAGCATTTTCTAAATCTTTCCACATCTGGTTTCTTGGAGTTAGATTCAGTACTATAAATTTTTATTTAAGCATCACCCATAAGCAAGGCAATATGCAGTTATATTTCCACAACTTAAAATCTGTTATCAGATACATTTTTTCCTAGAGAAAAAGAAAGTGTCTCTGCCTCTGTTTTTAAACATTAAATTCAGGTAGTCAAACGTTTATTCAATATGCCCCAGACAGGGTTTTCGGCTCACAAGATAAGGGTATAAGCAAGTATAGGATATAACTTTTAGCCGCAATGAGTATCAGAGTGGCTGCAGAATAGTAAGCAAGAAACGATAACAAAGAAATGAAATCTGAACTGAAACTGGGCTCTCAGAGGAAAGGCCAGGGGAACCATGTGAGCCACTGGCGCCTTCAAAGAATGTGTCATTACCGGCGAGGACTTCAGCAGACTCTGAAGAATAGGAAGGTCACAGAATATTTTCAGCAAAGCGTGCGGGGTATGAAAGCCTGGCTGGTCTGGAGAACTGTCAGTATGTGTCGAGTGCAGAATGAGATCAGATGGGTGGGAAAGGCCAGAATAAAGAACATCCCTGAGTCAAGAGGAGGGGCCCGGGCTTAGGTGAGGAGGTTCCAAAGACACGAAGGACTGCTGAGCTACCTTTAGGAGTCCCCAAAGCCAGGTCCACAGTGCTCTGAGCACTGACCTAAGTCACACCTCCTGCATATATGCGTTATTACTCCTCACATATGCGGAGATGATGCTTTGGTGAACGAAATTCAACTCATTTAAAAAGTATTACAGAATTCATGATATTATCAATGGGTAGTAAACACACAACTGCTATCATGCAAAAATCGGTATTTTTTCCTTTAACCAGTGGAAAGGGCAAAATAAAGCTGCTATGTATTTGAGGGCAAGAAAGTGACATGATAAAGGCAGATGGATCTGGCGGCAGCACACAGGCCATGTTGGAAAGGCCAGAGAGCAGCTGGGGGGAGGGGACGGGAGGCGGAGGCAAGCTGAAGGGAACACAAGTAGGGCAGTGTGGACATGGACAGCAGGTGGTGATGAAAAGGAGGAGCTGAATTAGAAAGACATTGGGACTAGGTCACAGGAAAAGTCAAAAATGACTGATGTCTCTGGCCTGGAAAACTAGTACAAGGTCAATTTCATCCATGAAAAGTCTGTCGGCGCAGAGCCTGCTTTGGATCCTCTGCCCGCCTCCTGTCTCTACCCCTCTCCGACTGTACTCTCTTCAAAATAAATACAAAAAAAAAAAGGAAATAGGAAGGTTGAAGACTTTGTTTTTAATTTTTTTTAGTCTTATTTATTTTTGAGAAGCAGAGAGAGACAGAGGTGAGCTGGGAACGGGCAGAGAGAGAGAGGGAGACACAGAATCTGAAGCAGGCTCCGGGCTCTGAGCTGTCCGCATAGAGCGTCACATGGGGCTCAAATTCACAAATGTGACATCATGACCTGAGCCGAAGTCGGGATTAGCCAACTGAGCTACCCAGGCATTCCAGGTGGCTTTGTTTTTAAAATGCTTAAGAATCTCTTCCCCAAAAAGAGGGGTCCTTTGGTCAGCTTTCCCTAGTTAAAAAGTAAAGAATATCTTCTCTAATCTCTCCAGTACTTTGAAATACGCAGTGTCTCAGCAGATCTAAGACACCATCAAGTCATCTAATGGTGTGATATGCACCCTTATTTAAGCTCTACTAAGTAAGAAACAATTACTATGACATAATACCATTGTTCAGATCCAGCCTCGCTCCATAAATGTGAAAGTGTGAAAAAGCTGTCTCTAAATTAGTATTTCTCAATCTTTATTTCATTAGTGCCTCTTCCAGGAGCCTCATTAAGACATTTTTCCTGATCGTCCCCCATGATGAAATTTTACTGCCACAGTATACCGCATATCTCTTTATGTATTGTGTGTATATCTGTGCCTTATACAGAAAAAGAATGCTGGGGGCATAGTTCAGTGGTAGAGCATTTGCCTGCAGAAAAAGAATGTTTCTCCCAAAAAACAATTCTTCCCCCTTGGGGGCAATAGTGTCAGCTTGAAAATATACAGCAAAACTGCAAATAAGAAGTGCCTGGTTGGCTCAGTCAGTGGAGCATGCAACTCTTGATCTCAGGGCTGTGAGTTTGAGCCCCACGTTGGAGGTGGAGATTACTTAAAAATGCAAATTAAATTACAGTCAAGTTCATGCTTATAGATGCTTGACATTCACTTCCCTTCCGGCCTTCCTTTTTAAATATTATATTTACACTGTGTATAAATATATACGTGTGTGTGTGTGTGTGTGTGTGTCATGAGGGGTGTGTGCTCTGTTAGATGAGGTTTGTGTGTGTGTGTAGCCTGTTTCATCTGAAGTACCTTTTGCCCCAGACCAAACGTCAATATTCTTTAGAAAAAGGCAAAGTTTAAGTATGGTCTCACTGGGGCTCTCCCTTTAATGTTGGTGTTAAGAGTAATTTGCTTTTATGTGTCTGTCCAGAGCAGATACTCGTTGCCTCTGCAGAGTTATTAACTCTCGGCATCTGCCAGGGGGATAAAACTCAGCAGGCAGCCTGGGGGAACCCTCGGCGGGAAACTCGGTAGGAACCTGCCTAGGATCCAGGACGCAGTGAGCTTCCAGCGTCGCCATCCCCCCCCCCACCAGACTTGGAGTCACCAATGCCAGTGTCCGTCTGGAGAGGAGATGGCCTTCCTGGAGGCAATGTTACCTCTCACCGCTCCCCTCTCTGTGCAAGGGTCTCACTCCCTCAGTTAAGCTCCTAGTCACACACACACACACACACGCAACCAAAAAAGGTGGTGCAGAAAATTTTCAAATTTCTCTGAAACTAAAGTTGCTTCCCCCTTTTAAAGAGAGTCTATAATTTAGGTCTATAAAAAGAATGTACTTAGCACGCAATAGTTAGGAGCTCTTACCACAATTCAACAGAATAGGAACATTTCACTAAGTTTCCATAAAAACTTTAACAAATTTCTTAGAGCATTCATAATTAAAGGGCTCCCTGACACAGCAAGACAAGACATCGAAAAGTATTCTATTTATACCAAGTTAAATGCTGATTTCCTTATAGTTGTGGGCACTTTCTGAAATCCTATAGAACACCAACAATCACATATCAGAACATTACAGTCTTCCCAGTTTTTAAATTATTATTTGGGCTAGAAATTTTCAGAAATTCATAGCCATCCCTTTTAACAACTGGAAGGTGAACTATACTGTCATCGGTAAGATTTCACACATTTCCAGCAAATTAGTTTCTAGTTTGAGTCTATGTATAGCACTGTATGTTGAGGTAGGACATATTCATTCTCCTTCCAGTACCTATGAAAGCTCACGTGACATGGAATAAGATTCTCTCTCCCTCCTCCTTGTACTTCAATTAAAATGCTCAATGCTACTTCCATTCCCAGAAAATTAAACTGACTCAATTAGGGCAGATGTCAAAATAATTAACAGGCCTGTATTAGATAAGTATGCTATTAAAAGCAATACAGCTGTAATTAAACTGAAGGTGTAATCTTTATAAAGGAAGCCTACATGTGTGTACAAGTGGAAGCAAATGAAATAACATTATCCAAAAGATGTCACCACATGTAAATGTGACCTTCTCATAAAAGAACTCAGCTTGATGCTAACAGTTCTGATTTTAAATAAAAGTATAAAAACCTCTGCACAGACACATTGTATTTTTTAATGTTAACATTCACAGATCTGAGATATAGTACAGAGAATATCTGTAATAAGAAAGCTTAACACAGGAAGTTTCATTTTTATTATTTCAGTTAGGTGACAAATGCTATCAAGAGAGATGCTGATACCCAAAAGAAAATGAAAACACTAATTCAAAAAGAAATATGCACCCTATTTATTATAGCATTATTTACAATAGCCAAGATATGGAAGCAATGTTAAGTGTCCACTGATCAGTGAATGGATAAACAATATGTGATTGATACACACACACACATTGGACTATTACTCAGCCATAAGAATGAGATTTTTTTTTTTCCATTTGCAACAACATGGACAGACCTAGAGGATATTATGCTAAGTGAAATAAGTCAGAAAGACAAATAATATACAATTTCAATATGTGGAATCTAGAAAGCAAAACAAACAAAAAAGTAGAAATAGACCCATAAATACAGAGAACAAACTGGTGGTTGCCAGTGTGGATGGAGGTGAGGGACAGGCAAAGGGGTGAAGGGGAGAGGGAGACACAGGTCTCTAGTTAAGGAATTAATAAGTCATCGGGATGGAAGGGACAGCATAGGGAATATAGTCAAAGGTACCATAATAGTGTTGTGTGGTGACAGACGGTGGCTGCCCTTGTGGTGAGCACAGCACCTAGACTTGTCCAATCACTGTGCTGTACACTCGAAACTAAGGTAATGTGGTGAACCAACTATACTTCAACTTAAAAAAGAAAAAAAGATACTGAGTTTCAATGACAGCTCTGCATTTCTTCTCCCATGAATTTGTCAATCCAAGAAATGACACGCAGAGATAAGCTCTATGACTTGGTAATCATAAAACTAATGGCCAGGGCTAGGAAATTAAAGGCCGGACTAATCTGAGGAAAAATACTGATTTGTATGACACAAAAATAAACTTTGAAAAGGAAATGTGAGTATTTCCTACTAAATGTTAGTAGCTGCTCTCTGCCCATCAGCTCTCACGTTCCACTGGTACTTGGAAAGTGTGAAACGCAGGCTTCTTCTTGGGCCTGGGCAATCTTTACCAAAATGAGCTGGAATGGCAAAGTTAGAGGGCCCATGGCCCACACCCAGGGCAAGCTCTCCGCCGCGGTGACCTGCTCAGAACAGAAAGCAGTCTGCAGGGAGCCAAGGCGACACCCTCCTAACAGCGCCCCGGCACCATCCGAGAGACAGGACGTCCTGCCAATCAGAGACCCCCATCCTGCTAAGGAAAGGGAAGAGGACAGTGGAGGGTCTGTTGATGTGGACGGAGCCTGACACGGGGGCCTCATGGAAACCCGGCCGCGTGCAGCTCATCTCCATCTCTCTGGGTCTCCGGCGAATCGCAGCTTGCTGTCACCGCTCACATGTCAGCCAAGTACCTCCACCTACTCAAATCTTAAACATAGAAACAAAGGCCTACAAAATGGTATTTCAATTTCTGTCAGCACCAGAGCCATGCTTGTCTGAATAAGTCAGAGCAGCACTAGGCGCTTGAAAAGAACAGTACAATTCCCAACACCTACTAGACAATTAGCATAAAACTCCGCGGAAACCAGTTGGAAGACTCAAAATCGTGACAGCAGCGCCACCCAGTGGCACTATGAAACGCTGCATGTGAGGAACTAGACTTGACTCGGAGGGGCCAGAGGTGTCTCCAGTCACTCAAATCAAAGACCCCAGTAAAATACCTCCCACCGTGCTGGAAGATCCAAAATGGAATTTGAGGGGCACCTGGGTGGCTCAGTTGGTTAAGCATCTGACTTCGGCTCAGGTCATGATCTCACGGTTTGTGAGCTGGAGCCCCGGGTCAGGCTCTGTGCTGACAGCTCAGAGCCTGGAGCCTGCTTCAGATTCTGTGCCCTCCCTCCTCTCTGCTCCTCCCCCAACTTATGCTCCTCTTTCTCTCTTTCAAAAATAAGTAAATATTTTAAACATTTTTTAAATAAATAAAATGGAATTTGATCCTCCTCTGAGTCTACAAAGAGGCTTAAAGAAAATGTTATTTCACGTGTTCTGAGTAGCTAACGCAAGGTTGCCAGATAAAATGCAGAATGTATGTTCTGTGACATATTTGAAACATAATAAAAAAGATATTCATTGCTTACCAAAAATTCAAATCTAACCGGGCATCTTGTATTTTTATTTGCGGACTCTGGCAACCTCAGGATGCCTATTAATCTCAAGGACCCCTGCCTGAAAATGCCCACCCCTAGAGGGCAGAGATTCATTTATACCATCAAGTCTTTCAGTTCACTCAGAGTCAGGAACACATCTGCAGCAAGTAAGCTGGCTTACCCCGGGGTGCTGCCATCCACTAGCAGTGGCCAGGGAAGACACTCTGGTCCCTGATGCAAAAGACGAGCTAAGGAAGGTGGGCGTAGAGGGCAAAATGGGGCCACAGATGGCTGGGTCATAAAATAGGAGCATTAAATATCAGATGGGAGGAGAAGGGTAGAAAAGAGAGAGGCAAGTCTGGAAGAAAGAGGATTAAACACACAACAACTCTTGCCTCTTGACAACTGTACCTATCTAAGGCACACAGGTGTGTCGCTGTGATTTCCCTCCTTGTGGGGCCTGGTGTCACGAGCAAAGCTGGGTAAGGTAAGGCCAGAAAACCTGCCCCAGCCAGAAAACCATACCTCCGCCGAATATCCACATCCAAGCAAACCTTTCCTTGGGAAGGGGTTATTTAAATGGGTGTGTGTTCCAGTTTTCTCAAACAAAATAAACTCATGTTCTTTTTCCTACGCCACTAACGGGTTTTGATTCGCATGGTTTGCTGTGTTTTGCCTCCTCCCCTCTCAGAGCCACAGCGACCGCCAGGGCCTCACGCACCTTTGCAGTGGACCGCAATCGCCCCGTCGGTGTTCTCGCAGATGTTCAGGAACCTTCGCACGATGTTGTCGCTGGGCGTGCTGCCGTCTATGAAGAAGAGGTCGTAGTGCTCGAAGCCGGCATCGGTGAAGCGCTTTGCCTCGTAAATCTTTTTGTTCAGCCTCACGACTGCCGTCACGTTATGCTTTTTGAAATAAGGAAAGTAGGCTTCAGGGGCGTGCAGAGGATAGCCTGAAGGGAAAAACGGAGCTGTAAGCACAAGGCACGCGGGCCACCTTTCACACCCAGAAACACAGATACCCTTCACTATAGACTTCACGGATCTCAACAGAGTTTAGGAAGAAAGTGCATTTCCCGAGAGAGTAAGAGGTCGAAGCACATTTCTAAAGCAGCAGCAGTCCGAATAACTAGAAAAATCACCACGGGAGGGAAAGAACCTTCTCTGAGTATTGGAAATGGCTTATGAAAAGTCAAACCTCCACCCACAGGACTCGAATCCTGGCAGCCTTTGCCTCCCGAAGTGAAACAAAGATTCTGGAGGCCTTCGAATGTGCCCAGTAGGCCTGGAACGATTCCTTGTGCTTTTTCTTCTGCTTGACAGATACTTTTCAATTACAGTTAAACCCTTCTTGCCAGGGGGTTAGTTTCCATCCAGAGTGCAATCCGTGTCACAAAAGAGATTGATAATTATTAAGCACCTAACATGTATAAGTAACCATCACATAGAATGTCTTTAAATTCTCATAACAGCCTGTTCAGGTAAGAATAGTTCATCTCATTTAACAGACTGAGAAACTAAAACAGTTTAATAATTTTTTGTAGACATTTTCTCTTTTGAAGGGTGGGGGTACAGCTGGTGAGCTTCCCATCCCCCTTTAGCTTCAAGTGGATCCAGTATCACGGGAGTATTCCCCGGGAGCTACAGCGTCCACTGGGTTACAGACATGTGACCTACACTTGGCCAATCAACAGAGGTGACCCCTGGGGGCTTTGGCCACTGCAGACCTTGCCCGCAGCCCCAGCTATTAACATGGGACTCATTTCTCAGCACCCTGATTACTGCATCTGGAACTTATTCAGGGCTCACAGACTCACAGCACACCCGTGAGACAATCTCATTCAGAACTCATTCAGGATGGTGAGCCCCATATGGGCGGCGGCAGCCTGCAAAATAAACCAGCAATTTCTGCCCCGTGAGCTTGGCTACGTTTCCTGCCGCTTTGGCCTCTGCATATGCTGGTCATTTGCTACATTCTCTCAGCTGCCAGCCACGCCTCCCCTGCTGGGGCTGGGGTCTGCGGATGGCATTTGCAGCTGGCTTCCTGTTAGTTCAAAAAATCAGAGGCACTCAGCACCACCAGAGTGAGTGGAGGCCAGAGGAAGGAGAAGGGACTTCCCCGCGGGGGGCCAGCAAGGCTTCGGCAGGGCAGCAGAACGCAGGAGCCCCCCAGCACCGGGCTGCAAGCACCGGCTGGGCGGCATTCTCCTCTGAGCCCCCGGTACCAGCCTGGGTGCCCTCCCAAGACCCTAGCTTCCAGTAACCTCACTTTCTCCCTTTTTATTTTTATTTATTTTTATTTTTTAATTTTTTTTCCTCCCTTTTTAAAGGCAGTGGCTGTTTCCTCTGTAACATCTGGTTTCTCCAGTGTGGACTTTTTCCTTTTTAGCCTTCTCTGTAACAAACCACTTGTGTGAAAGTCCCTCTGTTTGAAATGGTGTGGCTTCCATTTCCCTGCCTGGACCCCGCTGAGACGTGATCTCCCTGGTCCCTGCTCATTTTCGAGGCCTCCCTCTCCAGCCTTCTCATGGAGGCTGTGAGATCCGCAGCATAATCCCAAACAATGCCTTTTTGGTTTAATTTACCAAAGTTGGGTTCTGTTGCTTGCAACCAAGAGCCCTAGCTGGTATACCCGGCCAAGGTCACACAGTGGATGAGTCAGAACTGCAAGGCAGGGGGCGCCTGGGTGGCTTAGTCGGTTAAGCGTCCGACTTTCACTTAGGTCATGATCTCACGGCTCGTGGGTTCGAGCCCCGCGTCGGGCTCTGTGCTGACTGCCAGCTCAGAGCCTGGAGCCTGTTTCAGTCTGTGACTCCCTCTCTCTCTGACCCTCCCCTGCTCACGCTGTCTCTCTCTCTCTTAGAAATAAATAAAAATATTTAAAAAAAAAAAAAAAAAAAGAACTGCAAGGCAGGTCAAACTAATCCACAGTCCAGATACATGGTGCTTACAGGCCATGCTGCTTCCAAGCAAACAGGGAATACAGAACATATTTTCCATCCTCTGTGTAGAAGCAGTACCTTACACACACACACATACACACACACACACACACACACACACACACACATTTAAAGAAAATGGATGCTTTTCTACTTGGAAAAAACAAACCTATATTCCTACTAGGTTCAACTTACTTTCCAGCAACAGATTTACATCCTAAGGAGAAAAGAACTATGGTCGGTAGCAGGAAACAAGAGCTTTCCCACTATGTACAAATGGGAAGAAGAGGACTCACAAACCTATGGGGGCCTTGCCTTGGTGTGGCAGGTGGATGAGCACTTCTGACCCTGGGTTCCTAGCATGCCTGGTACCTCGGTGATGGCACTTGTTACCCGGTGTGCTAGTGGCTGGTTTAGTGTCGATCCCCTCCCCTCCTCCACCAAGAGTGGAAGAATCTTTCTTTTCACATATTAATTTCCATCAGAAGTAAACGGCATTATAGATAATACACCTAAACTAACTGTTAAGAGAAACTATGTGTACATTTGGATTAAAAAAAAACAGTGGACAGTTATCCAAATATGGCAACAGGATACAGAAGTAATAATATCATAACTAACATTTACTAAGCACTTACTATGTGCCAGGCACCAAACTGCAGTGCTTCAGATAGATCATCTCATGAAACCTTGCAATTACCCAATTACTGCTGCCTAGAAAAGGGAATGGGCCCACACACACAGCTAGTAAGAGACAGGCAGCATCTGAACCGTGGCAGTCAGAATCCAGGGCCTGTGCTGGGGCCGATTTCAAGTAACATCCAACCTGATTCTATCTGTTAGGTCTCCAAATAAAGGAACATTATATGAACATTAGGGGCTGCACTTCCTAGAGCTGGTGAAAAAGTTTCTTTAAAATCCCCCAAACTCTTTCAAGTGACTTGTAACCAACGACAATGACGATATCCTCTGACTTCTGAATAACTGGGGTTACTACTGTATTTGGGACTGCTTTTAGCAACGTGCAGAACGGACATTCATCAACCCCTTCCTCCAATTTCCCACTAGATGGCGCCCTGGTATCAGGAAAGCACAGGTGGAGCCCAAGAGCCGAGTGAAATCAGAATTTCAGAGCAGAGAGATTTAAAATTCATCTCTTCCCCAGCCCCTCATTTAAAGTTGGGAAACTGAGTAACAGAGGTCAAATGACTAGTCCACTCAGTCATTATTAACAGTAAAAACCTCAAGATGGGCAGGCAAATGTAGGACACGATAAAATATGTTTATTAGGTTAATTAATGTGAAAAATGTCATCAGAATATCTGCTCTCTAATAAGCATCTATTATGTGCCTGACGCTGTGCAAGGCACTTCATATAATATCTCTGATCTTCACTACATGCCTGCATTGTGCATCCTATTTCCTCCTGTTTGATATACAAGGAAATGGATGCTCAGAGAGGTTGAGGAGGTCTGGGAAGTTCACACAGCCAGTTAGGGGCAGAGTCAGGCTCCACTGCCCAAGCTCTGCATACCTGCTTCTGTCATGAAATGACCAGGCTCAACCAACTTCAAATTGTTGTGATTCTCTCTCTCAAGCTGTCTTTCTCTGTGCTTTTTTAAAAATAGAGATAAGGACATTGCCATCTGAGAGTTTGGGGGATTTTTTTTTGGGAACTGGAAATCCAAAGTACATTTCATTCCACTGCTTTATTATTCATGTAGCATCTCAAATTTATTTAACCAAAAAAAGGTAGAGCTCAAAAACAACAACAAAGGTAAGGGCACTTCTCTCCCTCAGCATCAAAATAATGTGAACCAAGATGACTGTAAAAACTGTATTTGGTCTCCATTGACACAACACACACATAAGACTCTCATAATGCATTCTGCTCAGACCTCAAGACTTTAGGGCTTCTTTTGCTACATCCTAGCAATGGCTATCTGAGTATTAACTTCTTTAAAATCTACCTTTTCTATTAATGAGCCCCTAAATGACTTCCAGCCTCCCCAGGAAACACAGCGTTTCTCAATTTTAAAAAAATGCACCCAGATTTTACTGTAATTGGATCAAGCTTATTAATTCCATCACACAATTATTTTCTTAAGCTCCATAAACATTTACAAAGTGAAGCCCTTTTACAAAAACTACGATGAAGCTTCTAGTGAATACCAGATCTTAAAGTGGGAAGTCCAGTAGAATATCAATATTTACCAATGACAGCCTTAGGTGAGATTGTTCTAGGCATCATGAAAACCAACAAAATACTAGGTAAGCAGCCCTTTCAGAGCTTTTTTCTCGATGTGAGAGGACATAATACGTGCAGAGGGAAAACAAGATGTATATAGAGCAATGTCTTAAGGGCTTATTTCTAGATTATATAATTGCAGGTGACTTTCCTTTACATTGCTTAAATTTTCTATAGTGAACATGTACTTCCTCTGTAGTAAGATGAAAAAGAACACAGAATTTGGAATGAAAAAGACCCGTGTTTAAATCCACACAGTGCCACTTTCTAGCTGTGTAAACCTGGACAACTGAGGTAACTCCTCTGAGCCTCTTCTTCTCTTCTGTAAAATAACTACCACTTCCCTCAGAGGATGGTTCTGATTATTACAGAGACATGTGAACAAAAAGCTTAGCACCATTCCTGGCATATAAGCGAATGGTAGCTATAATGATTTCCCAATATTACAATATGATACCACAGGGAATTTTTAAAGATTTCTGACAATTAAGGAAGTACAGTTTTCCCATTATAAAATAAGTAAGACACAGGGATGTAATAGACAGCATAGCAAATATACTCAATAATATTGTAACAACTTTGCAGGATGACTGATGGCAACCAGACTTAAGGTGGTGACAGTGTCCTAATGTATAGAAATATCAAATCACTAGGTTACACACCTACAACTAATACAATTGTATTACAACTAATACAGTTGTAGGTCAACTGTTCTTCAATTTAAAAAATTGTCACATAAAATATTCATAGCCTTTTATCTGCTGATCCTACCACTTAAGAACTTAGAAAAGAAACAGGAACTACAAAAAATACATGCATGTGTTTGCCAACCATGCATTTTCTTTTTTAAAGAGAAAAACTGTAAACAATGCAGATTTCATTCAAAAAGTAATTAATTAACAGCATTATGGCACATTGCTGAATAATATACAATGCAGTCAGGGAAAGTATAATGAAAATCTACATTTACTACCATGGGAAGAAGTCTGTAATATGTTAAGTGGAAAAAGCTGATTTAAGACAGGAATCATGATGCTATGCTTGTAAAGAAAGAAAGGTTTACTTGTGTGTGTGTGTGTGTGTGTGTGTGTGTGTGTATTCCCCTAGAAGGGGGGGAAACGTGTGCAAGCAAATACAGAGAAGCAGATGGAAAGAAAATTAAAACCCCTATTATCCTACCACCAACGATTAACCCTTGAAAACTTGGGTAGAATTACAGGTCATTTTTATGCTTTTTATTAATTCATCTGCAGTTCATTTTTTCATATGTATTATCTCTCTAAAAATATTTTAAATGATTCTTTAAATTATACCTCTCTTCTCTTTAAGACAATGTCACACAATACATGAATCCTAAATAGCAAAATTCTTTGAACTTCATGAACTGAACACCCACCGACAAAGCCACTACTGAAACCATACACCTACAAAGATGTCCTGGGTGTGAGTCAGATGGTTTTGCACAGGAGGCCAAAGGCAAATTTAATCGCTCCTGTCCTGAAGGACCAACCGCCAGAAAGCAAGTTTCCCCTGGGCACATAACATGTGAGTCCTAACAACTCTCGTGACAGAGGGTTAATCAACGTCTGCAGCAAAATAAGTTCATTAGCAAATTCAGGAATGAGAAGATAGAATTCTGGCTTCAGAACAGAGGCCTCCTATGTAAGAGCTTATGTCCCTAGACCTGCCTTCCCCATCACAGGGAAAGCGTGATTCAAGGACAGCTCCCTGGAAGGTGTGTCATAGCTATGAACTGAGAAGCACACGTGTGGGAGTGCAAACAAATCAGCAAATCTAAATGCGTGAATAACAATGTACAATGAAACTAGAGTTTAGATTTAATACGTCCGATGATGTGGGCCTCCTGGGTGGCTCACCAGTCGGTTAAGTGTCCGACTTTGGCTCAGATCATGAACTCACAGCTTGTGAGTTTGAGCCCAACATTGGGCTCTGTGCTGACAGCTCGGAGCCTGGAGCCTGCTTCAGATTCTGTGTCTCCCTCTCTCTTTCTGTCCCTCCCCTACATGCACTCTGCACTCTATGTGTGTCTCTCTCAAAACTAAATAAACATTAAAAAAGATTTTTTTAAATACTTAGGATGATGATAATGCAGAAAGGAGACTAAATCTCAATCAGGGGTTTTAGGATTATGTTCCTTCAAAAGACTGATGTTCCAGGTCTGTGAGCAGATAGAGAGAGAAAAAAGGAGCTACTGTGTTCATAAGTGAAAATTTAAAATTTTATGTACTCTTCCCATAAGTTATTCTTAAATCTTTGGTGCCTATCATTACTTGTCTTCTAGGAATGTAAAAGATGAAAATAAATAACCAGAAAATAAATATTAATGGGAAAGCTCACATAGCTTATCATGTATCATTCAAGAGGCTTGTTTATTTGCTTTTTTGGTTTTGGTGTCCTGAGTATGTATGTCCCTGGCTATACCTATACTGCAAATAAGTAATTTAGTTACTGTCAGCTAGTAAAGTATTCTCATCATCATAATAGAACTAAATAAATAGATCAGTATAGTGGTGACATTTAGGAGCCGAGCTCTGGGATGGAGCACCAGTTCCTCCTATTACTTGGGGCAAATTCCCTACTCAAGACTCAGTTTCTTCCCCTGCAAAATTGAGATAAGTGTACCTATGCCTCATAGAGGTGCGTGTGCATTAAGTGAGATGATGCTGTGATTAGCTCGTAACTAGTGCATAGCAAGTACTCGATAAATGACTCCATCATCATTATTGCTCCATGATGTTTCCCAGAGCATACCTTGATGTAGCACTCCACCACCAAATAAATCTCAGAACCACTGACAATTCAACAGTCTGCTTGTTAGTTTGACCAGTTTGCTTCTCAGATTCTTCTTTGATAGTTGGGTCAGGGAAAGTGAGCATCCTATTTATGGCAATCTAAAAATCTTCTAGTTTAAAAACAGTGATTATTTACCGCCTATAAAACTATAATATTTAACACACTAATTACTACTGTTCAATTTTTAATTAATAAATATTCTTTGGAGAATATTATTAAAAGAAAGGATTATCGGAGGAAATTAAGAAATTAAAGAAGATGAACTGAAATAAATTTTTGGATGGTAAAGTAAAGAAAAACCTACCATTTTCAATTTTGCTTTTTGGATGTGGTCCACTAAATGCTAAAAATTTTCCTGGAACAATCCAGTTGAAGTCACCATTTTCAACTCGCTGGCAGAATTTTGTGAGAAAAGAGAAGAAAAATATTTTATAATTCTTATACAATTTAGGATACCCTTACAAACAAAACTGCTTTTCACTCTGTTAGTACTATTGGACATACATGAAGACAAAGTAATATAGCTTCAACTAAAAACATGCATCTGAATCTCAAAATGATACTTTGATATGCCTCAGAAAAAGTTTTACATAGACTATATGAAAAGTTTAGAAAACTTTATTTAAAGTTTTAAAATATAGTTTAAAATAATTTTGTCTCCTGGCTACTCTGCAATGACATGAAATGAAAACAAATATTACTTGTCCCTGCAATAAACAAAAGGGCAAGAAGATAAAAGACAGAGAATATAAGTACTTTCCATGAACCAGGTAAACATATTTTAAGGAATGAAAAAATCTATAAATATCAGGGTCACAGTGAACACACTTCCTTTTTTTTTTCTTTCTGTTTTTATAGATGGCTACTGTTGTCAGTGCTGTCACTGCTCGTGTTGACAGTGTCAGAGGACGTGAGAGTAGGACCAGAGGATCATTAAACCCTCAAGGTAGACCACAGACTTGAGTCAGCCAAGTCTATGGCCAGAGTTCCAAACCCAAGCAGCAACACGGGTCCGACAAGAGACATAAATACAGGCAGGTGTTCCTCAGCTCTGGCTAATTTAGTCACCTTGCAGGAAGGGCTAACTGAATGTGGCTGGTTTTCTGAATGATTTTCATGTGAAACCTCTCTGTATTTAATGTTGACGATTTTAAGTTTTTAAATATTATGAAACCAAATAAATAAAACACATCTGTGGGCCGACTTTGATCACCAGTCATCGACCTCTGGTCTACACTCTCTAAAAGGTCCTCAGAAAAGGCCTGAAGCCCAGCATCTTCCCACTGCTCCATTATCTCCTCCTTTTCCTTCCCTTCCTAGTGTGCCTCTAAACCCATGGAACACTGGGGCAGGGCTGAGGGTACCCAAGATTCTGCAGGGAATTAGGACATATCTGTGCAATGCATCATAAAATACATGGGTCGCTTCTTCATGTAAGCATTCTTCAGCCCACCTGCAATCCCACCCCTGCCCCCACCGCCAGGCCTGCCTTCTAGTCTCCACCTACACCCTCAGGGCTCTGTAGCTCCCAGACACCTCCCCAGCCTGGGAAGGAAGGTAGTTCTCTTTACTGGGCCAAGAATATCCATTAAAAAGGCTCTGTCCTCCACCACTACATGGCAAAGACCTCAATGGTAGGAATATTTATCCAATACACTCTGTACTCTACTGTAGGAGCTCTTAAGTATTTGTTGTTGTTGTTGTTTTAATTTATTCATTTCTGAGAGAGAG
Source organism: Hyaena hyaena (assembly GCF_003009895.1). Lineage (NCBI taxonomy): Eukaryota > Metazoa > Chordata > Mammalia > Carnivora > Hyaenidae > Hyaena > Hyaena hyaena. Next base: position 259,895 of record NW_024080663.1, read on the forward strand.
AGAGAAAGACAGTGTGAGCAGGGGAGAGTCAGAGTGAGAGGGAGATACAGAATCTGAAACAGGCTCCAGGCTCTGAGCTAGCTGTCAGCACAGAGCCCGATGCGGGGCTCGAACCCACAAACTGTGAGATCATGACCTGAGCTGAAGTCGGATGCTTAACCGACTGAGCCACCCAGGAGCCCCTTAAGTATTTGTTAAATTCAATGAAGTAATGCTATCAAGGAAACCTGGAGCCTCTACTTTAATTACTTATATTACCATTATCATTTCCCATTTTCATGAAAATCAAAAGTTAGCTGTACAATTTCTGTTTCAAATGAGACACTTCTTTTCAGTTATAAAAAGTTATAAAAATGAAACTTTACATGACACTACAAATGTCTGATTTGTGTTAATCTAACTGTAATAAATACAATATCCCCATAATGCCAGAAATAAAATCTTAGGGATACTGTGAGTGCAATGATTACACATGTCAAGTTATATCTCAGGTGTAACTATCTACTTTTAACAATTTGAATACAGAGTCTAATATAGAGCTCTTTATGATAATTAAACTTTTTCTTGTTTAAAGAAAGCAGTCTCTAATGGTCCAATATCCTTCTTAAGTAATTAATAAACTTAAAACATTACTTAAAAATTCAAAAATAATGGTATGTTCTAATCATCAAAAGGCTAAAGGCAATTCTTCATGAACAGCAAAAGAAAACAAGTTTCTATGTTCACTATTTCTGTATCCTTGACCACTAGGTAAGCCTAGGTAAATATATTGTGCTGTTTACTTGGATTACAGACATCCGTTTGGTTAAACAGTAACCTTTTATAATCAATCATATGGAGAAGGGCAATGGACTCACTAAGATACATTCACTCACAAAACCAAAGGAATATGTTTGCAAATCTGCCTACCCAAAAAGATAAACATTAGATAATACTGGACTATATTCAGTAGCCTGGATAAGGTTGATGGAGTAAACAAGATTTGGTTCTCAGATCCAAGTCTGAAAAAAAAATTAATAAGAAATTTACAGGTCTTAACTGAGTAGGGTAACATAAGCTTACTTTGGTAAGCTTCCCAAATTAATATTTTGTGCCTTCTATCACAGTGAATTACACAAATGTCAATATTTATCAATAGTGAAATAGGATGACACACATTGGTTTTCTAATTAAATACACACACACACACACACACACACACACATCAAAGAAATCTAAATCAGACAGGAACTTAAGGTACTTTCCAACCCTACCACATTTGCCACATTTTATAAACAAACATCTCAGCAAGGATGAGGCAAGATGATGGTTTTACCTCTCACATTCCAAAGTCTACTGCCTACCAAGTACTCTTCTTCACTATAGTAAAATTTTTAAAAACCTGAATTCCTGAAACTGATCCATTTAAATGTTAATAGTCACTTTACCACAGGAATGTTCCATCTACAAAAGATTCGCCAGGTTTCTCTGAAATAGCTAACTGTGCTGGTGCATTTAAAATATCATTTGAGGGGCGTCTGCCTGCATGGCTCAGTTGGTTAAGCGTCTGACTCTTGATCTCGGTTCAGGCCTTGACCTCAGGGTTGTAAGCACAAGCCCCGCCCAGAGAGGAGCCTACTATAAATAAATAAATAAATAAATAAAGTATGTTTTTGGGGAAAAGGAACTCAAAGTTGCTTACAAAAAAGTAAGCCGCAGTATTAAAACTGAAAAAATAAAAAAGTAAATATAATTTGACTTGAAAACATAAATTTTTACATCCAAGAAATACATCTATGCCAGTGAGGCATACCTCTGTTGTAATGGTCACAAATATATTTTTCAGTCCAAATGCTGAAAATCATTTGGCCTTACACCAGTGTAATAAACAGACAGTAAAATAGAAAAGATAGACCTTGAGGTTAACAAGTACAGGACTGATCCCCTTTGTCAACAGAGAGGTTTTCTAAGACAAGATGGACAAACAACTTTTAAGCACAATTCAAAATTCATTAAAACATCTGCTGAGCCTTTTTGATATATAAAGGACTATCTGTTGGTGTCACACATAAAATAATCAAAAGTATTTTCTCTGTGGTCTTAAGGAGTCTGAAAGCAAGTGGGAGTGACCGATGACAGTCATAATAATAGATACAAATACATATTTATCACTGACTCTGTGCCAGACACTATTTACTCAATCCTTACAGAAACTCTATGAGGTGGGCACTACTCTAATCTCTATTTTACCCATTGCTACAAACTGAATGTTTGTGTTCCCTCAAAATTGATACATCAAAACCTGATCCACAATATGATGATATGAGGAGTGGGAGCTTTGGGAGGTGATTAGGTCACAAGGATGGAGCCCTCATGAATGGGATAAGCAACCTTATAAAAAAGACTCCAGAGAGCTCCCCTACCCCTTCTGCCATGTGAGGACCCAGGGAGAACATGGCCATGGAAGAAGGCCACCAGACACCAAATGTGCTGGTACCTTGATCTTGAATCTCCCAACCTCCAGAATTATGAGAAATGTTTGTTACTTAAGCCACACAGTCTGTGGTATTTTTGTTGCACCAGCCCAAACTAAGACATCCATTAAAAAAAAAAAAAAGTTGCATTAAACTTTGAAAAGTGCTGTAATAGATAAGCACATAAGAGGTTTAACAGTGGCACAAGACTCTTTGAAAAATCAATAAGACAGAACTGCAAAGTCTCTTTTTTATTCATTAAAAAGCACCTTATATTTCCCTAACTTCTAAAACAATAAAATAGTGTTGATGGTATAGTTGTATTACATAAACACAAATTTGCTGCAGTGATTGCCACTTTATGTGTTTAAAGCAAAGCAAATATTTGAGTTATTTGGTTTAAATTAAAATGCCATGCCATCTGGCCTTAAATAATCAAACTTTAGATTATTAATTTAGATTTGCTGTTGAGAGACAGTGTGGTGGAGGGAAAGAGGAGGGCCCCATGTGGATGACTGTTTCACCTCTGCTCGCTCCAGCTGGGGTGGGGAGACACTGTCGGTAGAAAACACTTGGTGGTGTGCCTGGGAGGCTCATTGGGTTGAGCATCTGACTCTTGATTCCGGCTCAGATCATGATCTCACAGTTCCCAAGATCAAACCCTGTGTCAGGCTCTGCGCTGACAGCACGGAATCTGTTTGGGATTTTCTCTCTCCCTCTTACTCTGCCCCTCCCCTCTCACTCTCTCCTTTCTCAAAATAAGTTTAAAAACTTAACAACAGCAACAACACTTAGGGAACTGCTCCAGCAGCTCAGACCAGTGACGCATCTGCTGATGCAGCCACAGAGAGCAGGACCCCAGGGCAAGTTTGCAGGGGCCGCTCCAGTGCTCAAGACATGAGGACTTGAGGCCACCAGCATGAACACGATTGTTGAAACTTGGAAACAGGTGCCCTCCCTCATGAAGAATGTATTCAGCCACAAACCAGGACCCCAGAGAACAGCAGCATTTCAACTGGGTAAAGGAAGAGAACATACTTGCAAAGGAGACTGAGAAAGATGGCCAGAGATGCAAGGAAGAGAAAAAGTAAGAGGTGGAACCTTAGAAGTTAGGGACGGAAAGTGAGTATCCAGAATTAGAAAGTGGCCACCGGATAAATCAAGTAGGAAGAAGACCAAGCACAACCATTCGGTTGGGCTAACTTGTGTATTAGCAAGGACAGGTTCAGCGGACTCACAAAAGACCCGCCCATAATCAACTGATGACTTAATAACAACAGAATCAAGACTGCTCTCTTAAGAAGCTTGTGGGTAAAAGACAGGATAGAGGGGCACCTGGGTGGCTTAGTCGGTTAAGCATCCAACTTTTGCTTAGGTCATGATCTCGCAGTTCGTGGGTTCGAGCCCCGCGTCAGGCTCTGTGCTGACTGCCAGCTCAGAGCCTGGAGCCTGTTTCAGAGTCTGTGTCTCCCTCTCTCTCTGACCCTCCCCTGCTCACGCTGTCTCTCTCTCTCTCCTAGAAATAAATTTAAANTCCGACTTTCGCTTAGGTCATGATCTCGCGATTCGTGGGTTCGAGCCCCGAGTCGGGCTCTGTGCTGACTGCCAGCTCAGAGCCTGGAGCCTGTTTCAGAGTCTGTGTCTCCCTCTCTCTCTGACCCTCCCCTGCTCACGCTGTCTCTCTCTCTCTCCTAGAAATAAATTTAAAAAAATAAAAAAAAAAAAGACAGGATAGAAACCAAACAGCAATTAAAGAAGAGGAAAAACATGGGAAATTTCTTAGGACAAGGCAGACCTCAAAACATTTGACAACCAACATGATCTTTGAGCCACCAATGGGTGTAGTGGATTAGTAGATGTGGAAACACTGGTTACCCCCACATTTGCAGGGGCAGCGTCCAGGAAGGAATGTTGCTTCCTTGAACGTGTAGGCTTTCAGTGGTATAATTAATTGACACTACAGGATAGCCCCAGGGAAATGTTTCTAATAGTTCTTTGAGTAGTCAAACCACTGTGGGAGGCAAACTTCCATAGTTCCTCCAGGTGGGGAGAACATGCTCACATAGCTGCATTCTGGAGCTTGCTTGGCCCCAGTCCCATGGCAGGAATTCACAGTTACAAGGGCAGAAATTCACATTTTTCCAGCTCCATAATCCATGAAAAAGAGGGCAGAGCAGGCAAGCAGCACCCAAATTACATTCTAGTTTGCTCTACAAATTCTAATCCAAAGCAAAGTCTTAAAACATCAGACTTTAGGTAGTCAACAGCACTGCCTCCTGCTGTTGACCTGAGGTGACACACTGAGCGATGGAAAACCTAACAAATGTTATCAATTCTCAAGGTACATGCAAAAAAAACATCCTCAGGAGTCTACACCACCTGGTCAGTTTGACAATTTACTTATTAACTGCAATGAAGGATGACAAAGTCAACCTGGAGACAGTCTGCTCATATATTAAACTACATTGATGTGACACAGACTCCCTGGTTGAAGATTGTAATCCCTAGCAATCCTGTGTTACAAATAACCAGCTTAAAAAAAACTCACTCTTAGATCACAGACTGGCTGGTAATGAAAGAAAGAAATACCAGTTATAGATGCTGTCTACCACAAACCTTTTTCCCGTGGAATGTAACTACAAAACCAGAATAAGATCTTAATTAATCAGCCTTTATCACTTTCCATTAGAAAGTATTTATCTTTAACAAATTATATAAAATATTTTGAAATGTGCTATCTTCTTATTTTTAGTATTCATTCGATCATTTCTGCCCACCAGGAGCATACTATGCTACTGGTTACTCATACAAAAATGAGTAAGACTCGGCTGCTGACCTCAAGTAGCCAGAGTGCAAGGAAGACACAGATGTGTAAATAGAGTATCAAGCAACATTGTGTGAGAAGAGCTCCCACAGATCTAAGAATAACTTAGTCCAACACATCTACCTAAATATGGCGGGCAGGAAAGAAGGGGTCACAGGCAGGAGAGGGGAACAAGTGCATGTTGGAAGGCACAAAAGCATGGAGATGGGAAGCAATGAAGGACTTAACATAAGACTCAATTTGTAAAACATATATTCTGATAGTAATATGAACCACTTGATGGAAGAGGCTCAAGAGTCAAGAAAGGCACCTTGGGGCGCCTGGGTGGCTTAGTTGATTGAGCATCTGACTCTTGATTTCAGCTCAGGTCATGATCTTACAGTTGTGGGTAGTCCCACGTTGAGCCCCGCATCAGGCTCCATGCTGAGTTTGGAGCCTGCTTAAGATTCTCTCCCCTTCTTCCTCTGCCCCTCTCCCCTGCTCGTGCTCTCGCTCTTTCTCAAATAAAATTGAAAGAGAAAGAAAGAAAGAAAGAAAGAAAGAAAGAAAGAAAGAAAGAAAGAAAGAAAGAAAGAAAGGGAAAGAAATTGCACTCCCAGACATGCAGAATTGACCGGTGCTTTCTTATAAACAGTTCCCATGTGGGAACTGTTTATAATGTGGCTAAGATAATGTGAAATCACCTTCTAGAATAGCAATGTTCTTTTACTAAAAGAATTCTCTGTAGGTGAAGAAAGCAATAATAATGACTTATAAATCATTAGAATATCTCAAGAGCAAAATTTTCCACATTCAGCCTGTCATGAATGAATGAGAAATTCTGTGTAGACAACTCATCTGATCAGCAAGAAAATGGGGCCTGTGGCGAAGGTCAGACATGATAACCTCGCAGAATGAGGCACAGGGATATATGGATTCTAAGACAGCAGATGATAAGAACAAAGGCTCTAACCCCACACATGAAGAGATGAAATTACAGTAAGCCTCTTGAGGGAAAAAAAAAAAAAAAGGTACTCGACACAAAAAATATACTGAGCAGATAGAAGGTACTTAATAAATATTTGTTCAATAAATGAACTGAAAAGTCATCGATTTAAGGACATAAAGGGTGTAATGCAGCTTCTTGACCCCCATAAAACAAAAGTCTATCTGTACACCATTATTTCTGTAGAACAAAGCTTTCCAACAAAATGGAGTTGCCTGGGCAGAGACAAGGGCAGCCAGAGTCCCCTAGGCCAGTCACCAACAGCTATGAGCTACGACCACAGGGTGCTAAGCAAATATTATTTTCCACATGTGCCTTGAGGAGAGGAACAAAAGGAGACCCTACACAGTGACTCCACACAGGCAGTAACCAGTCTTTCTGTCACCAGGTCTGCAGTAGCCAAATGTGGCTCTAACCACGTCCAGCAAGTAACCACTGCTAACGTGGGCCAGATTTGCCAATGTGGAAAAGCAAAGGGTCAGGTCAATAATTCCGGGAAATATCCTCATGCTGACAATGCTGCTTCACTGGAAGCATTTTTTTCCTCAAAAAGGGAATGATTTACCGGTGGGGGGGAGGGGGGGGCGGGATATAAAGATAGTGGAAGATATAAAATAGCTCAAAGAAAGAAGTCAAAGTGATTTTGTAGTTTTCTGAAGTAGGTTTTATGTACCTTTAAGCTCTGTCTGATGCCCAAAAATATATTTAAGGTAACTCCTCGTGATTGCGTGGGCCAAATTCTGGATGGGGTGATGGATGTAAGCCACAGCAGTGAGGTGTGTCCCCATGCTGCCACCAAAGCTGGTTTCCTCGCACTCTTCTCCCCCTCCCGTCTCCCGGGACAGGGTGCCACTCTGTGAGTCGGTCTGTGTGCGTGGCCAACATAGACCCACCATCAAAAAGGGCAAGCCTTCTGGCAAATGGGAGAAAGCCCCTCAGAGACAACTAAACAACAAACTAAACACACAACTTCAAATTCTCTTTGATGAGTAACAACCACTTAAAAGCAGCATCATTAATGATTGGTGGTGTGTAGGCAAGGCCTTATTTGGTCAGGATGGTTCTTCAAGAAAGAATTTTAAAAAGGTTGACTGAAGGGGCGCCTGGGTGGCTCAGTTAGTTGGGCATCTGACTTCAACTCAGGTCATGATCTCATAGTTGGTGGGTTCAAGCCCCACATCAGGCTCTGTGCTGACAGCTCAGAGCCTGGAGCCTGCTTCAGATTCTGTGTCTCCCTCTCCCCTACCCCACTCACACTCTGTCTCTCTCCCTCTCTCAAAAATAAATAAACATTTTCAAAAAGTGTGAGGCGGGGGGAAGGTTGACTGAAGGCAGACTCTGAGGATGGGTGCTATTTCAATGTCTCCCAAGTAGGAAGGATATCATCCTACATGAGCAGTAACCATACAGAGGTATGGCAAGGGCACAGCTCCTCACATCTCCACAGGTGCATAATATGAATACTCAAGCTCTTCCATCTTCATTGTTGTTCCTGAGGGCTAAACGTCTATTTCCATGTTCAAGTGACCTGCTGAGTGGCTAGGTTTCAAAAGAGTGGCCACTGTCTTAGTTCTGTGAAAATCCCTAAAGAATTCTGTTGGGAAAGTATGAATGTTTTGACACTGGTTCTTAGTAGAAGCTTTTGGACCACCTTCTTGCAGTTACTTCACGGGACCTTGGTGGCTGAGCTGCCAGAGTTACATCAGTTTGATCAGTGCAGATGTGAAAAAGGCAGAGTCAACAGCTTGGAAAAGACCTGAGAGCCCACATGTTGGAAGATACTTTCGGTCATCAATAATTAATGGGCCATTTTGCAAGTCACATGAAAATAAAGCAAGAGCCTGAGATATCTTACCCCAGGCTTTCTAAATATGACAGGACTTTAACTCTCAGGTGAGCACGTAGAGTACCTGAAGCAAGAAGACACAACCTGTACTGCTTATCCAAGGCTTCACCTCATTCTGAGGGACGCCAACTTTTATGGGCAAGCCTGTCCCTGTAGAATCTGCCCTCTCGCGAGGGCACCTGGGGTGTCTCAGGTAGTTGGGCATCCAACTTCAGCTAGAGTCATGATCTCATGGTTCATGAGTTCGAGCCCTGTGTCAGGCTCTGTGCTGACAGCTCAGAGCCTGGAGCCTGCTTTGGATTCTGTGTGTGTCTCTCTCTCAAATAAACAAAATAAACAAACAAAAAAGAATCTGCCCTCTTGCTACATGTGACTACTGAGCCCTTGAAATGTGACTAGTTCAAACTGAGATGTGCCATGGAGTAAACTACATGCTGAGTTTTGAAGGCTCAGTTCAAAAATAAAAATGTAACATACATCATCAATGATTTTTATATTGATTACGTGTTGAAATGATATTTTGGGTACAGTGTAATAAATAAAATATATGTAAATTAATTTCATCATTGTTTTTAATTTTTTTAATGTGGCTACTAGAATGTTTAAAATAGATATAAATACTTTTCATTTTATTTCTATTGGAAAACACTGTTCTAGATTCATGAATTGCTGGAAAAGATGGATATAACCTTTTGCAGAACGAGCAAAGATTTATCTACAGACCTTATAAAACAAGCATTTCCCATATTCTGCTGATCTTGTCATTAACAACATTTCTAAGTAGAGTTCTTATTATAAGGCTCTCCTTCCATCTCACACAGTGATGGAGTCTCATTAATTTAGGCTTTTTCTTGAGCCAAATTATATGTTAAATGTAGTACAGTCAAGAATTGCCTTTGAGGGGCACCTGGGTGGCTCAGTGGGTTAAGCCTCCAACTCTTGATTGCAGCTCAGGTCATAATCTCAAGGTTCGTGAGATCGAGCCTCACATAGGGTGCTGCACTAACAGCACAGAGTCTGCTTGGGATTCTCTCTCTCCCTCTCGCTCTTCTTCTCCCCCAGTTGTGCTCATGCTCTCTCTCTCCCTCAAAATAAATAAACAGACATTAAAATAAGTGTCTTTGCAAAGCTTCATCTTGATATCTCCCAATAATCTAAGATTTATATTCTCCTAATTTGCTGTCGATGATAAAATTTTACTTTAAAAACTACAATGTCCCTTCACAACTAAAGTGGATGGAACTAGAGGGTATTATGCTAAGTGAAATAAGCCAGTCAGAGAAAGACACATATCGTATGACTTCACTGATATGTGGAAAACATATGAACATAAGGAAAGGGAAGCAAAAATAATATAAAAATAAGGAGGGAGACAAAACGTAAGATACTCTTAAATACAGAGGACAAACTGAGGGTTGTTGGAGGGATTGTAGGTGAGGGGAATGAGCTAAACGGGTAAGGGGCATTGAGGAAGGCATTTGTTAGGATGACAGTGGGTGTTATACATAGGGATGAATCACTGGAATCTACTCCTGAAATTATTATTGTACTATATGCTAACTAACTTGGATGTAAATTTATAAATAAGTAAATACATACATACGTACATACATAAGGAAACCACAATGTCTTCACTGGAATACCAACTTTGTTGGGGCATATGAAATATGTGAATGTAGCTATTCCCCCAAGTTCAGCAAATGTCCAGCCTCATGAAAGCAGGTGGGAGAAAAGTGAGAGAAATTATGACAAGAAAGGATCACGCCCACAGATGGTCAGAAAGAGAGTTCCTTTATTAATTCATTAAGCAGCATTATGAAATGCTCCCTTCCTGAAAATCATGCTTCCATTTGTGATTTTCTTTTCCTAGGCTTAATGATAGAATGGATAGATCATTCTCATAAAAGGAAGTAAGCTGACAGAAAATGTCAAATGTTCACCAAGTGCCTCCTGCCTCTCATTACCTGGGTTTTGTTGTTATTGTTGATGTTTATTCAGGTGAGGACATGACTACATTCTTAACAGATATTTTTGGTTAGCTGATTGGCTGGTTGGCTGGTTGGTTGGATGGTTGATTGGTTGGTTTGCAACAATGAAACGACTGTTTCAGGTTTTTCAACAGCTTTTCCAACTACTTCTCAACATCAACATTAAAGTTAAAAAAAAAGATGAAGGAATAGGTAAGATGTCAACTAGTTTTCTCTCTTTATTGTGCTATTTGCTCCTTCTTTCCCATCTTGAATCTCCACCCGAATACCTCCTTTTCATGGAAATGGCTTTTGTTTTCTTCCATATAATGTTCTCCATGTTCATATACATGGAACATGAAACTTAACAAATTTGGAAGCCCACTTTAAGAATATAAAACTATAGGGGTGTCTGGGTGGCTCAGTGGGTTAAGTGTCCAACTTTGGCTCATGATCTCACGGTTCACAAGTTCAAGCCCTGTGTCAGGCTCTGTGCTGCCAGCTCAGAGCCTGGAGCCTGCTTCAGATTCTGTGTCTCCCTCTCTCTCTGGCCCTCCCTGCTTGCACTCTCTCTCTCTTAAAAAATAAATAAATAAATATTTAAAAAAATTTAAATCTATCTATATATATAAGTATAAACACAAAATTAGGTATAGGACCTTTTTTTTTTTTTAAGTAGGCTCCATACCAAATGTGGGGCTTGAATTCATGACCCTAAGATTAAGAGTCACATGCTCTACCAACTGAACCAGCCAGGCACCCCTTAAAATTAGGTATAGGACCTTAAAAGGTACCCATGCAAGTGGGAGTCTCTAAGATGTAAGCTTTATCAGCTTCACAGGAAATCAGCTCTGCTCATAAAATACAGACATAATATATATATGTGCAGGGTTTGAGGGGCAGATTCTTGTGTCACTACTAAAAATGCCCTGATAATAATGCTCTTTGGTTTAAAAAAAAAAAAAGAATACTCAAGGCTTTCAACAAATTGTACTAATTTTAACATTTAATAAATTTAGCACTGTTTATTAATTTGAGAAGTAGCAGACTTACCATGTTAACTCTTTCTTATTCAAAAACTCAGTATAAATTTTCCCACTTAGTCACGTCCCATCCACAAGGAATTTACAATCCAATAAGAAAATAGTAAGCGTGTACACAAATAGCCACAGGAAAAGTGGAAAGTACAAACTGTACAACGTGAACCTGAAGGGAGAAAATACTCAAGAGAGGTAAGGGCTGATCTGTGTAGCTCTGGCATGCATGAAAAGGAGGAGGGGAACGAGTAAAGAAGATGGGAACCTGGCAGAAAGGAAGCTCAGCCAGAGCACGGGGACACTAAGAAGCGGTAAATACGCAGCTCAGTGGGGCTGGCATGCACAGGCCAACGGGGAGCAAAGAGAGACAAGACTAGCAAGGTGGCCTGAGCCCTAAGAACACCAGGACAGAGGACTCGATCCCTCAATTCTGCAGGGCAGTGCAGTCTGGGGCCAAGTCAAGCCGAGAGAGAGCTCTGTTTTAAGATCAGTCAGTCAGGGAGGTGAAAGGGCCAGGGCTCATTAGAGGGCGGTTATCGGTTATAACAGTGCATGAGAGAGGGCATGAGGCCTGAGCCAGAGTAAAAGACGTGAGAACAGAAAGGACGAGAACGATGAAACACACCACAGGGCACCAGCAATGAGAATCCAACTGCTGGTTAGATTAGGGAGAGAAAGCAAAGCGTTTGTGTTCTTAAGCCTGGTGAATAGCAGAGCGGTGGAGCCATTAATACAGACGAAGGAAGCGGAACGCCATGTTTGAGTGAAAGACGGTCAATCTATTTTCACATATGCGACGTTTAACATGTAGGCAGGCTAGCCAAACAGACATCCTGAACTAGAGCCCGAAGTGGGAGGGCTGCCCTCTCTTGCTAAGGAGGGCGACACATTTCACAGCTCCTCTGGACCCCAAGAGATGAAGCTCCCTTTCATAGCACGTTGGGCCTACTCGCACTCTACAAGCTTCTCATCTTCCAGAGAAACTTCATTGAGACTCCTCTGCCTAGTCAGAAAGTGCTCTCCTTCAGCATCTTAGAGGGCTACCTAGCTGGGACAGCCCTTGAATAAACTCTGCATCCCTGAGCAGGCACGACATTATTCAAAAGCTTTGTGAAACCACGGGGAAAAAAATCCAGCCAACCCACAGAACTAGGTAAATTCATCTATATTTCAAAATAAAATTTATGCGTCCGAGACTATTACAGGGCACAAGTCCAGTTTTGTTTTAAACAGAACATGAATTTTTAAAACAACAGTAACTCAGCTTCACTACCAAACTATACTTTGAAATTATTTTTTCTTTTAAGCTAAATGTGCAAAGTAATCACTAATAGAGGTTTGGTATAAGAATATTATAAATATGACATTTTCCTGAACTAAAATTTTGGTGACTCCTGGTTCAAAGGTAATAACCAAGCTGAAAAGACAAAACTGACAACTATGGAATATTCCAGAATGCTTTTATTTTAGCAGCCACTAAATTTGCAATACCTGAGTGTTGGGGGGTGGTGGAGTACAAAGGATTTTAATTAACATGAAATTATACCTTGCAAAACATTAAAATGTACAAACCTCGTAATGTTCATATTCATCCACATCAAATGTCTCAAAGTCAAAAAATCCATGTTGTAATCCCTAAAAGCAGAATTTGAATTAGTTTTTCCACAGCAAAATGATAAGTCTTTTAGCCATTCGTGCTCACAAATGATCCTCACTAACCTGAAGGGAAAAGCTTGAAACCTTTCATTTATAAGACGCCTCTCTAGAAATCATCTATTATTCATAATTTTGCTTTGAGACTTTCTTACAAGTGGGACTTAACACTTAGAAAAACATGAAAATATGTCCCACAAAATAGATCTAGAGTCCTAATTTACATTGGTTTTGTGTGTAAGTAAATTATGTATATAAAATGCAGCATACTAGCAAATCGTATAGTTAAAACCCATTGGGAACTATGCAATTAATTCATATCAAACTATGATAGAATACATAATCATCATTACATTTTCAGATAGGAGAAGAAAATTCAAGTATTCATAGGTGCTTTTATTTTCCCTTCAGCATTAATGAGATACTTGGCAAAAAGGGCATTTACACTCAATAGGCCCTTATTTGTTCCTAAAACTCTGCTTTGAGAGAATTTGTTTTAAGGTAATAGTTCCTGACAGAGTACAAGTGTACTTGACTGCTCGTACCATTTAGAGGAAGAGCTGATATTTTTAACAGCACAAAGAAAAACGTGCATTACTCCTTTTTATAACTAATGATAAGCTTAGAGCTTTTCAAAACTATCCTGCTTGCTCAGTTATAATATTTTGAAGAGGAAAGAGTCTCTTCTTTTATGTCAGGGAGCTATACAGATTAGAATAGAATACAAACCCACAGTCACTTTTAAAAGTTACATATTCAAGTCATTAGAAATAGGAGAAACTGCTAAGCCAAGCTACAGTGCATCTAATATTTGAGAATACTGTAGAGACCAGTGTTTTCCAAACTGTAGAGCCTGGATCACCTGCAACAGAAGCACTTACAGTAATGTAGACTTAAAGCACCGATTCCTAAACCCCATCCCAGAACTACTAAATGTGATTCTTTGGGGGGTAGGATAGGCATTTTAACATGCCTTCTAGGTGATTCTTATATGTGATAAATTCTGACAACACTGTTTTAGTTGACCTCCACTTATAAGCAAAACAAGTTATTTAAATTATTTCACCTTTAAACAAAGCACCTCAGTTGATTCCAGTGAAAGCAGTGAGAAGAATAAACCCTGAATTATAACCTTCCTTCCTTTCTCTTCACTTAAAGTGTGTGTTTGTGTATGTTTCTGTGTATAGCTCACACACACATGAACTATGCATATGATGATGCCAATACCACAAGATCAGAAAGATATGCTTCCTAAGAAGGCAAAATGCAGCCATAAGTCTGTCTACACTCTTAGGAGGCATGTACTCATTGGCACAAAAACTGCTCAGACCATGATGGCTTGTATAGGAGAGTGTGCAGAGGGGTAATGGGTCTCAGTTGCTTAAAGACATATTGACCACTATCAGGCCTTCTAAAATCTCATCTACATTCAGGTAAAATTAACCCTAACATTTGATGAAACGAGATATTTACAGAGGATGTTTTTCATGAGCAAACTACAGCTTTCCTCTATAACAGGAAGGATGTCATAAATTCTATATCGAGTTACCAAGTTACCATAACAGGCAGGGATATTCCAGGGTGAACTCTTTGTGAACTTCATAAATTTATAAAAGAAACAGCCTGCACCAGATGGCAGAAGAGGCAAAATAATAATAACAATAATAATAACAACAATAATAACGATAAACAAATTTCTTTCCCTCGGGCATATTTTTTAAATGCTATAATTAGGGTTCTTAACTTGTGTTCCTAGAAGTCTATGTTTGTGACATTATTTGCGGGCTAGAGTATTTTGATGGTTTTTAAGTGAAAAGAAAAATATTTGAGAACTATTTTAAAGTTTTATGGAGTTTAAACTCATTTTTAAACGAAATATCAAAGCCAAATCAAACATACAAAAAACAACAAGCGTATTTATCATACCAATTTTCCCAACTCAAAACATAACAAAATAAGTGTATATTATGGTAGAGAAAAGAAACTGGAACAAGAATGACCGCCAATAGTGTGTTCATAGTCCATAAATGACCCCTGCCAATGGATTACAACATGTACGTTCTTAACTGACAAATCACGGCTATATGTTCAAGATGGAATGATGCACTGTGAACCTGCATTAGAATTCGCAGTGTAGCTTGCATGACTTCTCAGTAAATCAGTGCTTCTAGAATACATTCTTAAAATTCTCAAAAATATTTCAGATTAACTTGTCCGTTATATATATATATATATATATATATATATATATATACGAATAACTAAAGAACTAGGCCTCTAAACTATACAGAACATCAAATCACCCAGAGGGATTGCTCAAACAGACCGCAGGGCCCCACTAACACAGTTAATGGCTCGATCAGTCTTGGATGAAGACTGGGAATTTGCATCTCTAACAAGCCCCACGTTTTGACAAACCATTGAGTCATAACATACCCTGATATGCTATTAGAAAGCTCCAAATGGATAAGGAAATCTGAGCAGGATTTGGTCCTGCTAAGAACTCCCTGTGGCTCTGAGACTAACTTCACCTCTCTGAGGTTGCTTCCTCATCTGTAAAGATGAGATAATATCTGGCCTACTTACTACTTCACAGGGGTGTAATAATATCCAGGTAGGAAACCAACATGGAAATGTTCTCCTCCACACTGACAGAGGTGTGGGGTGGCTTCCAGTCTCTCCCACACCAAGCTCTAGCTTGATAAGGAAGCTGAACCGGTGACAAAGCAATGTCACAGGCACAGCAGGAGACAGGAGCGACCCATCTGTCGGGGAATAGTAATGACTTCAGTGAGAAAGGGCAATCCCTTCTAGCTCAATAAGGAGTTGCAGAGTTACCCGCAGACACCCCCTCAATTTGTCCAACAATCTATATTTTACAGATTGATCATTGTTCATGAAGTGGAAAGCCTTCTGCTTACTGCCTGCCCTCTCTTCTCTCCACGACAAACAAGAATATTGACATTATTCCTTTCTCATATTGTGAAACTACTGTGTCAACTACAGTAAGGAGAATTATTATTACCTTTCTGATTCCCTGCAAACAGTCGAGGATGGTGAGATTGTAAGTGCAATTTCCAAAGGAAGCATCCCTATAAATACACACACACAGAAAAAAAAATAACACTAAAAATGTACATTCAGAATATTCAAATAAGACAATGCTAAAGTCAATTGAAGATATGCTTCTTTGGCTTCACAGCTGTCAACATGGTAAATTTATGCAACACATCAGCTCCTACTAGTTAACTACTCTTACAGCTTAACTGAAGCGTTTCTGAAACTGCTTTAATCCAATGGGCAGAATTAATAAGAAAAGCAAATTTAAGAGCCTGAGGTCTGAAGTCAGATTGCCTTTGTCCAAATTTCAACTCTGCCACATACTGGCTGAAACCTGTGAGTCTGTTTCCCATCTCTGATATGATGTTACTGATGGTATCTCCATTCATAGGATTATTGTCAGATTACATTTAATAAATGGAAGTCCTGGGGTGCCTGGGTGGCTCAGTTGGTTAAGTGGGTGACTCTTGATTTTGGCTCAGGTCATGACCTCACGGTTTGTGGAGTCGAGCCCTGTGTTGGGTTCTGCGTTGACAGCACAGAGCCTGCTTGGGATTCTCTCTCTACCTCTCTCTCTGCCCCTCCCCTGCTCTCTCTCTCGCTCTCTCTCTCTCAAAATAAATAAACTTTAAAAAATAAAGATAAATGTAAAGTCCTGGCACATAGGAACCACCTACTAAATATTATGATTTTTCTTGATAGTATTAACCTAAGCTGTTCCATTCAGTAAACGATTCATAATCACTAATGGTATTCTGATAGAGGAATAACCACCTATCAGAAATATGGTAAATAATAAGCATAAAAATGTAAGGAGGACAATGTAGGCAGGTCAACAGAAGCTAGCTGCTATTTTCCTGGATTAAATGACACCCCTTCTATCTACACCCCCCCCCTCAAAAAATGCAAAAGGCAGTCATGCTTCCAAACAGTCTCCTCTCAGGATCCATGAGAGCTCCCATGCACCATGAAGTGTTGTATTAGAAGGAGTGGGAAGCCACTGCACCGAAAATTGAGTACTTCATACTTTATTTAAGTTTTTAGAGCAACTTAGCAGACCTGCTTTAGGCAACATAAAACTGAAGTATCAAGTTCAGGTCAGTTAAGCAAGAACTGGCACTGGAGCTTTAACACTAGCAATGTTCCAAGGTGTCCAAGGCAAGAAACTTGACCTCCAGGCTCTCAGTCTCTCTGCCCCGCCCCCATTGCTGACCCAAAGGAATAGGGCTGTCAGGCACCTGCCAATGACAGAGTTAATGCACCACACAAAGTCAGTTCAAGGGCAGCAGTAGGGAAGGTGCCAGAAGATGACGCTCCATGGGAAGAAAAGGACCTTTAAGGACTTTAACATATAATTAACATAAAACTGAGTTTTATATCACAACCATCCAATGTAACTTGAACCTATGGCAGCTAAGACATAAATTAAAGTGAAGCTTCAATGTCACTGGGTTTCAACATCCTGATAACCTAATATAAAAATAGGAAGTTAGCAAGGCAATGTACAGAAATGTTTAAGTTCTGAAACTTCAAAGATTTTTGTTTTGTTTGCTTAAGCCTCACTCAACACGAGGATTAAACTCATGGCCCTGAGATCAAGACCCGAGCTGTCTAATCGAATGAGCCACCCAGATGCTCTTGAAACTTCAAAGTTAACCTATGTTAATAGGAAGGATTATTCTAGATATGTAAATCTGATTTCAACACTTATTTTTTTTAATGCTATCTGAAGCCATGGGTCAGTGCAAACCAAAATAGCTCCTTTTCCAAATATCCTGTAAAGACATAAACCACATATTAAAAACCAAATCTTAATGGACTAAACCAGAGAGGTATAGCTTGAGATCTAAGACAAAATAGGAGGATATATCAAAAATCACATATTCTTTTATAGATACTTGTCTCTTTGGCTCAAGGGTTCAGAGTCTTTCATGTGTCATGGACCCCTTAGAAATCTGATGAAGCTTGTGAACGCCTCTTCTCAGAATGATGTTTTTAAATGCATATAATAAAATATATATGAATAACAGAAGACTAATTTGATCAAATTTATCAAAATACAAAAAAAGAATTTATAATACCATATTTACTTATTTACTGTTTTATTAATATATAACAAGACCTAGTAGGTCTAACAATGACTATAATTTTGAAGAAGGAATGAACATAAATAATAAGAAATGTGAAATATATAAGATGCATGTAAAAATTATAATGGATATAAAAATGTCTGTAATTTCTATTGTGACATTCATATTGTAAATACTACTATAGTTTATTTCTAACATTTATAATTGAATGTAGTCTTCTAAGTTGTAAGATCAGTAAAAACAAAGTCACTTTTTTGTCATCCAAACTCAGTGACTCTCTGAACTATCTCCACAGACCCTAGATTAAAAATTCCTGCTTCGGTAAAGAAAAAAAAAAAACCTTTTTATTTAAAAGAGTAAAACAATTTTAAGAATTGTAGGTGCTCCTTATTCTCTGAAGTATATTTTCCCATGCCTAGACTCACCTAAACAAATTCACATATGTAGGTGATCAGAAAAGCTCCAGGCCTAGTCTTTCTGACTGTCTGCAAAGTTTGGGGACATTATCATGATATCTCTTGGCCTGTCACAACCACAATTTTTACTAGTGACTGAAAAGGGAGCTCTGGTGACCTGGTGATCAAATATATAGACCTGAGAGAGGAAGGCGAGTTAACATGCCATGTGACAGAATTAGGATACAAAGCAGTCACAGCAGGCTGGAAAGACAGGTAGAAGTTTACAGCTTGAAATATAATAAGGGATGCAACAAAATGAGGTCACATTCTCAGAACTGGGGAAAGGAGATGACACACCAAAGGACATGACACCCACTCCTCAGGAGAATTAATCCTCATGATAGTGGCGCAAAGACAAATAGGTTACGCAAACCTGCCCCCATACTGAGCAAGAGAAATGGCTTATTAGTGGGACCTGGCTCCTACTTAGACAAAGGAGAGTAACCATAAAAGTGAACGGACACAAAAACATGTTATATATTCTCTGCGGGGAGAAAGAGAGAGAGAAAGAGAAGGTAGAGATGGCAGACTGAACACGTGTTATCTACCAAAACCACGCTAAAAAGAGAATTTTGAAAGGATTTTTAAGAAAGGAATCTAATGGGGCACCTGGGTGGCTCAGTCGGTTAAGCGACCGACTTCGACTCGAGTCCTAATCTTGCAGTTTGTGAGTTTGAACCCCGCATTGGGCTCTGTGCTGACAGCTCAGAGCCTGGAGCCTGCTTCAGATTCTGTGTCACCCCCTCTCTCTGCCACTCCCCTGTTCTTCTCTCTGTCTCTCAATAATAAATAAAAATGTTACAAAATTTTTAAAAAGAAAGGAATCTTACAAGTTCAGGGAGAATAAGAGAGCAGAAGATAGCAATAAAATTTTGAAAACTGGAAATCAGACAGAGGAGTGGTAATAAATTGCAGAACAAAGAAAACAGAATATTAAGGTGACAAAGTCAGAGAATCCACCCAATTAATACTAGAGATTTCCCAAAAGGCTCAGGAATTGGCAGCATTGTGTTCTTCTGGAGATGAGAATGAAGGAAGTGACTGAAATAAGATTGAAAGTCCATTTAAGAAGCTGAGAGATTTTATTCTATAAAAGAAACTTTATCTCCCATGTTGCAAATCAATCTTCCCTGCAGATTTCCTTCAACCCGCAATAAAGTTAGAAGCATCAGAAAACAGAATGATTGGCTCTGGAAGGCAGCAAGATACCTGCCCCATACAACATTCAAGTTTGAATTGGAGGATTGCTTCAGGACTTTTTTTCACCTATTTTGTTATAAGAAATGGAGATGGAGGTTAGGAAAACACCAGGCTCTGTTAACCACAGCAATGTCCCTTCGACTCTCAAATGTATCTTCATTCAACACAACTGACGATCACTTTCTTCTCCAGTAATCTCTCCTGGTTCCTTCTCAACAGAATTTAAACACTTTCAGGTCTCTTTAAAAAAAAATCTCAAACATCTCCCCTCAATCACCACCCTCTCTTGGGCCTCCTCTTTAAAACAAGACTTCTCTGAAGAATTAACTTCTCTCCTTGATCCATTTTCCCTTCTCTCACATCTTAACAATCTCTGATCTGTTTCCACCCTCGTCCACGCCAAGAACATGTCACACGAAAGTTACCAATTATCTCCATACTGCTAAGCCTGGGGGGCTTTGTTTTTAATTGAGATAAAATTCACACTTTATCCTTTTTAAAGTGTACAATTTGGTGATTACTTTTATATTCAAAATTATTTTCACATTATATTATATTCACAATTCCTATTATCACGAATTCCAAAACAGCTATATCCCCTGAAAAAAGAAATTCTGTTCCCATTTGCAGTGACTGCTCACTTACCCTGCCCACTGTTGCAATCAGTAATCTACCTTCTGTCCCTCTGGATCTGCTTCTTCTAAGCCCAGGGAACATTTCCCAAGCATCATTTTACAGAATTTGTCAGCAACAATAACTCACTCCTTTGAAAACTGTCTTCACTGGATTCCTGGATTTTCCTTCTACCTCTCCAAACACCGTGACTGCCCAATCTCCCTGGAAAGGACATCCTTCACCTCCCAATCCCTAAAAGTTAGAGCTTCTCAAGGTTCAATCCCAGACTCAAATTCTTCTCACTTCCATGCTCTCTCCCTAGCCCAGGATTAGTTCCCATGCATCAGCATCACCTGGCTGGTTCCTTAAACTCAGAATGCTGGACCCCACCAGAGGTCCTGATCAAATGGGGGCAGGACCTGAAAATCAGCATTTCTAACAGGTCTCTGGGAGGGTGCTGATGAAGCTGGTAGGAAGGAGCACATTTTGAGAACTGCCCTTGCACAGTCTCATCCATATAAACTGCCATCAATCTACCCAATGACCCTCACATTTCTGTCTCTAGCACAAACTCCTTAAAACTGCAAAACAGGGGCACCAGGGTAGCTCAGTGGGTTGACCATCCAACCCTTAATTTCAGATCAGGTAATGAACTCAAGGTGCATGGGATTGAGCCCTGCTTCAGGCTCCACGCTGAGCATGGAGTTTGCTTTAGATTCTCTGTCTCTCCCTCTCTATGCCCCTCCCTTGCTTGCTCTCGCTCTCTCTCTCTCTCTCTCTCTCTCTCCCCCTCCATCCCCCCCTCTCTCTCTCAAAATAAATAAATAAATTTTTTTAGCCACATACATGACCTTCTCACTTGAGTGTCTTAAGGCATCTCATATTCCCTATGAAAGAAGACCCTCTTACACCTGTCCTCACCCCCAAACAACAGCAATAATCCAGTCCTCCAGCGCTATCTCTTAAAAGACACAGCTTCCACAATCACTCAAGCTAGAACTGACATCCCTGCATCTCTCATTCCCTTTATCCTGACCACTACCGTGTCCCATTGTTTCTCCCTCTTAACTGCCTCAACTGACTTCCCTCTGATCCCCGCCGCTCCCCCCGCCCCGCTACCTCTCAGGTGGACTCCCACAACAGCCTTTCCACCCCGACCTTGCCATTCTAATCAGTCTTCTCCCATCACCCAGAGTGATAATTTTTTCTAAAGCACATCCGATCCAGTCACTCTTCAACTATAACCCTTCACTGACTTCTACTGTTCTCGCAGGAAAGTTCAAAATGTCAACGAACAGAAGTCCTGGTGGTATCTGGCTCTGCCTGCCTAGGCCTCCTCATTTTATGCTCCTCCACAATCTGCCCATCACAAGGCCTTGCCTGAGATAGGCCCTCTGATCCCATCACAGGACCTTTGCTCCTGCTGGTCACAGGTCTCCTGCTGCCTTTTGCCTAAGTCACCCTAGTTATCCTTCAGATCCCAACTCAAAGATCAAAGTCTCCGGGGGAAAATCTCCACCCCACCCTGGCTAGAGCACGTCCCCAGCTTTTTTCAATTGTACTTCATCAAACATACTTTGACATATTATGGCATGCTTATTTGATTCTCTGCCTCTCTCTTTTTAACAGCCTCAAAGAAGACAGGATCTATACATTTTTTTTACTCACCCTTCTCTCCCTAGTACCTAGAATACTGCTTAGAACAAAATAGATATTGAATAAACATTTCAATTAAGTAAAGGAGCTTGTCAAGTGATATTAAGCACACATTTATTTTAACCCAGACACTTCAGAGAAGCTATAAAGGGCTTTTACAACTTAAATCACTACATTAATGTGATATAAAGTTTTAAACTCCCACAGTTTAAATTGCAACTATAGCTCCCAATTGTTTACTTAACTCCTGGTTTGCTTTTTTACTCATTTATCAATGTATTCATTCACTCATTTATTCATTCATTCATATTTATTGAGCCAAATATTTACTGAGTTGAATAAGAGGACATGTATTGTTCATTCTCTCTCTCCTAAAGGACCACTGACATCCACAGACTTTAAATGTGGGAAGAAGCATGCACACCCCATGCTGTCCAGGGAAACCACAGCTCTTACCTTTATCTGTCATGATAGTTGTATCATGCATGGCATCAACTCCCTTAAACAGGAGTTAAAAGGCAATACTGCTCTTCATTCAGAAAGAAGTTCACAACCCAAATACCCAGGGTTTCTAATCATTCATCTCTGCTGAAGAATAAATCCTACATCTCTAGCCCCAATATGGAAGACTAATGTTATAGCCAAGAGCTGTCTAGACACATCCAAATATAAATTTAACCCAACCTCATGCTTGACCATCTAAACATCATCCATCCCAACAACTCTCTTCATAAATGTGACGTCCAGCATAATAGCCAGACGAACCATAAAAGTATTATGAAGCAATTATAAAAAGCCACTAACTATGACCTTGGGAGTGGCTGACAGTCAACAAATATTTGTTGAATGAAAAACTAAACGAATGAATATTTGAATAGATGAAGCAAGACAGTCAACAAATATTTGCTGAATGAAAAACTAAACGAATGAATATTTGAATAGATGAAGCTATGGAATCTTTTTTATGTTTTTGTACTTATTTTGGAGAAAAGGAATAGAAGAAACATTAAATCTAAGAAAACTAGAATCACCCTCCACAATGAGATAAAAAGAGAAAGGGCTGAATTCACTATTGCCATAGAGCATAGGCTCCCAAGAAGTGATTACTGAATATTCAGGAATTTTGTAAATCCCAAATCAGCATTGCTGGCTGTATTTATACCACAGAAATCAACAAATGCTTTTTACTTACAGAGCCTGTTTGCCAACATACCACAGCTTGTAACCTAAGAATATAGACATCAGTCAGAAAGAAGTAACCTTGTAAATGTTAATAATGTGGAGCCAAATCCAGAAATGAAAGAATACATTCACACAAAGCAATAAGAAGGTATTTCCGGTAATGAAGTTGTTGGAAGTGAAGAAAGAATGAAGAACAGAGGCACAGGGTTTAAAATATAGAGACTTTAGGGGCTCCTGGGTGGCTCAGCTGGTTAAGCGTCTGACTTCAGCTCACGTCATAATCTGGTGGTTTGTGGGTTTGAGCCCCATGTCAGACTCAGAGCCTGGAGTCTGCTTCGGATTCTGTGTCTCCCTCTCTCTCTCTGCCCCTCACTCATTCACACTCTGTCTCTCTCTGTCTCAAAAATAAGTAAACATTAATAAATAAATAAATAAAATGTAGAAACTACACTAAAGAATACAAAAAGGCTGACAGAAGAAATATTGGGGATGGCTATGATCTACATATGTTTTAATTCCATGATTCTCTGTGAGTTCTCTGGATAGCAACTAGTTAGGAGATATGCCAATATCTTCAGAGCCATGGATTGGAAAGGATCTCAAAGGTTATCTAAGCACCCTTCCAAGCACTGACCTAAATCCATCTACACAACCGCACAAGATCATGAGATTTTTAGGGACCAGGAACGTGTCCTTTATGTCTGCATGCCCAGAGTCTAGCACAGTGTTGGCTCCATTAATGTTTTAGATGTCAAATGAATGAATAAATGATCACTACCAGGAGACCATTCATCTTATATCTGAATGGCTCTAGTGGCTAGGAACTACTGACCCTTCAAAGCAACAATTATATAAAACAATCTTGAATCACAAACTATGTACAATAATGAAAATTCAACCTAGATCATTGGTATCTATTGGAAACATGATGCTGTCCACAAAAGAGAACCAAAAATGCAATTTTAATTTTTTTCAAATCCATATTTAAAAAAGTGAAAAGAAACAAGTGAAATCAATTAGTAACAATTTTTCTCAATCAACATAATAATAAAGAAGATATTTTCCTTTTTCTTTATCAAATCTTCAAAATCCAATATTTATCTTTAACTTACAATCTATCTCCGTTTGGACTAAACAAATTTCAAGTGCTGAAAAGCTACTTGCTACCATACTGGACAGTTCAGCTCTGGACTATAATGTATGGCTGCCTGGGAAGTGGACAATGCCCCAAAATATTCACATAATTATCCAAATTATACTTGACTTCCAGTCTTTGAACAAATCCATGACACATATATACCAGCTCCAGAGAAAAGAAAGAGCTGATTGCTTATATCACCTAGGCTATAAGATGAAAAGGTATTTGATGAGAATTCGTAGGGAGAACAGAGCCATCTCCCACTCGAAGAGCAATATCAAATGGCTTCATGGGGCAGGGCCAAAAGCTGAACACAACCAGTGTCTCACACAAACAGGACCCAGAATCTCCTGTGCCTCAGATTTAACATCAGGCCATACAACAATCTCTTTGTTCATCCACAGAAACAGATGTAAAAATTCATTTCTAAATCACGGCTTAAAAGGTTACATAAAGTCAGCAGAGTAGGATCTGTTTAGAACTAGCAATAACAGGCACCAAAAAAACAGACCAAGCACTGTGCTCTGGGCATTTTATCAACATGTGGTTGCCACCCATTTAACCACACTAATTCTGCTTCCCAGATAAAAATAATAGTAAGTCATCTTCAGTCCAGGTATCGAAAAGAGCTTCATATACAAGACATTCAACAAACTAACTACACTCATTAATGTAAATGATTACAATCTCTCTCTAAACCACCTTTATCAAGTAAGGCTGACCATCAGAAATGTGCTATAAAAAGAAAGTATGGCACTGACTTTCCAGTAGAAAGTTTGGGACCACACCAATGGGACCATAAAAATAAGAGTAACAAAAAAAGTTATCTGAACCAATTTCCACATTGAATCACTGCCATGTTCCAAAAACAGAGAATAGATGTCACTCACTTCCTTACACATTTTTAGAGTGTCATAAAGACCCAGACAGTTGTTTCTGTTCTCAGATCCTATATAATGGTGCTTATTTACCACTTGAACAAGAAAAATCTGATAAAGAGTCTGCTTTTCATGGTAGTCCAAGTTACTCAACATGCCCCAGCTGCTGAGAATGGATTCAACAGTTTGTACTGGATAAGCCATCTATTTTTATCTATTTTCTACATTCAGGAAACTGGCACAGTCTCACTACTCAAAACTAATGCATATCTTTTTCATATCTTTTTCATCACACCAAGCGTTTAAAACAAAGGTTTATTAAAGATCCATGGGGGCAGAAATAACCCCAAAGACCACCACTGAGAAAGCAAAGAGGTAGCCATCATAAGGAAAAATTGAAAATGAAAGTAAAATCTTTTAAAGGGTAAAATAAATTGTGTTTCTACATTTATGATACATGAGAGAAAAACATGGTAAGGAAAACTTTCCCTTTGAAATACAAAGTTAATTGCTAAATACACTTTGACAAAAATCACAATATCGTATTTAAGCTAACAAATATTTGGCTTAACGTTTTCTGTGAGGAGATAGATTTTACAATTACATCTAACATCTACCAGCACATGTTTACTTTACTTTAGAAGAAAGAAGGCAGCCTAATGCCAAGTTCTAAGTGGTTGACCCCTTTGAGCCTTTGTTTAGAGACCTACAAGCTCTGGCATGCCCAGATGATCTACAGTCATTGCTTCGGAGATTTCCCACCAAGGCTCAGTCACATTAAGACACAGCTCAGCAACAGGGATATCACTAGGAGTCATCCCCGAACACAACAAACCCCGCCCTTAATACAAACAGAATGGATTCGTTTTCATGACAAATGTCATTAAAGGACTGCCGTTGGGAGGCTTGTGGGTCCTCTGCTAAGAAAGGTTTTCTAGCCTCACAAGTGCTCTAAGAGAAAAGTTGTATGTTCCTGTTCATATTAGATAAAATACCATTATTTGATAAGCCATCTATTTCCAAGACTCTCAGGAAACAACACAAAAACAGTCCGACAAATGACAGCATATTATTCAAATCCCAAGAGATCCACTTTGTTCCACACAGGTGTGGACCAGGAAATGTGTCCTAGAGCGTTTCATGACGCTGGTGCTGTCAGATAGTAACAGAAACTGGGGGGAGTGGGAAGGGATTCAGGATGAAGTACTTTGGAAAAGTTGGAGTTAAACTAAGTTAAACAGGTCACTTTATTACTCAGAGCCATTCAGAATCTTTAAAATGAGAATGTGCTTTTTATTTTGTTTATTTACTTTGGAGAGAGAGAGAGAGAACGAGCAGGGGAGGGCAGAGAGAGGGAGAGACAGAATCCCAAGCAGGCTCTTCACCATCACCATGGAGCCCAAGGCGGGGCTCGAACTCACAAACCTCAAGATCATGATCTGAGTGGAAACCAAGAGTCCTATGCTCAACTGAATGAGCCACCTAGGGCCTCCAAGAATGTGCTTTTTAAATCTCCAAGATGGAGAGTTCTAAGCTTATCTGACCTTTGAATCTTTTTATTTGTTTATTTTTATTTTACCATAGCAGATCATATAGAGCAGTAGTTCTGGAATTATGCAGGAAGTTTTTGAAAATCCCAACACCCAAACCTAATACCCCAGACAAATTATGTCAACATTACTGGGAGTAGAACCAGGCACCAGTATTTTTTAAAGCCTCTCAGACTTTTTAAAACCAAGTATAAGAACCAACATAACTTTGGGAAATCCTACCTATAGTTCTACCCTCTTCTCCAAGCTAACATAAAATAGCCACACAAAAAATGCATTTCCTGGACAAAAAATGTCCAGGAAAAGACATTCAAAAAGAAAAAGGAAAAGAAAAGAAAAGAAAAGAAAGGAAAGGAAAGGAAAGGAAAGGAAAGGAAAGGAAAGGAAAGGAAAGGAAAGGAAAGGAAAGGAAAGAAAAGAAAAGAAAAGAAAAGAAAAGAAAAGAAAAGAAAGAAGAAAAGAAAAGAAAAGAAAAGAGGTAAACTAACAGCTGGAGATGGAACATTCAACATTCAACCAGTTTTATTCCATTGGGTATCAGCAGAGCACTCTACCTCAATCCCACCTTTGTACCTAGTCAATGTTTGTTGTCATGCTTTCTGTACTGGTCTTTAAAACTGGGACCCAATGTTATGGTCTGTATTGTTTCACTCCCCATTTAATATTATATGTCATAGAAAAGTTGACTTTAGCAGATTTATGAATCATAATCAATACTAAAAAAAACTTAAACTGACATATATGGACCAATAAAAAAAGAAGTAAGTGTAAAATAAATTTAAGAGCACAAAAGAGATCAAAATCAAGAGTTCTGCAATTTCCATGTTTTCACAAATACTGTTTTATGAACATCAGAGAATGCAGATTTGAAAACCACGGCCACTGACTGCCAAGAAAACAATCTGAGAATTCCACTAAGAGTTAGTGGTCTCGTGGGACCTTAGACAAGTACAATTAATAGGAGTTTGTAGAACAATTGGTCAATAATATAGACTATGAACTTGGTAGTACACTGAAAGGAAAAGTACCTAAGAAGATTCACACCAGGTTTGCCAATTCAAACTCTGCTGAATCTGACCCTAGAACTGAAAGGTCCTTGTTCCCTGGAAGGCCGACTGCCGAGCCAACACTAAAGATGGATGGACTCAAGCGCCTGGGTGGCTCAGTCAGTTAAGCGTCCGACTTCGGCTCAGGTCATGATCTCATGGTTCGTGGGTTCGAGCCCCACGTCAGGCTCTGTGCTGACAGCCAGCTCAGAGCCTGGAGGCTGCTTCGGATTCTGTGTCTCCCTCTCTCTCTGACTCTCCCCTGCTCACGCTGTCTCTCTCTCTCTCTCTGAAATAAATAAAACATTAAAAATAATAATAAAGATGGATGGACTCAAGGAACTGAACTAGGTGAAAAATACCCTTTTCCTCTAGTTTTCAGCTAAAATCACTCTTGACAAACACATGGGCTATCCTTAACACAAGCAAAAGTACATTTTTTGACACAACTGCTTTACAATTAAACGGAACATCCTAACACTGACTTGCAAACAGTAACATCACAACAAACACTCCTTGAGTGTCGCAACAGCCAGAAATCCAACTATCTCTAAAGTCTACTATAATCAGTGCAATCCTAGCAGTAAATGGGGATTCGGGTGAACGTGGTCAAAAGGTACAAACTTTCAGTTATAAGATAACTACTGAAGATGTAATCTACGACATGATGACTACAGTTAACACTTCTGTATGGTAGACTTAAAAATTGCTAAGAGAGTAGGTCCTAAAAGTTCTCCTCAAAAGAACTTTTTTGTTACTATATGAGGTGATGGGTGTTGACTAAATGTATTACGATAATCCATTGATGTCAATTACATATCAATAAAACTGGTTGAAAAAAAAGCATAGGCAGTAAAGCTACCCAACTCTTTTTATTTTTATTTCTCTCATCTTTACAGAATTTTTACCTGTTACTATAAACCTATAATTTAAACATTTTTAAGATAAATCCAAAAGCAAAACCTCAGTCAAGATAGTCCTTTCAGTTATAGTAATGTGCCTGTACTGCAAACATCGTACTATATAGTATCCTGCCTAACCTACCATTATAAAAGACAACGTACGTCATGCAAATGAAATCACAGCACCTAAAATCAACACCTGGATTGTTATTTTCCAGTTTTCATCTTAGCATGAAAAGGCAATCATTGTGCCTACCTCTAACATCTCCTCCAGTCCTCAGTTTCAGGTTTAAACCTCCTTCCTCAGTATTCCCATAGCACCTATCTCCGGAATCTAACAAAGCACGATAATTGTCTTACATACCTACACATTTATAAACTATGCACTGAGTTCCCTAAAACCAGTGCGTTGTTGTTCTTATCCTCCTAAGATCCCTAAGACTGTCACAGAAAAAGCCATAAATAAATTAAGTAGGTATTCCCTGGCACGCAAATAAGAGCCCAATCCCAGTCCCTGAGAAGAGTCAGCCATAATTGTTGGAGAGCCACCCATGCAAACAAATAAATACAAGACATTTGCTTTAATTACGTACGTAGCAAATGTAATACACAAAATATAATGGGGAATTACAGGCAAAGGACCTACCAAGCCTCTCTAGAAAAATGAGGAAAGGCTTTACAGAAGAGATTCTTTAGATAAATTTTTATTAAATGAATAAATCTTA
This sequence comes from Hyaena hyaena, assembly GCF_003009895.1. NCBI lineage: Eukaryota > Metazoa > Chordata > Mammalia > Carnivora > Hyaenidae > Hyaena > Hyaena hyaena. The sequence continues at coordinate 289,160 of NW_024080663.1, forward strand.
AATAAGAGCTTTATTTAAATTCACAGTAGCCTTAAAACTTCTTTATTAGAAAGACATTAAAAATATAGAGCACAAATGGAAACAGGAATGTGATGAAAAGGGCACATAAAGATACCAGCCATCAAGCCTTCGAACTGGTCTTCATTTAAAAAAAAAAAAATTTAAAGTGTTAAGGTAGCAGCAGATTAAAAAAAAATCTAGGGTGGGGCACCTGGGTGGCTCAGTTGGTTAAGCTTCTGACTCTTCATTTCAGCTCAGATAATAATCTCATGGGTTCCTGGGATCAAGCCCCAAGCTAGGCTGCATGCTGACAAGGGTCCTACTTGGAATTCTCTTCTCTTTCCCTCTGTCTACCACTCTATCATTTGTGCCCACATGCTTCCTCTCTTTCTCTCTCTCTCCTCAAAATAAATAAATAAATGTTTTAAAAAAAATGAAAGCTCAGTTTAAATGAGTATGATATTTTCCCAAATCTCTGCCAGAATTAATCTTGTCTTCTATTTTTATACAACCTAAGTATTGTGCAGTTAATTTTGTGCCTAGAAATCTGCCTGCCCCAGCTTAGAAGGTGTGATCATTAGGAAGAAATATTTCCTATTCATATTTATGCCCTTGTGGAAAATCCTTATTTTTTATTAATAATAGTAATAGTACTAATAACAAGGAGAAAAACAAAAGCCAGGCACTGTACCAGGCATAATGATAAAGACATTACTTCGTTTAATCCCCAGGATAGCCCTGTAAACCCCATTTTACAGAAAAGGAAACTGAGGCTCAGAGAGAATAAGTAACTTGCTCAAGGAGCTTGTACTTACCACAGGTAATAAAAAGCAGAATTAGCCTTCAAACCCAGTATCTCTGCCTCTAAGACATATATTCTCAACCACTTTGTTTAGAACTTAGTAGAGTGATTAATATAATCATTATTACTACAATGGACTGAATGTTGGTGTCCCCCAAAAGGCACATGGTGAAATCCTAACCCCCAAGGTGAAGGTTAGGAGGCGGGACTTTGGGGAGGTGATTAGGTCATGGGGGTGAGGCCCTCATGAATGGGATTAGTGCCCTCCTAAAAGGCACTCCAGAGATCTTTCTCAGTCTCATTCTACCATGTGAGGATACAAGTTAGCAGTCCGCATCCCCAAAGAGGGCCCTCACCAGAACGTGACCACTGGATCCTGCCTCCAAAACTGAGAACCACCTTTCTGTTGTTTACAAGCCACCCAGTCTATGGCACTTTGTTACACCAGTCCAAGCTGACTGAAATAATTATCTTTTTCTAAAAAGTAGAATTGTATTTTACAAAGGGCTTTCAAATTATAGAAGCCAGTAGAGGTAGAAGGAAAAACACAAGCTTTGTCTCCACGTTAAAAAGCTCCTTTACGTGAACTGTCAATTTTCATCTGCCCTTCAACAGCTCATTTGTTCATACTCAGGATCGGAGGACATCTTCCTCTCACTACTGCCCTCTGACTTCCCTGAGACAGTCAAGCAGATCAAGAAGATGAAGCACAGGAAGGTAATATCTCCCCCATCCCTCCTCCCCATCTTGGCATCCACCCTGCGCCTAATTAAGGCCCTTTCCTGTGGCCTGAGAAACAGAGGTGGGACCCCCCTGGATCTTAAGGGACTTACACTTGATGTATTCATTCAAATATTTACTAAGAGCACTTGTAAGTGTCAGGCACCAGGACCTGCCCTCTGTGAGTTTACAGGAGAGTAAGGAAGTCAAAGACGCTTCCTCAATCCTCGCTATTCCTTCCTTTCATTATTGTTGGTAATTATGAGGGTAGTAACAACAATAAGAAATACATATGCTTGGGGCGCCTGGGTGGCTTAGTCGGTTGAGCGTCCGACTTTCGCTTAGGTCATGATCTCACGGTTCGTGGGATTCGAGCCCCGCGTCGGGCTCTGTGCTGACTGCCAGCTCAGAGCCTGGAGCCTGTTTCAGTCTGTAACTCCCTCTCTCTCTGACCCTCCCTTGCTCACGCTGTCTCTCTCTCTCTCTCCTAGAAATAAATAAAAACATTTAAAAAAAAAAAAAAGAAAGAAAGAAATACATATGCTTGTAGATTTGGACACACGAATAAGCAAAAAGGTAAAATTGTTAGGATCATTCATAATTCTATCAGAAATGAGTGTTATAGGAGTTTGGCTGTATGTTCCCTTGCATTTTTTAAACAAGCTCAAGTTTACCTGAAATTTTTAAAAGACCTTCAACTAATAGGGTGCCTGGGTGGCTCAGTCGATTAAGCATCCAACTCGGTTTCGGCACAGATCATGATCTCACAGTTTCGTGAGTTCAAGCCCCACGTCAGGCTCTGCGCTGACCTTGCAGACCCTACTTGTGATTCTCTCTCTCTCTCTCTCTCTCTCTCTCTCTGCTCCTCCCCTGCTCACTCTCTCTCTCTCTCTCTCTCTCTCTCTATCTCTCTCAAAATAAATGATAAACTTAAAAAAAATTTTAAAGACCTTCAGCTGATAATTAAAAAATATTTCCCAACACTGTAATGAGAGATAGCCTTCCTCAAGATATAGAAAGGATTCAAGGAGAAAATCAATTCCTATAAAGAAAAAGCTAGGAGTGCCTAGGTGGCTCTGTTGCTTGAGTGTCTGACTTCAGCTCAGCTCATGATTTCATAGTTCATGGGTTCGAGCCCTGTATTGGGCTCAGTGCTGACAGTTCAAGGCCTAGAGCCTGCTTCAGGTTCTGTGTCTCCCTCTCTCTCTGCCCCTCCCCGTTCATGCTCTCTCTTTCTCTCTCTCTCAAAATAAACACTAAAAAAAAATGTTTTTTAAAGCTATTTTATTCTTACTTAGACAGGGGGGAGGGACTCTACGAAAATAAAATAATAAAAACTAATATCTCTTTCATTCCAGATAACATCCTGGTCACAGTCTTAAGATAATTAAAAATCACAGTAATCCAACTCTATGGTGGCAGCTGTCTAGCCAAGTGCCATTAGCCTGAGTCTCACAAGAGTTATACCTGAACGGAAGATAGGGGGCGTTTGAGCCTGATAGGAGTGCTCTGTAGGCTTCTTCCGGTGTCTTCTTTAAGTAGATTACCTAAGACAGATAAATAGCAACATTTAGAACACCACCAAGGAATGATACAAAACTAATTTCATTACTCACCAAATCTGCATCTCCCTTTTTACATTCTGGCACCTGTCAGTCATGGTGATAATGAATGCTGACCTTTAAAAGACAGCAACTGAGCTGCCAGAATGTCTTTTCCAGCTTGAAGCTGAGCGACGGCCTTTGGCCGAGGAAAACGGATGAGAGCTTGGAGACAGAGGGCAGATCCACAAAGAGGCCATCCAGGGCTGTTTACAAGGCACATTGAACAGGCACAATGGCAGCGCTTTCCCTTTTGGGAGCAGAACAGTTCTACTTCCATTATTGGACTCTGCACTCCCAGCACAATAAAATAAAGTACAGTAAAACAAAATCACGTCGAAGCGGGTGCAAGTGAATACAGCTAAGAGCATTAGAAAACACACTTGAGGGGCGCCTGGGTGGCTTAGTCGGTTAAGCGTCCGACTTTCGCTTAGGTCATGATCTCGCGATTGTGGGTTCGAGCCCCGCGTCGGGCTCTGTGCTGACTGCCAGCTCAGAGCCTGGAGCCTCTTTCGGTCTGTGACTCCCTCTCTCTCTGACCCTCCCCTGCTCACGCTGTCTCTCTCTCTCCTAGAAATAAATAAAACATAAAAATTAAAAAAATAAAAAAAAAAAAGAAAACACACTTGAGTATCAGGGATACTCAAATCCCTCTGGTCCAGCATGTAAAACTAATCTTAAAGAAACAAAAATGAGCTCTTAAAATCAGTAAACAACTTAATCAACATATTGACTATATAATACGTGGCAGGCACTATATCAAGTGCTGTTGTTCTTGCAACAGAATTTACAGTCTAATGGGACAAAGACAATAGTTAACAAAAATAAATACCATCTGAGTTTAGTGCTCAAAAGGAAATAAACAGGGTTCTGGAAAGAGAATAGGAAGGGGCTGCTTGAGAGGGGTGCCTGGGAGACTTATAGGGTAAGATGTGCAGGGGGGAAGCTACAGAAGAGCAAGGGAAAGGAGGAAGGGTCCGCCAGGCAGTAGGAATAAGAAGGGCCACCATCCCTGCAAGGGAAAGAGAGTGGTGAGTTGGACAAGGCATCATCAGCGTGGATGGAACATGGGATGGAGAATCAACTAGTGGCAAATAGTGAAGAGCAACACAAACCACAGGCAGACTTTGCTTTTATTCTGAGCATAATTTAATACTTTTACTCTGGGCGGAGGGCATTGGGGCTTTTTAGGAAATTTTATTCCTAAAAATCCTCTCCACCTAGAATTAATGGCATTATTTCAACATTTTGTACATTTCAACAAGAGTGGCAGAGTCTCAGTTCCTAAAACGTAGGACTTTTCTCTTTACAAATTTTCTCTGAGTTTTCAGCTATCCCATTAGCAATATATTATGTGTACTTACTTATTAATAATTTCCAGACTAGAAAACAGCTCAATTCTGTCTTCTCTAAAGAAAGAAAACTGGGGTGCCTGGATGGCTCAGTCAGTTGAGTATCCAATGCTTGATTTCAGCTCAGATCATGATCTCAACATTGTGGGATGGAGCCCCGCCTCAGGCTTCCCACTGAGCATGGGGCCTGCTTAAGTGTCTCTCTTTCTCTCCCTCTGCCCCTCTTCCCCACTCGCATTCTCTCTCTCAAAAGAAAAAAAAAGGAAACAGAAAACTAAAATAAAAACATAAAAGATACTTCTGGCTTTAAAAAGAAAGCTCCATACTCATTTGGCAAGTCAACCTGAAGGTCTGATAAGGCACACACCACCAAACTGAACATGAAACAAAAAACATCATGGAAAATGAAACCACGGTAAAAGAACGATCTAGATGTGAGTCACTAATTCTACAAATGGAGAATCAGAACTCTAGCTGCAGCTCAAAGAACCATAAAAATCCATTCAAACCAACCGTAGCTTTAAAGGCCAATATTAAAACAGGATTTGGCTGTGCTCTAATGGGTAGGTTAGACCCTATAAATAGAGTTGGTTATAATGCACTGATTTCCCAAGCCTGAAGACGTACCAGTTATCACAAAGGTGACTAGCGCTGCTAAAAGGGAAAGCTGCTGTAAAAGGCTTCTGTGTTTGCATTACATAATTAAAGCTTATACAACAACCTTTGAAAAGCAAAAATACATTTCCCTCCTCAGGAGCAATTACATTAATTCCCTTTCGTTTTGAGGCAGCCATTCTGCAGGAGAGTGGCGAAAGCCCACACGAAATACTTCTTTAGACTGGATACCCCACAGGGTTTAGCTACTCATCTTACCTGCATGACTTAGCACACATGACCCATGTTCTCACACTGTAAGATGAGAGTCTGTTTTTATTTTTATCTCAGTGCTAAATTATTAATAAGTGCAAAGTGAAACCCAGCAGAGGCCATCTAAATTCCAGGGGCAGGTAAATATAGCAAACTTTTATAACCTGATGATAGGTGAAATGTAATAAATGATGCAGGCTAGCATCATTAAAACACCAAACTCTATTTAAAACAACAACAAAAAACATGTCATGGGTTCTTATGCCAGATCTTCTTAGATATGTCTCCTATTAAAAAAGAAAGAGAGACAGAGAGACAGACTAGCTCTGATTAAAGCTCGGAAGAAAAACAACATTTATTAAGCCTTGCTGCTGAGAAATAAGAAGCATAGGAAGGTAAGGAACTCTCCAAACTCACACTGCTGCTCTGTGATGGAGTTAGAATTCAAACACAGATCTGACTCCAAAGCCCAAAGTAATTCCATCTGCTTGAAAATATAAACACAGGCAATGGCAGCACAAATTGGGAAAAAAAGATTCCTACTCTTCCAAATTCCTAAATGCTATTACACTTGACTTCTTGAAACTAGGTGACTTCATACTGTTACCAGTAGTTGTGTCTGAAAAATAGGGTTGGGAGAGGACTGGAGGGAGAAAGGAAAGGAGTACTTCCTACTTTATATTTTCTGCATGTTTTACATTTATATTTTCCACATGTTTTACATTTAGTACAGATGTGGATTAATTTTCTTTTGAAATGCAGAATAACTAAGTCAGTGAAACAGTAAATTTTTAGAAAGTAAATCTTTCTAAAAATAAAATCTATATTTAATATTCAAAAGTTGGTTGCCAGATATTCTAATTTTTCTAAAAATATTTTCTGAATAAAATTAATTTCAAAGCATCTTCTAAATATTTTTATTTTCCTTTCCTGCTTCCCAGAGAAAAAAATAATATGCTGTCTACTCTCCTCACTAGATATTAGCATATATAAACCCCAACTGAAAGAATCTTCCCAAACTCTTGATTGATAAAACAAAAGCCCTTTGAATAGTGTTTGGTGTATCCTTTATCAATTACTAGTTTACCCCTAGAAGAGTAAGGCATGCATTACTTTTATTAAAGTGCACTACTCTTGCCAGAAAGTCCTGGAAGCCTCTCAATAGAATAGCATTGGACATATGCTTTCTTATTTTTAACTACTAGAAGCCAACCAATTAAAATGATTGTATTTTTTCTTAATTAGCTTTGATGCCAGGTACCAAGGACCCAAATAACTTTCTCGATTTCTTCTTTTAAATTTTTTTGTTTATTTTTATTTTTGAGAGAGAGACAGACAGACAGAGCACAAGTTGGGGAGGAGCAGAGAGAGAGGGAGACACAGAATCTGAAGCAGGCTCCAGGCTGTGAGCTGTCAGCACAGAGCCTGACACGGGGCTCGAACTCACAAACCGTAAGATCATGACCTGAGCGAAGGTCTGACGCTTAACCAACTGAGCCACCTAGGTGCCCCAACTCTCTCAGTTTCTTTACTAAAAGATTTTTAAAGAGCCAGCATTGTAAAATAAATAAATAATAACCAGCCAACCAGCCAACCAACCAACTGCTGTGAGGTTTTTATTTAACAACATTATTAAAATTATAGTATTACAAGATAGCATAATTTATATGGTTTACCAATACACCAATGTTTCCCACACTTCAACTAATTGTGCATCAACCTACCCAACTTCTGCAACCACACATAGCACTCTGTATTACCCTCTCTCTCTCTTTTTTTAAAAATATTTTTTATTTATTTTTGATAGAGAGACAGCATGAGCAGAGGAGGGTCAGAGAGAGGGAGATACAGAATCTGAAGCAGGCTCCAGGTTCTGAGCTAGCTGTCAGCACAGAACCCGATGTGGGGCTCGAACCCACAAACCGTGAGATCATGACCTGAGCCGAAGTCAGACGTTTAACCGACTGAGCCACCCAGGCGCCCCGACCATCTCTCTTTAAACAGACATACTCTTTTAAGTCAATTTATTCTCAAGTGTTTTACATTATTGCTATTAATTGAAAACCAGTATTATTTGCCATTATAGAGTCTATACAGAAATGAATATTAAAATATGTAATTTAACATTTTTAAATTGCGTGCATACCACACATTAAGAAACAATACTTAAAAATATCAAGTTTGGGCTAATTTTATAGAGAAACAGCAAACCAACCTGGGAAGTTAAATAAAATCCTCTTAGAATTAATCCGTAAATACTTCTAAATTATTTCTTTCCACTAACTCCTATGGTCATTAAACCTTTAAAGCCTGTTGAAAAATAATATATACGAATTTCAGAAGCATTTTGGAATTTACAATGATATTTCCCTACTCGGATAATTTAATCTCTCTGATACCTAAAAGGTGATTGTTCAAACAACAAATGGCTTACTATTAGAAGGGCAGAACCAGACTCTTGAAGTCACACATTGCCTGATGGTCCTTCTCTGGGGACATCTGCTTCAGTTCTTACTATGTTTCTAGCTTTGTTTTAAGGTGCTATTATTTCCCCTAAAATGACTTACTATAAAATATAACATATATACACAACCCTAATATATTTAAAGATGAATCCTGTGCCCTATTTTAATTACATTTCTGTTTTGTGGTCTGTAGAGTGGAAATACTCTTGAGGATTTGATTTGGCCATCTGAGAGAGTATTCTTTCATTCTGGCATTTGATTTCCTGTTATTTGATTATTATTTTGCTTGTTTATAAAAGAGGAAATAAATGCTGAGAACAGTCTTTCCCAGGCAGGTACTGTCACTAGAACATTGACATGATAGCTGTGAAATTAGCATTCCAACCATTTCTGAGTCCATTAAATTTGGTCAAAACAGAAGTTTCCAGAAAACAGATGTTATAACTTGAAAATAGTCTAGAAGCCCTAAAATTTACCAAATATGGGAGACTTAAACCAAAAGGGAAATTCTCTTTAAAAGTTTCAGATAACTATGTTTAGCATATACAGAGTGCTAAATGGGGTCATTACAAAGATGTCCCTATGTATGATATGTGCTTTGGGCTCTAATCCCCAAACAGTCACTCCCCTTTCCCAAGCCCCATATAACTTAAAATCATCACACTTGCAAGACAGCACTTGAGGATGGGATGGGAAGAGGTTAAAAAAAAAAAAGTTTCTTTCCCTGGTGAAGCTAATCAAATTTTATAAAACCACCAGTAGGATCCCTTCAACCGTCTTGAGACAGAGGCCCAAGCACGTGAAAAGCCCTGAATCTTAAACTTCATTCCTTTACTGGTGAATCTGCATTTGATCTTTCTTGTATGACCACTGCCATCACCTTATTTCAAACCCTTATCATCACACACTAGGGCTAACATGGTTTCTCTCTGCCACCACTCCTGTCTATTCCACCAATTTTGGAACAGGACTTTGAGAGTCTCAATCATGCTCAAAAACCCCAGCCAGACTGCCCATCATTCACCAAGATAAAGTGCCAACTGACCTTTCTAGGTGAATTTTTTTTAATGTTTTATTTATTTTTGAGACAGAGCATGAGTGGCGGGGAGGGGGGGTGGGGTGCGGGGTGTGGAGGACAGAGAGAGAGGGAGACACAGAGTCCAAAGCAGGCTCCAGCCTCTGAGTTGCCAGCAAGGAGCCCAATGTAGGACTCAAACCCACGAACCATGATATCATGACCTGAGCCAAAGTCCGATGCTCCACTGACTGAGCCACCCAGGTGCCCCAGTGAATTTCTCATTGTTACTTAAATGAACCTCATCTGCTAGTCTGGAGTCCTCACCATTCCCTAAGCATACTTGATATCTTTATCTGAGGTTTCTTCTGGAATACACTCCACACCATCTCAGTCTATTCAAATTCTTCTATTTCATTAGACTTACGTCAAATACCAATTCCACCATCTGTTTTTTCTTAAGCTCAGAAACCCTTCCCCAACTCCTTAGACTAAATCACAAGAATGAAAATGACCATGATAATGATGATAATAATAAAAACAAAAAGTTACAGGGTGCCTCCTATGTGCCAGGTGCTATTCCATGTACTTTACATAATTTGGCCCAATAGTCTTCATAGTCACCCTGAAATAGGTTCCATTATTAACCCATTTCCATTTATGCAAGAAATGCTGAGAATCATTTGCTCAAGGTCACAGAGCTAGGGTGTGGTGGAGTCAGGCAGTCTGGCTCCACACAGCACTCCTAACCACTTCCTGATGGGCTCCTGACAGCTCTGTTGTAATTATTTTCCTTTATACTGAAGTGTAAAGCACCTTAAGTGCAGTAAACATGTTTTTATACCTTTATAAGCCTTACAATGCCTCCTATCAGATAGATGCTTCGTAAATATATGCTTAGTGGATAACTGCTTTAAACTCCTAAGATACTACAAGTGCATCCACACTAGTGAGTTAATTTAGCTTAAATAATAATTAAGTGAATAAGACTTTCTAAATGTGTCACTACAACTTTAGTGATAATGCCCAAGGGAGTTAGTGAAATTAGCTTTCTGAGCCCAGTTATATGAGAGCATAAAACTAGGTGTAGTCAGTTCTTCAAAGATGTGGCTAAAGGAAAAAGTAAGATAGAGACGGATTTAAAAATAAGAGCTCTAACTCAGATGACTTGTGTTAGCTTATACAAAGTATTTTGAGGGTCAAGGCATACTTCCTGACCCAGGCATTCACAGCCCCACGTCCCCTGACTGTTTGGAATCTATACTCTGCACCTCCCAACACCTCATGCAAGGCAGGAAACAGGAGGTGGAACAGAACACAAGTCACCAAAGACCAAGGTGTGTGTCCTAAATGCTTACAGATTGTGCACAGGAACCTACTCCATACACACCAGGACACAAGGAAAGTCTGCAACCTCGTCAGGGAAGGGCTTACACAAGGCCCTTGACAAGACTGTAGTCTGAGAGTAGCATTTTTGCCTCCTCTCTCTCTGCAGGACTCAACACTGCCTGGCATATAGCACATACTCCAAAAATGTTTGATGGATGCATGAACAAATAGTGGAGAGAAAGAGGGCATGTTATGTGAGAACAGGTGTGACGTGGTCACAGAACACAGAACATCTATCTAGAGAGCAGGTGACAGAGTATGGTGGTTACACCCTAGGTCTGCAGCCAAGCCGCCTGGATTCAAATCCAGACTCTTTCATTTATAGCCATATTGTGGCTTCCATTTCCTTACCTGTGTAGTAGGGATAAGAACTGTAACTGCCTCATAAGAGTGTCAGGAAGATTAAATGAATTAATAATATATGTAAAGGGTTCAGATTCATATCTAGTGCACAGCTCTTCTATAACAAGGGACCACAAAAAGGAGATAAGCTTTGGTCCCAAAATATTTCTTTCCTCCTTTTTACCATCTGTATCCATATGAATCCAGACCCACAGCTGTTATTTTTGACACCTAAGCCCTAAAGCTCGTCTACATGTATGAACATCAAAACATGAGGCTGTAAATGTCCCCCCATGACTGCTAAGTACCAAAACCATAAGAGACTGTCCTTTAATTCAACTCTACCATTTGATCCTACTCTCACTTCTGCCTCTTGAAATGATCTCCTGAGTCTCCTGGTGCCTTAGAATCAACAACCATAAAATAAATGCTGTGGCCCCTGTTTTATCAAATCCATTGTCAAAGTATCAGAAGATCCTTGAGGTAGCCCACGTCTTTCCCCAACAAAGTACACGTAACCAGAAGAGAGTTGATGCCGTACTCATTTTTCTTACGTGAACTTCTCACAAACAAAAGAATAAGAATAGGTTTGTTTTTTAAGAGAGGAAAGCAATTACCAGTTACTGGCAAAGAATGAGCCACAGAAGTCCAGGGAATGAACATCTACAAAAATACAGCATGAGGTGGGAAACTGCAAAAAGTTGAAACATAAAGCTTTTAAAGTCTCCTCCATGGTTCCCAAGCCTTCAGTTCTCAGACTTCTTAAATGTCAGGGCACTTAATTTATAAACTGCTTTTTCCTGAAGACAGCATTAAGTCTTAATTGTCATACGCAAGCACAAACAAAATGTTTAATTTTACTATTTTCAGCAACATTTCTCTTCTTAATCATTTCCTCTCATTATAACCAGTGACTGAGAAAACAATACCTACATTCAGCTCGAAAACTTAAAAAAAAGAAAAAAAGAAAAAAAGTCAAACATTTCTCAAATGCACACCAATCCTACTTTTGTTCTAAATGTTTATGGAAATAAAAATATTCAGTGTTAAACAATCACTTACAAATGAGATACCTAAGACTGCTTACAAACCAGAAATTCAACTGAATATTTAAAACAGCATTTCATTCAGTCGATTTTAAATCTACTGTACTGAATAGTCTAATTAAAACAAGAATGAACGCACCTTGTCTTGAACACATTATAAAAGAAGGTAAGTTGTTTTTCCTGTTCTTCCAGTTTTGAGACTATTATAAATCACAGACTCTGAAGCCGGCAAAATATAAGACAATGCATCTGGCTAACAAATACGGAGCCAACACTAAGTATAGAAGTTAAGGCAGAACTGATGCCAGGCCTCATCTCCATCGCCTATTTTCGCCCTAAAATTATTTAACGCTCATCTGGCATCCTTATGAGAACAAAGGTCTAGGAATGACTGTGCTTTTTGGCTGAGGTGATGTTTGCTCTGAAATACTCACAAGTGACATCTCTTTATATTTTAATTTGAGATTTGATATACAATTGACTTTATTTATTTGAGAATTTGTTTAGAATATGATCTCTGCCACTCTCTGGGCATGAAGAGAGTGAAACCTGTGGCTCCTTGATGGGCAGTTTAGAAAAACTGTAAACATCAGCCACGTGTGTCTTTTTTTTCCTTTTAAGATATGATTTTGAAGTAATCTCTACAACCCAACATGGGGCTTGAACTCATAACTCCGAGACCAAGAGTCACATGTTCTACCAAATGAGCCAGCCAGGCGCTCCCCTCCATGTGTGTCTTCCCATCTAATTTGATGGGAACCAGAATTCCAGCAGCCTGAGAAGTGTTCTTCCAGAACTGACAGTACAGCCAGGAAGAATACATGTCTCTCACCAGCTGTGTCTCAGTAACACTGTTTCCTGCCTGAAGCAAGCTCCTGTTCCAACACAGACATTGCTGAGCTGGTTGTATCTCGTTGACCTAGCCCAGCCCCTTATTAAAGCAAACCAAGGAAACACTAAGCCAATGTTCTCAGTACACAGAAGCCTAAACGGGCCCTTTTAAAGGGGAAAAGGAAAAAATATTGGGTCCTAAGAAAACCTGATTCCTTAGTCTCATACAAGCAGAGTACAAGGCTGTTATGTTACAACACACAGGTAAACATAACCCTGTATATCATTCCTCATTCATCATCAGAAGGCAGTCTCTGTATGAAATACAAAAACAGACTCACTCCAGAACATTACTTGGATAATACATACTCTCAAATGGAATGGTTTCAGGTTAAAAATTCCTCTTGCTGAGTTTCACTGCTTACTGCTGGATGTAGTATGAATTGTATCTCATAAAACCTCTCAAATTAAGAAAGAAAAGCAAAACAAACAAACAAAAAAAACAAAAAGTGGAGTGTGTTCATTAAACCAAGGACTGAATTTGATCAGGCTTAGAAGGCAAAGAACCAGGGGCGCCTGGGTGGCTCAGTTGGTTGAGTGTCCAACTTTGGCTCAGGTCATGATCTCACAGTTCGTGAATTCAAGCTCCACACTGGGCTCTGTGCTGACAGCTCAGAGCCTGGTGCCTGCTGTGGATTCTGTGTCTCCCTCTCCCTCTGCCCCTCCATTGCGCTTGCTCGCTCTGTCTTTCAAAAATAAAATAAACATTGAAAATTCTAAAAAAAGAAGCCAAAGAATCATAACTTCATTCATCATGAAGATGCAGATGATAGATCCACAATAGAGCAAATATCAGTATTTGAATTCTCCTAACACCTATAACCAATAATAGAAAGTCTTTAGCTTGCAAATGAATTATAGTAAAACCTTGGTTTGCGAGCACAGTTCGTTCCAGAAACAATCTTGTGTTCCAAAGCACTTGTATATCAAAGTGAATTTCAAGGACCATTGGCTCAGCTGTGATCATGTGGCATCACATACGACTTGTATTGCAAGACATTGTTCATATATCAAGTTAAAATTTATTAGAAATGTTTGCTCGTCTTGTGGAGCACTCGCAGACAAGTTATTCGCAATCCAAGGTTTTAATGTATATCCTAAAAGTTTATTTGTAAAGGCTACTATTTAGATCTTTGGAAATAGTTTCCCAAAGATAAAATCTTCTGGTCGTCAGTCTCTATGGCTAGTCCGAAAATGATTATATACTCCACATTATCATTAAAATCATATAGCTAAAATAAAATGTGGTGGAAAACATTATTTGAACTAAAAACTAAAACCAAAGAATTAAAGACGCATATTTGCTTTCTAAATTATCTACCTTCAATGCTAATACTTGAAGAAAGCCTAAATTAAAAAAATAAAACATGAGGAAACCAACAAACATGTATAGAATGACTTTAAAGAGAACCTTGAATTGTTTCAAATGTTTGGATGGGTACCTGAATATATTGAATTTCACTTCAAAACGCATGGCTTTCCCCAATATTTGGCATGATGATTAGAACTGATTCCAAATCTGAAGCAGTGGGAGGTGTGGCAAATCTGAAATTTTCTTGATGTAACCAGAGGGAAATAATTGGGAAGAAAAGTAAGCAAGAGAGATCAAAAACTTTCTGGACAGACACAGGGGGAAGATGTGCCAAACTCGCCAGGAATGGAGCACGCCAGGAATGGAGCACGCACAAAGCAATATGGCTAAATATGGTTTGTTTCCTCTAAACTTACGTCAACTTACAGAGCTTAGGCAGAGGCAAGGAGGTAAACCAGACAATCAAAGGTATCCATGTTAGTAATTAGAGCAAGCACCTGAGGGACCCCCCCCCCAAAAAAAAGCCTTTTCAAATATAGTCATCTTATCCTTTTCCAAATTGAAGAAGTCTGTAGGTGAGATGTTATCCAGTCTTCTAAGACAGAATCCACACAGCATGTGAACAAAATCTCGAATCTAGAATCTCATAGTAACTTGTCAGCTACCTACTGTTCTTTGCATTGACTCAAGAATATAAAACCAACAATGAACACAAACAAGGGGCTGGCTGTTCTCTTCCAGTATGTACAAAGATTTGTTGCTTAGAGAAAGCAGGAAAAACAAGAGCTTTGCCCATAAGTCAGGTGTTTGCAGAAAGGATTCCAGGGCTATTTTACCGTACACAGCCCAAACTATTCAAATATATACCACATGACAGAACCGTCCTTCAAGAACATAATAGAAGTAATCACTCTTAAATGTGTATAGATTTTTTAAAGTAGTAACCATGTTCCCTAAAGGTTTATTAATTTCACAAATAGTAGAACTGAAAAAAGTGAAGGCAATTCCAACTTAAATAAAAGTAACTTAAATCCAACCAACAGATCTATTCTACACACACCCAATATATATAATATACAGTTACTCTATTCACCTTCCCTGCAGCTACTGGAAATTTCCCTCCCCTTCTAGCTCACTACTATAGGTAAACCTCACTACTTTCAGAAAGGAAGCCTCCCCCCATCCTGGTCAGTGACTTATCACCCTGTCTTTTGATCAGCAGCAAGACTTGCAGTACAGATTTACTTATAGTAAGAAAAAGGAAGGAGAAGAAAGGAAAAGAAGGAGATGAGCAGTGTGTTTTACACACAGGTGATTGATTCATTTCTTCATTCAGTAAAGAATTATTGGTACAGGCACCATGTATAACACTAAGAAGAAGGCAAATATGTTCCTAATCTCATAAGAATCCCTTGTATGTTACTTTTTAAAGTTTATTTATTTATTTATTTATTTTGAGAGAGAAGAAGGAGAGAGAGAGAGAATACCAAGTAGGCTCTGCACTGTCAACACAGAGCCCAATGTAGGGCTCAAACTCACGAACCATGAGATCACGACCTGAGCTGAGATCAAGAGTTGGACACTTAACCAACTGAGCCACCAAGGAGCACCCCTCTTGTATGTTACTTCTTATCTTCTAAGCCAGGGGATCCTCAACTTTGAATATGCCTCAGAGAAGTCTGTTAAGCTGTTTTACGATACAGACATCCTGATTTCTACCCCCTGAGATTCTGACTCACCAAATATGAGAGGTCTGGCCCATGGGTATTTCTGTAACAAAATTATGGTTATAATAAATACTACAAAGGTCAGAAAGCTAAAAACTTGAATTATACAACAGAACTACAAATACATATTATTTCATTAGCTTTAAGTGATCATTGATAAGGAAGCCTCCATTTTCAGTGAAATTCCAAGAGAATAACAAAAGGTTTGCCGATGTCCATGGCAACCCATGTGTCAAATCTACCTCTTCATTCATGTGTCTACAAGTAGGGACTGAGTTACATTTTAGGGATATAAAAATGAAGACAATAGGGAAGGCACACATGTTAATAATCTGACCATTATGACTCAGTAGCATAAGAGAAATTTGAAACACAGAGATAACCATGGAGAGCTTTAAGTAGAGTTCTAAAAGATGAGTTTTAAGTCTTTTACAGGCATCTGGGTGGCTCAGTCGTTTAAGTGTCTAACTTCAGCTCACGTCATAATCTCACAATTTGTGAGTTCGAGCCCTGCATCCGGCTAGCTGCTGTCAGCACCGAGTCCACTTTGGGGGCTCTTCTGTCTCCCCCTTTCTGCCCCTTCCCTGCTTGCACTCCTTTCTCTCTCAAAAATAAATAAACAAATTTCTTTAATAAATACATTGCTTGGGGCACCAGGGTGGCTCAGTCAATAAGCTTCCAACTCTTGATTTCGGCTCAGGTTACAATCTCACAGTTTGTGAGACCAAGACCCGTTCCGACTCCACGCTGACAGCACAGAGCCCACTTAGGATTCTCTCTCTCACCCTCTGTCTGCGCCCCTCCCCTATGCACATACACTCTCTTTCAAAATAAATAGACTTAAAATATATATATTAAAAAATGAAGAGTTTTTATTAAACAAGGCTACAGGAGCCCTCTACGTCCCCCTTTCAACTAAGCTACCAGGAAATTCATTACGAAGTTTTGAGCTTGAGCATGTCAGAGCCAGTTCCTGTGACATGTAACCAAAAACTCAAATTATTACAATACTGCTACTCTCCACAGGAGCCAATTAAGGAAGAAGGAGGTGGAAAGGAAGGAAACAAAACAGCAGGAGAGAAGTGACGGGAAACAGAGGGAGGAGAAAGAGGTGGAAGCGGCAGGGAAAACACAAAGCGGAGGAAGGAGAGCCCCACAAAGGTAAGGAAGAGCGGTGGGTGGGTGACGGGCATAATGAAAGCTGAGAGCAAAGCCTGAGAACACATGTAACTGGTTATTTCACACTGTGGTGCTAACCGCAGCTATGGGTGCCTAAATAAGCCAGGGGCCGCTAAGGAAGAGGGGAAGAAAGACCGGAATGCCAACAGTAGGGGGAATGCCAACAGTAGGGGGGCTCTTGTCCTCCCCTATTCTGCCTCTCTGCCAAGTTCTTTAAGGTCTCTGGGCTTCCTAGCACAACGAGGAGGAGCAGCCAAGATTAGCGGTGCACCAGCAGGACAGAGAGAGGACCTCTCTCTCTCTAAGATCTGTTTCTGTAACTTAGGGAAGAATCACTGTACTGTGTACGGCTCCAGTGGAGCAATTCTTCAGAGGAAAAGTTATTCTCTGAATTGCTACAGTAGATACGGTAAAAGCCAGAATCTCATCCTATAGTCTTTGCATTTATTTATTTTTTTAATGTTTATTTATTTTTGAGTGAGAGTCAGAGTGCAAGCAGGGGAGGGGCAGAGAGAGAGGGAGACACAGAGTCTGAAGCAGGCTCCCAGCTCCGAGTTGTCAGCACAGAGCCCAACGTGGGGCTTGAACCCATGAACCACGAGATCATGACCTGAGCTGAAGTCAGGCGCTTAACAGACTGAGTCACCCGGGTGACTTGTATTTAACTTGAGATCTAGGTCCTTAAAAAAAAAAAAAGTAAAATGAGTTTACAGAAAAAGTCCAGTGGCCCACGTTCTGGGTAAATCCCAATTTTTTTTATTGTAATAGAAGGATCTTAATCAACAATTTAAATCTGACTTCCTCTTCCATGAATTCAGAAGTAAAATACTGTCATCAGTGAGTATGCACATATAAAATTTAATATATAATTTTTTTTAACTCTGTGCTAATAATGGCATAGCCCAATACCAGCCCAATACATCCTAAAACCTGCTGTGGTCGTGTTTTAATTCATACATCTGACTCAGAAACAAGGAAACAAGATGATTTTAGAAACTGGTTTTTTTTAAGCTTATTTTTATTTTATTTATTTTGTGAAAGATACAGAGAGCACGTAGGGGAGAGGCAGAAAGAGAAGGAGACAGAATCCCAAGCAGGCTCCACACTGTCAGCACAGAGTCTCATGGAGGGCTCAAACTCATGAACTTTGAGATCATGATTTGAGCTGACATCAAAAGTTGGATGCTCAACAGACTGAGCCATCCAGGTGCCCCAAACATTTAGGTTTGGTTTTTTTTTAAAGTTTTTATTTATTCACTTATTTATTTATTTATTTATTTATTTATTTATTTTGAGAAAGAGAGAGCATGACCAGGGAAGGGGCAGAGAGAGAGAGAGAGAGAGAGATTGAGAATCCTAAGCAGGCTCTACACTGTCAGCACAGAGCCCAGTGCAGGGATTGAACTCATGAGCCCCAAGATCACAAACTGAGCCAAAATCTAGAGTTGGATGCTTAACCAAGTGAACCACCCAGGAACTTGATTTTAGAAACTGTTTTAAAATGTTGGGGCTCCCGGGTGGCTCAGTTGGTTAAGCCTCTTCAGCTCAGGTCATGATCTCACAGTTCAGGAGTTTAAGCCCCATACTGGGCTCTGGACTGACAGCTCAGAGACTGGAGCCTACTTCAGATTCTGTGTCTCCCTCTCTCTCTGCCCCTCCCCCACTCAAGTTCTCTCTCTCTCTCTCTCTCTCTCTCTCAAAAATAAATAAAACATTTAAAAAATTTTTAAATATTAACCCCATTTTGTCACTTTTTCCATTATTTCACAGATGTGTTTCCAGAAAAAGAGTAAAACTTAAAATATGACTCCAGGTAAAAGATGCAGCTTGCTGCCAAAACTACTGCTCACTTACAGACAATGAGAATTTTCTCAAAATTTCAGACATTTCGGAGGGAACATAAATAATTTATCACATTCAACTAGTGGGATTTATTTTTTTAACTTTTCTTTTTGATTTTTAATTTTAGAAAGAGAGAGAGCGAGGTCTGAGAGGGGCAGAGGGAGAGAGACAGAGAATCTCAAGTAGGCTCCATGCTCGGCACATAACCAGACGTGGAGAAGATCCCACGACCCTGGGATCATGACCTGAGCTGAAATCAAGAGTCGGAAGCTCAACCGACTAAGCCACCCAGGCACCCTTCAACTAGGGAAATTTAAAGTGTCCCCAATTCTAAGACAGACAATACTCTGCCATGCCATTAGATGAATCACAGCACATCCCTCAATTCTTTGTCCAGGATGGATCCATTCCCATTGTTTTTCACAAGCAGCTGATTTTAAACTGAAAGCCCTGCAGCCAAGACCCTGGTGAAGAAGTCAAGTCGGGACCTGGTGCTTGGCGTGGTATGATGTAGACCTCAGGTATGAAGTCTGTCTGCATCATTTCTTAGGTGTTATTAACACAAGATCAGTCACCACTGGAAATGCACATTCCCTCCAGGTCTGTCTCATACCTCCTTTATTCCTTTATTCCTTAAAACAACAGGCAGGCACTCTGCTAGGCACTAGGGATACAAACATGTAGAAGAAGCATCCCTTCACTCTCTCTGGTAGGAGAGAAATGGCAAACCAAGTGATTGCAAGAAGCCTATTCTAGTAGTTTCCTTTGCATATAATCAATTGTAAGACAAGGTTAAAAAAAAAAAAAAAAAAGAACAGCTTTAATTAAGCCATGGTCTGGGTCAGGCAATAAGAAATGACAAAATAAACAATTGAGGGTGGGGAAGGAATGGGCAAACAAATTATGGAGAAAAGATCAGGAGAGATTTCTCTGAGAAGGGAATTCTAGTTTTCTCTTATTACTTAGAAATTTCCCAAAGCGAGTTCCACTAAATGACTCACATATACTCTCGTGAAAGAAGTGTAAAGTCTGATTCATCCTACAGTACATATCTTCAGGTGGAAAGGCTTGTCTGTCTACTCATTAACATGAAATGATAAACCATGAATGCTACCCCCCATCAAATAATTCTCTGAGGTCCTGCAGCAGCTCCAAATAGTTCTTTCAGGCTGAGGTTACACTTTCCTAGTCCCACTTTTCACTTTGATTACCCATGAAATTGCTAACCACATCCCTGACTTTCAATCTTCATCATAAAAGCTTGTTTCTCCATAATGAGAACTCAGGGCCCTAAAAGCATTTGTCTTAGGAGGTGAGAGGGAGTGGGCGCACGGGACGCAGGAGTGAAGCAGAGGAGAAATGCAGAAGAGAACTAAGAAAGACACTGGAGCAGGGTGGCACTAACGCGGAAACCTAGCAGCTGACAAGGGCATGGTTAAGTTCATGCACATGGTCACCATATTTAGGGCACTCAAAGTCTTTCAACACAGAGCAACCTCAACCGTAGCTCCAGTTAGCTCCTCCTTTATTTAAAATTTCAGAAAATACACATGGGGAGGGCTTTTCATGTATCATTCACTGTCCATAATGGGGATAAGACTACTGTTTGACTCACTGTATGGAACAGAAAAGATTTCTTGAAATGAAACTTACATAGATTAAAGTTATGTATTCAAAACCTCTTAGAAACCTAAGGTTTAAGATTAGGTGTCATGAAGCACATAGGACATCCTGTGCCAGCAGCATGAATACAGAAACTACATTGGATGAGGACACCAGGGTGGCTCAGTCTGTTAAGTGTCTGACCCTTGATTTTGGCTCAGGTCATGATCCCCACATCAGGTTCAGTGCTGACAGAGTGGATTCTGCTTGAGATTCTTTGCCTCTGCCTCTCTCTCTCTCTCTCTCTCTGTCTCTCTGAATAAATAGATAAATATAGAATGAAAGAAAGAAAGAAAGAGAGCGAGAGAACGGAGGGAGGAAGGAAGGAAGGAAGGAAGGAAGGAAGGAAGGAAGGAAGGAAGGAAGGAAGGAAGGAAGGAAGGAAGAAAGGAAAGAAAAGAAAAGAGAGAGAAAGAGAGAGAGGGAGGGAGGAAAGAAAAGAAAAGGAAAAGAAAAGGAAAGGAAAGGAAAGGAAAGGAAAGGAAAGGAAAGTAAAGAAAAGAAAAGAAAAGAAAAGAAAAGAAAAGAAAAGAAAAGAAAAGAAAAGAAAAGAGAAGAGAAAAGAAAAGAAGAGAAGAGAAAAGAAGAGAAAAGAAAAGAAGCTACACCGGGTAAGGCGCTCACATAACAGACACAGAGACAGGCTCAGTGCTGCCTCCTCGATGCTCCCAGGGCTGACCTGAGCACAGGCTTTTCTCATTCAAGGTTGTCACAAGTGAATAAAGGCATATTTTGGTGGTCAGGAAGAAGAGGATGAGTAGGAGTTTAAGGGAAACATTAGTGATTCAAATCAAAGTGATTTAAGAAAAGAAAGATTTTATTATTTGAGGTCTTAAAACAAACAGCTTTTCCTAACAATCGAGTATCAACTGAATCAATATTACGGGGAAGCCAGCTGGACACCCTGCTTTTTAGGCATAGGAGGTTTTTGACGAATTGAGAACACTTTCCATTTTCCTTAAGCTGTTCAGGTTAACCATAGGGCAACTCAGGAGGGCCAAACGGTCAAAATGGATGCCCCCCAAAAAACATGCAGACACATTTTAGATCTAAGCATAGTAAGCAGATTCTGCAAAGGCTGTTTTGCAAACTACAGGTAATTGGGTAGCAAAATCAACTGAATAGGTAAATTTTTTTTTTTTTTTGAAAATAGGACATAAGATAAAATGTCAGGATACCTCACCTATTGTAAGGTAAGAATTGTTTCATGAACATTTTGTTTTGGTTATACACGTGAATGGTGTGTGTACTATGTGTGAGAGTGTGGGTACTAAGCTGCAGTGTGAAATGCAGTTCTGACTGTGGTTTACAGTGAAAAGAGCCTGACAACCCTGTCCTAAGATACAGCCTAAACTACTTCATGTCACTCCTTGGCTCTCCTCTTCTCCTCTCACTCCTGACACTGAGACCTACTCTGAGACATCCATGGGCATTGCTGGTACACACGGTGTTCAGGGAACTGGCCCCAGGAGCCAGAATAAAAGCTCAGAAGCTACCTGGAAAGGAAACTGCATGACTGAGTGAAACACTGCCTTGTAACTGGAAAATTCTGCCCTTCCACAATACACGCTATTGTGAATTTTCTGCAGGATATTATGGTTTAGATGCAGTATTATTCCGAGACTATCACTGCTCAGTTACATTTGTGAATGGATAAAGCTCCAACTTAGGCTCATGGTAATTTGGGTTCTAGTCTTGCTAACTGTATTTGACCTTGGACAAGGTACTCGATCTCTCTGGGCTCAGATTCTCCAACTAAAACATGAGAAAGCAGGACTGGAGCAGAGCTTTTCCTAGGGAATTTCTTGTGGAGGTACTTTGAGAATTCTGCAAAAGTGAGTCTACATTCCTAAATTAAAATGGGTTTATTTTTAAACTAAGAGAAAACAATGAACGTAATCAAATGGATTCAATATTGATTTTTATCATGGTGGAAATCACCACGGTAGTTGTTTAGCAACCAAATAATCTCATTTTGCATTAAGCTTGGAAGTATTACCTCCAGCATCTGTATATATTCTAATAAAAATCTCACTGATTCGTAAACTTAGAGTGTTTCACTGGGGATACATCTAAATGTGAGTCTGTTCAATCTGGATATTTGTATAAAGTGGAACAGTGATGGCTCAAACTCACATAATTGCTAAGTGAGGCCCAGACAAACATATATAGGACATGGTAATTCTAAACTAACGCAGATGGGCCAATCACCTGCAGTCATGTCAGCCATTGCCAATACATTTCAAGTCACACTCTAATAATGGACAATATCTTCAAGGCTTTAGGTACCTCTTTAAAAATTTTTTTTCTATTAAAAAATACGTTCAGTTAAAATTTTTAAAGATTCAATTCTGATTAAAAATCTTTCTAGTATTCTTCTTTCAGGCTTTTGGGTTACTTCTTACTGAATATTATCCTAAAATTGCAAGGACAGCTGTTAAAAAAAATTACTGACATTCATTAGCAACTACTTAATGTATAAGTAAGGATTTTCCCCCATTGAGAAAAACAAAGACTGCTGAGGCCAAAATTAAGACTACCATCCATGATACTGATTTCAAATGGTTGTACATATTAACAAAGCCCATTTCAGTTCTACAATTGTATAGAGTTACATAAAACACCTTGTTTTACTCAGTAACTTTAAAAAAATAAACTAATGCCTCAAAACACTACAATTCTTGCTGTTTTAAGTACTACAGCTTTTAAATTACTCCATATTAATCTTTCAAGAATGGTGGAAGGTTACCTTTTATTTATCAATGTTTTTCTCAATGTAATTAATATTTATTTATCAACTAAACATTTAGTCATTCATACCACAAATATTTACTGAGCACTTGGGATGTGTCTGACGCTGTTCCATATTCTGGGACTGCTGTGGGGGAACAAAACAGTTCCTTCCCTTGAAGGGAGAGATAATAAACAAGTAAATACACAATGCTAAGCAGTAAAAAAGTACATCCCATTAATTCAGTATATAAGTGAAACAAATGGACATCAGCTTTTTCACAGAGAAGGCATACATCTTTTCAAGGCTAATAAGATTCAAAAATTCATGAGTGAGCTGTGGTAAGCATATAGTGTATCAGTACTTAAATAGATAGTACTAAGTACAGTGCATGTGTGTATTATGTGTGCACATGTGTATGTGTATATAAATCTGTGAGCTTATTCACAGCACAGAGAAGCTTGTTATCAGGATGCCACAAAGAGAATAGAAAAAAAAAAAACTTTAAAAAAAATCATGCAGTTAAACTTGAGAAACAAATCTTTCACAAATGAAAAGCAAAAGCAAACAGCTGATTTTCCTAGCCCACAGCTAAATGTCACATGCAAGGAGGTTGAATAAAAGATAATATTGCTCTATCTATATGTAGAGGACTAACAGAAGTTCCAAATTCAAAGAGTATAAAATCAAAAATGCTGTATGATCTTAGGGAGCCTCATCTGTTTTAAAAGCACCAAAAATATAAGCCTATGAGGATAAAAGCCTGACTGGCCCATTTACAGGTAATATCACAAAAGCATTCTTGTCTATCAAGCTATAAAAGGAAGGAACTGCAAAACAGGAAATTGCCCTACCCCAGCCATGTGCCACGCCTCCCTTCCTCTCCACAATTTCCATAAGCAGAAGCAAACACGATCTGTTAGATTTACCGAGAAGCCACAGAGGTTGACAGAACACTAGTAGCTGACATACATATTACTGTTTAAATAAATATTTAAGGTAAATGCCTTTATTATTTTGAACCAAACTTTTTCTTGATGATTTCACTTATCTTTTTAGATAAGATTTGTTTAAACTATAGCTTTTTGATGACAAGTTAGAATAGGTCTGAAACTGCAATTTACAAATGAATTGTGAGTTAGAGATTAAAGAAAACTTAACATGCTTGTCCCAAACTCATAAATTCAGAGTTAGTTGAGCTGGTTTAACATTTTTCAATGGTCTAAGCACATACACATACAGCATTTTTAAATACTACTACTCTGGGGCACCTGGGTGGCTCTGTCAGTTAAGCATCTGATTTCGGTTCAGGGCATGATCTCATGATCCGTGGGTTTGATCCCCGCATTGGGCTCTGTGCTGACAGCTGGGAGCCTGGAGCCTGCTTCAGATTCTGTCTCTCTCTCTCTCTCTCTCTCTACCTTTCCCCAACTCGAACCTCTGTCTGTCTCTCGCGCTCTCTTTCTCAAAAGTAAATAAACATCAAAAAAAATAATACTCTGAATATAATTTTCTGTATACAGTGGATCACTACGTATTGACTAATCAATATATCCATTATAAAATAACAGAATTTAAGGTATATGAACTTTCTAATTTCATATAGAAACTTGAACTAATGGGTGTGATTTCTAGGGATCTACATCTATTAATATAAGTTAGACTCAGAGAAATGACTTATTTTCTTAAAGGAAAGAAGAGGCTGATACTTTTCAACTTGTAATGATCCAAATACAGGAAACACCTAAATATTTTAAAACACCGACTACTCGAAAGTTAATAAACCTACAAATAAAACTACAGGAATAATAAATCTCATTAATAATCAAAAAATTATTAGTAAAAAATGAGATATCATTTTCACTAATTAAATTTCTAGACATTTAATGTTTATACCCAATATACACACATATATAACACTGGAGAGGAGACTTCATTTAATACCAAATTTAGTGCAGACTGGCTTAAATATGGTAATATGCTGCAAGAACTTAAAACTACTTGTATTTTTAAAATCTATTAATCCCACTTCTGGGAATCTAAAGACAAAAATCCACAAAAAGAAACATTTATAATGCCAAAAGTGTTTGTCACATCATAAAAAAAAATTGAGCTGAATCTAAAATGTTAAACAAATAATGGTTTGTCCTCCAAATGGAACATTATTTGATCATCTAAGTAGCAAAAAGGCAAACATATGTACCAAGCAAAAAAAGGTTCACAAAATGACATTGCAATTATACTTAAGTGAATATTCATGTTTAGAATGATGTCAGCACAGGAGAATTTTCCTACTTTTCTTCTATGATGTGGTTATGTCACTTTTTAAATTAAAAAATTTTTTTCAATTAAATTCATTGAATTATCCCCTTTTCAAACTAGAGGTTTAAAATATGTTTAATCATTTCCCAAGCCTTCTCCCCCCCAGGAAAACACGCTACCTCTCATACCCCTCAATATTCCTTCACCAACTCAGCCTGGGGTTGGTCAGCCTTGATCCCTCCCTCTCCTCAGGTCTGACCCTGGTCCCTAAACTCTCTCCAGAAGGCAGAGTTATGTTATTCAGTGCCTTAGCATCCTCAGCTCTCAGAACAAGGCCTCATGTATGATAAGGGTGGGAAAAACACTTGTTGATTTATATTTATCCAATGTGGAACTTACTGCACACTTTTTTCAATTATTTATTACTCATCTGTACCCCTTTTTAAGCCAGGTATTCATTCTTTTTTCTATTTTTCATTTCTTTATATTCTCCACGGCAAACCACAGTGCTGGAGAGAGCTCATCTGAGCTAAATAAATATTTACTGAACTAAAGAATGCTGAATACATATCTCAAAAATGAATTTACTTGGTTCAGACAGTTTCTTCCTTTAAAATGCAAATAACATCTTACAAAACAAAACAAACAAACAAAAACACCTCATCCTACATCTTCTGGTGATGTGTCCCAAGCAACCAACAGACGAAGAAGCATCTGAGTGTTTCTGAGCTAAAGAAGGATGTAAATATAAAATGGGGTGCAAATGAGGAACAGGCTTCAGCTCTTCAAGGGAGGTAAGACAACAGCTCAGAACATTTTCCAGGAGGCCGCACAACTTTCCTGCCTAGAGCTGCCAGCCATTCCTAAATGCTTCAAATGCCAGGCATTGCCCCAGGACACCTTTGTGAGGGTGACCTCCTCCAGTCCTCACCACAACTATGTTAGGTGGGGTGTTATTATCTCTATTTTAAAGATGAAAAAAAAAAAACACAAACAGGAATCTGATAGAGTTAAATAACTTGCTCAAGACATAAAACTAACAAGTGCATTCAAGGCCAAGCCTGTGGCTCTGCTAAGGTCACTGCTCTCAACCACTACGCCAGGTGGAGGATGGCTTCTCTGCAATTAGTAGTAGACTTAGACGTAGAATAGAACTACTAAGGTGTTAAGTGTAGTCTACATTATAAATAGCAGACACAGACATGATTACAAAGTCTACAAACGTTAGCCTTGTCATCTCTAATTCAGACATGACATCTGGCTCAGCCCTGTCCCAGTTAATCCATAATTAGACCCCTTATTTAGCAATGTGAGGACTTAACACGTGGGTGAAGGAAAATACATTGTGGTTACCACCTCTGCTTCCGCATCCTCCACATATCTAGGGGATTGAAAAAGAAATCTTAATTTTTTAACTCTGTCATTTTCTAAGCTAACCCATCACACTTATTCTAACTTCGCACACATATTATTCTCTCCATCCTCCAGTCATCACAGGCCTCATCCAAATTCTCCTTGACCTCTGTACCATGGTTCTGTGAACCGAGAGCAAAATAGTAGCAAGCGAGGATGTGGTCTGTAAGCATGCAGCAAGAACCTAGTTAATGTATGCTTACAACTTTTTAAGGCCATCTGCTTCAAACTCATATGAAAGTGCTGTGGATGCCACTATGATCCAAGCACCCTAATTCCCAACTCCAAAATGGCACTGAGTATTGTCCTGGAAAGGACACACCTTCCCGACAAAGTTGATCTCTTTGTAAAATCTGTGCCCTCCATCTCAAGAAGTGTAACGTCACAGCTTAGCAACAGAGAGACGCTTCATGAGTAGGGACTTCCCTGAAACGGTGCCTGTCATCTATCTGTTCAGTGTCACTGTGACGTCCAGGGCCCGCCCTCATTCTAGCAACCCTGGCTTTAGAATCACTCACAGAGAAGGGCTTGTCGATTTCCCACTGAACATGATGTTCCATATTTTATCTCCTTCTTCATGCTCATGACAGTTCTAGGAGATAAAATGTAAAAAGCTCTCTCCCACTTAGAGATAAGAAACTAGAACCACAAAAGCTTGTGTGACATACTTAAAGTCACAATCTAACAGGAAAAACACAAATTGTACCTAATACCGCTGTACTATGAAGACTCATCACAAGAAAAATATGTTTCCCAAACTATGTGTGGTGATAAATGTTACCTGACTCATCATGGTGATCACTTTTCAGCATCTACAAATATCAACTCATTACACTGTATACTTGGAAATAACATAATGGTATGTCAATTATACGTCAATGAAAAATGTAATTAAAAAGGAAGAAATGGCTAAGACAATAAGTTTTATGTTGTATGTATTTTACCACAATATTAAAAGTTGGGGGGGAAAGTTTATCAAAAGCAACAACAGGGATGCCTGGGTGGCTCAATCGGTTAGGCATCCAACTTCAGCTCAGGTCACAATCTCAGGTTCATGGGCTCGAGCCCCACATTCAATTCTGTGCTGGTAGCTCAGAGCCTGGAAGACTGCTTCAAATTCTGTGTTTCCTCTCTCTCTCTCTCTCTCTCTCTCTCTCTCTCTCTCTCTCTCTCTCCCCCTTCCCACTGGCACTCTGTCTCTCTCTCAAATAAACATTAGAAAAAATTAAAACAACGACAGCAACAACAAAAGACAAGGTGATGATATGACTTTTGTGCAACAGGTACTGCCTTGGGCTCTCATCTCTGCTTTGAATCTGCATCTTTAAAGGCCATAGTTGGCTCAGTCAAGACCACAGCATTCTGGTAATAAGATACCACTTCACCTTTTATGTCCAATTTGATCATTTGCAGTTTCCCTCTGAAGTTACCTAGAAGAAGTTACCTTCCTTCCTTCTTTCATATTTTGTCATCTCATCATTCATTCACTGAGTAGATATTTACAGAGCCCCTACTATGTGCCAGGCACAGTTCTAAGCTGATGCGCAGCGTTCAAATACTGAAATAGTTCCATACTAGTGGGTTAACAGCTGCTGCCCACAGCATGCCATGCCCCTCCGCACGGGCCACCTCATCTCTTCCCTGGGACACCCCCTAACCTGGACCTCCCCATGACTCAGCATAACAGGAAGGCTCCATTGTGGCCAGCTTCGAGTTCAACTGGTAAATCCCTGGGCCTAACCCCTTGTTAAGTGTTTTATCACCTCCCAGACACAGCAATGAATGGAGCAGACAAGGTCCCTACCCTCTAGTCTAGGAAAGAGACAATAAATAAGTAAATACATAAATGAATCAGATAATTTCAAATAGCAGAGCACTGTAAAGAAAATAAAACAACAAGGAACTAAAGGGTGACTGAAGCGGGGGGCGACAGAGTAAAACTTGAAAGGAAGTCTTTCTGAGGAAGTGATTATTATAAGGAATCAGGAAAGCAAAGGTCTTAAGTAAAAACACTCTAGACCGAGAGAATAGAACTATCCTGGCCTTCAAGTGGGAATGAGCTTGAGATTTTCATAGAAGGCCAGTGTGATGGGGGCATCCTGAGCCAGGAGAACATAGAATATATGTGTAACTTCACTGAAACATATGTAGACAAGGCCAGATCAGGGAGGATCTTAATGGCATTGGTAAGGAGGTTGAATCTAATGCCAAGAACAGTGAGTAAGCATTAGACAGATTTGAAACAGGGCCATGAGTGATCTAATTTATATTTTTAAAAGATTACCCTGACAATTGTGTGTCAGCTGTGATTAAACAAAGGCAAGGGTGAACAAAGGAAACAATGTATGTCGCTCTGGTGGTCAACCAGATGAGCAGAGAGAGTGGCTGGAGCTAGAGAATAACAACAGAGATGGAAAGAAGTATTCTGACTCAATATATGTTTTAAAGGCAGAGCTGACCAAGCTTACTGATGAGTATAATGTGGGAAGAGGAAACGGGAGGAATGAAAATGTACTATTCTTGGATTCAGCAAGTCGCTGAAGGCAGTCCATTTACTAAAAAGGCAATGACTGTGGGAACAAACAGGTTCACGGAGAAAAGGAATCAAAAGTTCTGTTTTGCCAAGGTAAATATGAGATATCGTGGAGATCTATAATGTGGAGATATAAACACGCAGTTGGATATCTGACCTTAACAGGAAGAGTCCCCCAAAAGACTATGACTGATCCAAACAGCAACAATTTATATAGGTGTAACTTCGCTGAAACATATGTATAATGCACATTACGGACTCTCTTATAAGACTTGTGCCGAAAATTAAATGCATATGCACAATACAAAGTAGGCACATAAAATTCTCTTTAAGGAAAGAATACAATTCTTGGTTTTCATTTTTATTAAGTGTTGTGTCAAAAAGCTTTCTGGGGAATGCCATTTCAAAATCAATGAGGAAATGAACAGTACACAAATAATGACTTTACACTGCTTCTCTAACTAGCTATAAGGCAACTCATGCTGCCCTCAGCACTTCTTCAATCCCGCTGAGACTGCTTTTCCTTCATTTGGTTGCATTAAAGCAGTGGAAACTTCTGCATCTGATGTATTTTATCCCCAGCTCAGTGTATCTATTCTGACTGAACTTCCTTTCAAAACTCGAGAGTTGCCATGATAAAATTAAAGATGACGCCAGAAACAGGAAGAACTGGCATGAAGAAGGAAAGGAGAGAGGAAGAGGAGAGGGCGGGGAAGAGGGGAAGGAAAGGAGTGAGCAGGAGATGATCTCTTCTGGATGGCAATCCCTCTGACAGAGGACTCCCGGAGAACGTGTTCACACAGCCATCACCAAACCCCTCAGGAAAGACACCCTTGTTTACATGGCTTGAATCCAGAGGTTATTACAGGCTCTCCATATTCTAAACACAGTGTCAATTATCGGTCTCAAATGAGTAATAATTATCAACGTAAAGTGAAAAATAAGCACGCCTGCTTCCTTCAGCTTACCAGCACTTCACTGAGCTTTCATGCCAACAGCCAGCTTTTCATGTGTGCCTTTAAAACAAAAGCAATGGCCTGGCTGGTGCTACAAATAATCTTTGAATCCTCAGAATCAGAAGGAAAGTTAGAGGTCATTATATCCAACCCTATCGTTTTACAGATAAGGAAACTAAATAAGCCAAAGAGAGATAAAGTGGCTTACCCATCATCCCAGAGCCACTTCAGGATGAAGAAATGTTTTTCTGATTCTTAGTCATGATTCTTTATATTATACCCTGCTGCCTACAGAATGAGAAAGAAAAGTACCACAAGCGATGACCCACGGCTTTGCGGTAGCCACACCACGGGGAGAAAAGTTGGCCAGAGCTGGGCATCTCAGCCCTGGAAACAAGGTCCCAGGCTACACTCAGGATGCCAGCCCTGCAACTATTCTCAGCCTACACCCTACAACAGCTGACAGTCTTTCTAACACCACCTCTGTCTGGGCTTTTTCCCCTAGAGCTTTCGGTTTGATGTGGCAGAGTGTGAGGTATAGTAGCTGATGCCTCTGTCCATCAGGATCTTCAGAAAGAGGCTCCTGAAAGCTCACACAGCAGTGTGCTTCCAGGCTTCAGAGAAGCACAGACCCCCCCCCCCCCACCATGGATAATGGGAAATGACACCTCTCTCCCCAGCCTTTCAACCAGCATATTCCTAAGTGGACACCACACTTGTCCCTAAAAAGTTATTACAGGTTACAAATGAGTTTTATAAGCCCTGGTGGGCTTCTGCCTTCCAAGCTTTTGGCCAATCCCAGTACATATAGAAAAGTTAGAAATATTCACACCAAAACGCTGTAGCACATTTACGTGGAACTCACATTTACGTTTTAGTGCTTACAGAGAACAAAATTTGCAATCAAAATGATTCTGGGAAAGTTTTGTCTAGTTATTAGGGAAGTGCAATATATGCAGACTTCTATTTGGTTTGCCTACTGCAAACATGTATATAGATTAATGGATTGATAATAATAATCATAATAATCCTTCCCCATGAAATCTAGGATTTCTTCTTATGCAAAAAAGGAACACCTCAGTAGTCTTTAAAAATTTGTCACTGGGGTCCCTGGGTGGCTCAGCCGGTTAAGCATCTGACTTCAGCTCAGGTCATCATCTAGCAGTTCGTGGGTTCGAGCCCCACATTGGGCTCTGTGCTGACGGCTAGCTCAGAGCCTGGAGTCTGTCTTCAGATTCTATGTCTCCCTCTCTCTCTGACCCCCCTCTGCTCATACTGTCTCCATCTCTCTCTCAAAAATAAATAAAACATTAAAAAAATTTTTTTAAATCTGCCACTATATATTCTTTTCCCTGGAAATAGTCTTTCTAGATATTCATTTTTTAAAAACACCAATACAGCTGTGGGATCCAAGCTCCCCATTGCGGTCTGAGACTCTGTCATTAGATACTAGCAAATAAAATCTGAGAATTAAACAGCCCATGGATAGTAGTCCTCACTTTCCATTCCATATCAATTCCCAGGGTACTAATAATTTTCACCATCTCCCACTTCCACTGAAAAAGTGGCCTGGATTTTATGTGACTGTGCTAGCATTCCATTGGCCTGATTATGGAAAATAATCATAAAAAAGTACTTACAGCATAAGCACCTATCAAAAATGCTGCATTTGCTCTTTTCCGCTGATCAAAACAGGTGTAGTGCACTATTTTCTTTCTTGATAAACTGTATGACTAAAAAGAGGGAATAAAAGAGTGTAACCATAGAGACAGAGTTAAAATATACAGTAGGTATACATCATCTCAACTTCCAATGTGTGTCACACTCAGTGAAATCTACCAACTTTCAACTTTCATTTCTCTGGCAATTGTACACGAGCATAGTTGAGGGATGGAGGGTTAATGGTTCTGACTTTCTACAGCCCAGTCATGCTGCAGATTTGATGATATAACCAACATTTCTCTCCAAGAAGGGAGACATACAATGGGAAATCATTAAATTATTGGCATCTTTATTAGTGGGAACCATTTTTGAAGATTCACTCTAAATCTTACATGCAAATTCTAGTCATCCTGTTTTCTTTTTTAATTTTTGTTATTGAAATATTGTTGAAATACAATGTTATATTAGTTTCAGGTGTACAACATAGTGATTCAACAGTACTATAGATTACACAGTGTTTACCATGATAAGTGTAGTCACCATGTGTCACCATGCAACGTTATTACATTAGTATTGACTATATTTCCTACCCTATAGTTTTCATCTCCATGACTTATTTGTTTTTTTAACTGGAAGTTTGTATCTTTATCCTCCTCACTCACTTCACCCAGCTTCCCACCCCTATCTTCTTTGGCAAATACCAGATCATTCTCTGTATTTATAAATCTGTTTCTGGTTTGTTTTGTTATTGTTGTTGTTGTTCTTTGTTCATTTGTTTTGTTTTTTAGATTCCACATATAAGTGAAATCATATGGTATTTGTCTTTCTCTGACTTCTTTTACTTAGCACAATACCCTCTAGGTCCATCCATGTTGCCACAAATGGTAAGTTCTTTTTTATGGCTGAGTAATTATTCATCCTTTTTCTTTCTCTATATACCATACCCAGTTCCAGAAAAGTTATCTTTACCTTTCATATTATACAGTTTATTTTTAAATGTGACAATCGGTCTATTTTGTTCTAAAATTCTCAAATGCCTATATTAGCCAGAACACCAATACTAATATTTTCTCTCTAGAATCTTCTATAAAGATCCCTTTTTAATTATAGGACAATAAATGGTTAATGGGAAACAATAAACCATCAAAAATGTCATATCAGCAAACATCTTAATGCAATAACCATACGTTAAATTCATGATTCAAACAAACAGTTTATTAAAGCACCTGCTATATGCCATGCAATATGCTGAAACCTCACGTATTCAGCTAAATCCAAAATAAGCAACTCAGTATATTGCATACATGCTAAATAGGACAAGAAGTGTGCAAATAAAAGATCTGTTAAAATGAAATCAAAGTATTAAGCAAACTCAAACATAAAACAACAAGAACACTGATGCAACTAAATGAAATCTGCTCAATTTCTTCATATTTCAAAACAGTTACAGTATTTTGACAAATGGTTTTCAAAACACAGATACATGGGTACCTTTCAATATTTGTCTATGAATTCAAACTGACTGTAAAAGCAGCGTTCTATACCTTACACATTGACCACAACGCACAGAATACCTGCTTTTGCAGTCCCTTTAAAAACTGGGGCACCTGGGTGGTTCAGTCAGTTAAGCCTCTGACTTCAGCTCAGGTCATGATCTCACAGTTCGTGGGTTCGACCCCTGCGTTGGGCTCTGTGCTAACAGCTAGCTCAGAGCTTGGAGCCTGCTTCAGATTCCATATCTCCCTCTCTCTCTGACCCTCCCCTGCTCACACACACACTCTCTCTCTCTCTCTCTCTCTCTCTGTCTTTCTCTCTCTCTCTCTCAGAAATAAATAAAAACGTTTTAAAAACATTTTTAAACAAAAAATAAAATAAATAAAATAAAAATGTCAGAGAGCTCACCTACCTACCTTTCTTCATTCACCCTGCTGTTTTCTTTAAGGAAAGAAACTCTTCAAATTCTGAAGTCTATTCTACATGAAATTGCAACATTTTGGCTTTTAATGTAACCACAGAAAATGCAGCTATCTGTATCCCGGCAATGAGCCTGGAAGCCATCACCACCCCAAGGCAAGCGCTTCTTTCCTAACCCAGAATCACATGTTCTGAAAATGGCACTACTCTTTTTAATTTGAGGGGCACCTTGGTGGCTCAGTCAGTTAAGTGTCCAACTTTGGTTCAGGTCATGATTTCATGGTTCGTGAGTTCGAGCCCAGAATTGCGCTCTGTGCTGATGGCTCAGGCCTGGAGCCTGTTTCAGATTCTGTGTCTCCCTCTCTCCACCTCTCCTCTGCTTGCACTCTGTCCCTCTCTGTCTCTCTCTCTCTCTCGAAAATAAACATTAAAAACAAATTATACATTGAACTTTGAAAAATGTTTGCCTCAAAGTGGGTCTCATTATCAAAGTCCTTATTTCCAGGCAGGCTTAGTAAAATATCCCTGTGAAATAAAGCTTTAAAAAGTACATTTTATTCAATTCAGTTCAGTCAAAACACTGAAGTTATCTGAAGGACTTCAAGGTCACTATGAATGGTGCCAACACTTGTCTCCTTGCTTTCTCAATTTGAGACTACTGTCTACTGGGCATTGCCTTTTGTTATTTTATTATTTGCTTGTTGCAAGTATGTCTTCTGCTTTGTTTTTGCCACTTCTTGTTCTCCATCAATAAGTTAGGCTTGTTTTACCCAAAGGACAGTCAAGGCATTTAAGACCTAAGCATATTTTATGGTGTCTAATCCCAAACACCGAAAGACTGCTTTAAACAGAATCAGGCTGAGCCTAAGGGGCTCAGCTCTGGTTCCCAGCCTCTTACTCATTACATTTCCTGGTTCCCTAAAACACGTGGGGAAGAAAATATCCACAATGGATCCTGACATTTAGATTATCTGCTTTGATGCCTTTTTCCACTAAGAATTTAGATTTCACAACAAACAATTACTATCATTTAATAATGTGGAATTAAATTTATCTTACAAATCTACTTGCCAAAGGAGACAAACTCGTAATGCTGTGCTTCCGTCACCAGTAGTGTTTTTAGCTGCTTTCAAACTTTCTGCACTTGCTTGGTTTTTGCTTTTGCTCTCTTATTCTAAAGTATCTGGAATGCAGAGACCACCCTGCACCCTGCATCAGAAACCGTGAAGCTACAGGATGAATGAAATTCTGAAGGAAACTTTCTTTTCAGTATAAACCTATAAATTTGTTAAAGTAAATATAATGCAAATTAAAATTTTAAGGACTTTAGAATCTTTTAAACTTTACAAGCTTGCAATAATTACATCAGATAAAGAATATTCTTCATAAAATATACCTACAAATTTTAACTCTTTTTAAATATCTCCTACTAGAAGCTGCCTAGAGGATGGAAACATAGGTTTTAACATCCATTACTATACACAAGTCCAAAAAAGTTCTTGTGACAAGAACCTTTAGGATCTGCTCTCTCAGCAACTTTCAAATATAACACATAGTATTATTAACTATAATCACCATGTTGTACATTACAATAGTTAACTTTTTGACATCAGTTAAATGATAGACCGTTTCTATCTAATTGTTTGGAAAACAATTTAAAGCTCCTAGCATTTACCTTGCTTCGAGGGTTTTGGAATTCAATTGTTTTTCTCAGTAAAGGCTCAAAAGCATTACAGTCAAAAAATGATCCACTTAGTGAAGCTTGGCCAATATCTCCCAGGTCAGATCTCAGAGGCTGTGTTCTCACTCAAGGAATCAAAGCGAATTCAAAGTAAATGATAACAGAGAAAAATCTTATGTCATGCTGGCCTGGTCCTCATTTTCTGCCTTGCCACGGCCAGGCCTCCCCCTTATAGGTCACCATGCCCCAGTCTTACACCAGCAATGCTGTTCAACATAGCAGATAACAGGGTTACTGGAATAAAAAATTTCAAGGATGGGGTGCCTGGCTGGCTTAGTCAGTGGAGCATGCAACTCTTGATCTTGGGGGTCATAAGTTTAAGCTTCACATTGGGTGGGCATAGAGTTTACTCAAAACAATTTTTTTCAGGGATAACACAACATTTTGCCAATTGTTTAGCTAATGCTCTGTATGATTAGGTTGATGTACACAAACTAATGTTTTCTACTTTCAAGTATTAAACATGTCCCTCTGTTAAAAAATAAAATAAATTTTATAAACAACCTACTGGGGTGCCTGACTGGCTCAGTCAGTGGAGCGTGCTACTCTTGATCTCAGGGCTGTGAGGTCAAGCTCCAAGCTGAGTGTAGAGCCTACTTAAACATTAAAAAAATTAAAAAAAAAAACAACAAAAAACCCAACCTACTACATATTAAAGCACTCCGGAAGAAATGATACTATCCATTGGAGACAGTGATGACTCAAGTGCCTTTAGAGAACCCTTTGGCAAATCTTTAAGATCTTTCATGGAGGAACTTATCATGGAGGGAAAAAAAGGCACCATCCACAGACAAGAGGATTCCATTGTAGGAATGATCCAGTAGATGTTTTCTAGGATACTGCCCCCATACCAAGAGAACTTCTTGCCTCCAACCTGAACTGCTTCTTCCTTACTCTGGCCCAACTTGTCTGTGGTCGGGTATGCTGGAGGCCATTCAAGGAGAGCCCTTGCAAGGTTAAACCATCCCCTCTGGCTTTCAGTGAGCTACCGCCTCTATTACAAATTCTTTTGGCTTTACATGAGAAGCTCAGAGATTACAAAAACACTGCGTACAATATCAAAGTAAGGTTAGACACTGGAAAAACAAATACATATAGCCTTAAATATAAAGGCAGGGATGTCACAGAAGGAATGCTAAGACCTCTGGCCTGGTTGCTTGCTCTTGCACATGACCAATTACAAATGATAACCTGCAGCCCCCATCCACATTATTTTACATTTCTATCTAGCAACTGCACTATATATGTAGTATATATCCTTCGGAATCTTCTTAAGTGGACACAGCCAGCCCTCTATAACAACAGCTAACATTTATTGCTACACTCCGTCATTTCCTAAAGCACAGAGACAGTGCCAGAGGGATCCAATTTGACCAGACACAGAGTGACTCCCAAACCAGAGATTGTGGGCAAGGCTGAAGTATAATGAATAGTCTGTGTCTCTCTTTTACCAAGAGAACATAAGCCAGGAGTCAAACATAAGGAATCAAGATAATTCCTTGATTACCATGCTTGGCCAGTATCTCCTATGTCGGATCACAGAGAGTGGAGTTCTCTCAGCAAACATGATAGACGGAAGAAATTCAGAAATCTCTCACTGAGTTTGATGGTTTGTGTAAATCTCAATTACAAGGCCACAGTTAAGTTTCATGGTTCAAAACTTAAATAATTCTCAGGTCAACAGAATTGGTTGAATTAATCAGTATCACTAAAACTTTTCAGAAATAAAAAATATCAATCTAAATTATATGTTATTATTTTCATCCTGTTAGCAGACTGGCTCAGGGTAACATAGAGAGTTTATTAAAATACAGATTGCTGGGCCACACCCCTAGAGTTTCTGACCAGTGCCCAAGAATTTTATTTCTATCAAGTTCCTCACTAATGCTGATGTAGATGGTCCAGGGATGGCACGCTGAAATCCACTATGCTACTGCATAAAAATGTGACTCGTCCACCCCTGGAAATGTTGTGTGTGGCTCCTAAAACACTGTCCATTTGGTCAAGTAGCCCCAAAAGACATTTAAATTCTCTTAGGAACTTTAATCATGCTAAATGCCTTTTAAAAGCATGTTATAAAAGACACATTGCCCCAGATTCCTAAGAAAACTGTATCACAGTTTGTAAATTCTTGCACTCCAGATGATAACACCTTAGGAACAAGATCCTTTAATGATTCAGTAACTGAGCTGACTTAAATGGCATTATTCCAGAGGGTCCAAGTTCAGATGCTCTCTGGGGCCGAGAATTTGAAGTGGGTCAGCTGGTAAACCAGAAAAGCATGCCCTATCCCAAGCAGACTTAGCTCTAACTTCCTACTCTTGTGTAGGAAACTAAGCCCATTATCACACACTTTAATATGGAGAAGAAGCCAAAACTCCAGAATTAAATGGAAATGTTTATAAATTACGGATGTTGACCATGAATTCAAAATGTTTACAGAGCATGCGTGCTTAAGAAAACATCAGTAAACTCAATGCAGCCCCTTGGCAACCAGTCTGCTGCATCTGCGTGCTGGGCTCCTGTGGCTGACAGACATCCTATGGCTTCTGTCAGTGTGGATGGAGCAGCTGGTGTGTGCCAAACACAGGGCTGAACAATGTAGTAAAAGGGGAGCAGAACCTCAGTCTCCAGCCTCATAAGCATTCCAGTAGAATGAATATTTGATGTTAACCAAGGGGGAGGTACTGGCCAAGGCTTTTACAAACAAAAGAGAAGAACTACCTAGGATGCATTCACAGCATAGCTGGGAGCCATGGAATGATCTTAATTACAGGTATAGTCATTTATTTCATGTAGCAAGGTAAACACTAGATAAAAGATAGAATATGGTATTGAATATCTATCCATTAATATAATCGAACTTATAGAAATTTCCAGACCTGGACTGCTTACCTGAGACTCAGAGTTTTACCACTGCTATGTAAATCATGACAAGCATGCACTCTAGCATATAAACATTTTAATGGTAGCTGTAAACCAAAGTACGACAACTGTTATAAGAGAACAATACAAATTAAGATGAGGGTATTGCCCCCAGACAGAGGTTTTCTATCTCAGAAAGGAGAGCTATGTGAAAGGTTGCATTCTGGAGGCTCGCTCCTGGAGAAAAACCAGCCATGGCAACTCGGAAAAGAAGATGTTGACATGCTCCACGAATCACAAATAGCCCAGGCTCTCCTCGGATGGCAGTGAGATAACAAACCATGCATGTGTTCAGCACTCAGGGCAGAGGACCACAAGCTACTCAACCATTCCAAAACGAAAGGTGGTGGAAGATGGTGCAATTCAGCTCAAAGCCAAAAAAAGCCCCACAAAACATACCAAAAAAGCAAAAACAAGAGCTAATACATCATTTAGAACAACAGATTTTTTAAGCAGACCTTCAGGACAGTTGTCTGCCATGCTCCAAAGTAAAATCTTCAAA
Organism: Hyaena hyaena; assembly: GCF_003009895.1. Lineage (NCBI taxonomy): Eukaryota > Metazoa > Chordata > Mammalia > Carnivora > Hyaenidae > Hyaena > Hyaena hyaena. The sequence continues at coordinate 328,011 of NW_024080663.1, forward strand.
TCATTTGGTTAGAACACTGTGTTTAATTAATCTCTGTGAATCAGCCTGATGGAGCTAAGAAGACATTAATGTGACCTGGATAATATGCTCTTGAATTAAAAAAAAAAAAAAGAGCCCATGCACATCCCTAAACAAGCAAGCTCTGCCAGTGATGGCGCCCAGATTAAGTAGATTATAGCATGGGGACCATGGGGCCCAAGGCATCATTCTCTTACAGGTGACTAGGCTAGCCCAGTAATGGCCGCAGCAATCAGCGTCTCCAAAGCAATCAGTTGTCATCTCATTGCAAAAGCGATAAAATGAACAGGTCTTCCTGTCAGCAGCCATGACCTCTACATGTTTTACCTCCAACTTTCCCAGGAAAGGGATATTCTTGAAAATTTTCTTTGGCTGTACAAAACAAAATATGGTTTATGTTTTTATTTAGAGCTAAAACAAAATAGGTTGAGTAGTTTCTTTAAAAAGAAAAAGGTGTGTCTGTGTGGTCCCGTTTTATTTCAAACCCAGTACGTTTCATTGATGAAATGGCACATATGATCACAGCAGAGATCAAAATGTCAGAGAAAAGTTGCGCATAAAGATTTGGCGGAAGGCATCTGGGGATTCTCCACTAAAGAAGTTTTTGCCTGAGAATCTCTGAAGGAATCAGGAAGTACTCTGTGCCTTGCAAACTCTACGTATGCCCACTCCTGTGGGAATTAACACTGCTTTAGAGCCCCTGATACCTCTTTAAACTACATGAACTGTCTGTCTCCAGGATCACTTGCTTTTCTTCCCCCCCCCACCCAAAGCCCATGAACCTGAAATAGAAGATAACCTCATGAGGAAATCTCAACATGTTTTTGTAGTTATAATAAGAGGGTGGTCTGATCATTATATCAAAAGAGTCCTTGTGTACAATTACCTGATACACTGGCAGGTGCCTGGTTACCGGATAGGATTACTGCACTGATTCCCTCAGCAACAAGGACATTCCCTGAGCCCCCACCATCTGCCAGGTACTCAGGGCTTTAATACAATTGTCCATTTCACCAGGCCACACCCCCTTCTCCTTTTACCCTGAAAGGTCTATGTGGGGTGTTTTGTACCTTTAAAATTACACTTCTGTCAATATTCTTTTAAAGCTTTTAAAAAACAGTCCTCAAGATTACTATAATTGTCCCATTGATTCATAAGAGCAAGTATTTAAAAAAAAAAAAAAAAAAAGAAAATGTCCCCTTTTTTCAGTGATGCTCTTAGTTTTTTCAGACTGAGGATTTTAGGTTTCTCAGAGGAAAAGTGAAATCAGCAGTTAAGACTGTATTGACCATTTTAGGAAAAGCTAGTTCGATCATAGATTATCACTTTCATATTATTGTATCAGTCATTGAAAGATTTTCTTAAATGACAAGGGGCGCCTGGGTGGCTTAGTCGGTTAAGCGTCCGACTTTCGCTTAGGTCATGATCTCGCGGTTCGTGGGTTCAAGCCCCCGCGTCGGGTACTGTGCTGACTGCCGGCTCAGAGCCTGGAGCCTGTTTCAGAGTCTGTGACTCCCTCTCTCTCTGACCCTCCCCTGCTCATGCTGTCTCTCTCTCTCTCTCCTAGAAATAAATAAAACATTAAAAAAAAAAAAACAACTTAAAAGAAAGATTTTCTTAAATGACCAAGTTTAAAGAAGGTATTTTTTTTTTAACATCACTATGCTATCTCTTGTCAGAACACTCTTCCCTTTTAGAAGCCTGTATATCCTAGCCCAGTGTTGTTACCATTGTCTGTGCCAAGAATCCCTTTAAAAATCTGTTAAGGGGCGCCTGGGTGGCTCAGTCGGGTAGGCATCCAACTTCAGCTCCAGTTATGATCTCATGGTTCGTGGGTTCCAGCCCCACTTCAGGCTCTACTGAGGATTCTGCTTCAGATTCTGTCTCCCTCTCTCTCTGCTCCTCTCTCTCTGTCTCTGTCTCTCTCTCTCTCTCAAAAGTAAACATTAAAAAAATCTGTTAAAAAGTTATGAATCTTCCAAGAAGAAAATATAAACACATACAAAATTTTACATATAACTTCAGGGACTTATGGATTTCTTGAAATACCAAATTAGCAAGTTCTGGTCTAACCTACCGATCACTGATGGCATTTCACATTAAACAGCATACACAGTTTTGCTAATTGTTCTCATTGCAACAGATCTTCCTTTTTTGGACTATCTCCCTCATTATAGTAACTAGTGACCAGAAATTGTAAACACAACCTATTACTGCATACCTCTTAGTACTTACAATTTTTTAAAATATAATTTAAAATGTTTAAAAACAGGTTTTTTTGTTGGTGATGGTGGTTTCTGCCTTTGGTTTTTGAAACTAAGTAGATGTTTGCTGTATAATTTTCCATTCTCATCAACATAATTAAAGCGAAAGTCCCTGGGATTAGAAGCATATTGATACACACATACATACACACACACACACACACACACACACACACACAAAATAGCAATAAATCACTGCCTCAAATCATCAACTTGAAAAAAAAATACCTTTTGATAATATAAAAATTAAAAATTTAGATTTGGAACAGAATGTACTGCAAAATACTACCTATCTACATAAGGTAGCAAATGAAAGAGAAAAAAGTTATAAAAGCTTTACTGGAAGAAATAAAAATTGCCAAAGTAGAAAATAAGACATTGCCTAAAAGAGCTAGGAAGCCACACAGGAGAAGTATTCTAAGAAGTTGTTATCAGTTAAAATAGTGCCAAATTATTCAGGGAAGTAGAGTTTGAGGGCCAAGTAAACACCATCAGATCTGGTCTTTAAGATATCTCTAGAGCAGTTTCAGCAGGGTAAGAAAAGCAAAAGTGAGACAGCACAGGATTATGAAATCAGTGCGAAGTGAGGATGTAAATAGTGAGGGCAGAGAATGCTGAAACCTCCAAAGACACAAAGATAAAAGAGAACCTGTAAGTCAAGGATCGTGATAAGTCGACAGAAGTTTGTGTGCCTGGTGACCCTGTGCTGGGCACTGGGGCCACCAAATTCTTTGACATGTCTCCATCTGCTAGGAGCATATAGTCTAGTGAGGGAGAGCAACGTAAACAGGGAATTATAATTCATCAATAACAAAGATCTCCAAATGGGAGGCACCTCCAACCTTGTTCAGAAGGACACAGAGATGCTTCCTAGAAGCCGTGGTGCCTGAACAAGGTCATAAAGAACAAGGAGTGATCCATCCAAGGGAAAAGGGCATTCGGGTCAGACTGGACGTCACAAGCCATTGTGTGGGGCAACTGGCGTGGTTCGGGGTAAAGTGCACAGCCAGCAGTGGCAGGGGTACTGCAATCTTGAGTAAATCAGTAAGTTAGCACACGAAGTCATCCACTGGGAAAGATGCCAAGGGTGGGAGATGTCAAGGCAAGCAAGATAGAAGGCATAGAAGCAAGGTGCCCAAAGGTCTTACCAAAACACGTGAACACAGGCTGCAGACGCAAAACACCAACAGGGATCCGATGGACTGAGAAAATAGGGAGCCTGAGGGCCTGGAGATTACAGGAAGGTGAGAGAGACAGAATGTGGGAGGTACACAACAAGAAGGGTACGTTTAAAGCAGGAAAGCCTGGAGTCTGAATCCCTGGAAGAAAAGCAGCGGGAGCGGCAATAACAGTCATTGAAGCAAACAAGGCAGGAGCCTCAAGGCCACTATGGGACGTGTTTTCAAGGTAAAGTCAGCTGGGGCAGTGCTGTGAGTGAGCACGTTAAGATTATAAACCACAGAGGCTCCTCCAGCGACGAAGGTGGAGAGAAGCATGAGTAAATCACAAGCCTTGAAATATAGCCCCCACTTTACCTTGTAGCCTTGGGCAAGTCACCTGCCTCTGGGCCTCCCTTTCTGCACCTATAAAATGAGCTGGCTAGACTAAATTGTCATTTGGATTCCTAAAATTATATCAAAACAGCTTTTGCATATGGTAATGACAGCCGGGAGACTGAGAAGGTGTTCATAACCTTGGTTGAAGAAATGTTATTGTTATTTCCCATTCAAAGTCATAAATGTTCCATTTAGTAACTTTCTTCTGCAGAAGGCGTTAAAATTTGCAAAGCCTTTTTCTAATATACTCTTAACCACCCCTCTGTGAAAGCTCTATAATCCCTATCTTAGAGCTAAAGGAACTGAGATTATAAAAGTTTGAAGCAATTGCACCAATTCACTTCGAATTGGTGAAGTCAAGTCTTTTCTCCTAATGTAGAGCTGCTACTTGGATGCTTCAAGACAACGCATGACTTACCAACATTTGGGTTTTAAAAAGTCATTCCTTCAGCAAGTAACAGGGTATAAAGCTAAAAATGTCCTTCCAGGCATCCATCAGATTACCTGATCCCTGAAATGAACCAAGGGACTGCTGAACTCTATTAAACTTGCATAATGTTGAAAGAAGGCTTTGTAAATGAAAACAAATCAAAACAAGTCCATGTATACACTTACCTATACTGTCTGGTGTCAAATATGGTAGAAAAATAGCCTTACTCAAGCCATCTATTGTTACATAATTGATATAAGCAGAAGACGGAGTTAGGCCAAAAAAAAAATTATTTTTGAAATAATGATTCTTTTCTTTGATCTTCCAAGTAATAGTCAGGTCCTGAATTGTTAATTATAATACCCAGTTCATACCAACTACATACTAACACAGGACTAATCAAGAAAGCAAAAAAAAATTCCTAAGTCCTCAAAAGGAAGAAATAGCCTTCAATTATTTATGGATTATCCTTTCCTTGTTAATTCATCCACTAAAAGTCCATTTTATGTATTTACATTAAATCCTTTTTAGAATATTATTTGCTTCCCTAGTGACTACAAAAATTTCAACTTCATTTTCTAAACTATAGGCAGTAGCTTCTTTTCTGAAAAATGTGGACCAGTTTAGTTAAAGGAATTTACATACATCTTTTCAAGTCAGATAACACTTTACAAATTAACTCTTTAAACAGTTGATTGCAACAGATCTTATGTCATACTATTATTGACTAAAATAAAAATCTCTCTTTGGTATTCATTCCATGACCATTTAGCATTTTCAGATCAATGACAAAAATCTGTGAACCTGTTTTACAGGAAATTCTCTACTATAGACAGTCTTATACCTAAGTTCAATAAAAAACAATCAAATCCAAAGATCACTAAGCAGCTAATATGCACAAAGTACTGTATGATGCCACACCACTTACACTGTAAGCAGCAGAAAGAATAAACCGCTTGAGCATTATAATTTAGCAGTTATCTTTAACAGCATGCTATGTAGTGTTTGATCTTCCAAACTGAAACATTACACTTAAGATCCTCATTTAGAAAACTGGAAGAAAAAGAAATGTATCTATGTGATGAAATAAATTTACCAAAACCAGGAGTACATGTAATTCTTTTCCTCATGTATGTTTAGAGTTTAAGAGAAAAAAAAACCTTGTAAATCAAAAATACAGATGAATACTGAATGGATGATCCAAATTCTGTCACAACAGGTAAAGTCCCTGTTGTTATCACTCCTAGTTCATCAATCCCACTTGGTTGTTAACTCTACAAAGATGACCTTCAAGAAATACATAAAAATTTCAGTCTCGATCAGACAGGAAAAGCTTGCGAGCTCCTGCCATGCAGTGATGAGCGCCTTCATTGCCTGGTTTCAGAAAAATCATCCTAGGGAGGAATCTGAGAGACTCATTACACAGCAACCTGAAAGGTATTTGTGCTTTCTTTCTTAGATGGCTATTTCAATGACTTCATTCAGCTCACATTTCAATTCATCCTGAAAAATGGAAGAGGTTACCATGTCCTTTATGGAGCAATCAGGTGGATTAGTTTCAACTTCTCATTTATATGAGAGTAAATTACTCATATAAATATCCAAAGATCAAGATCACCTAACTGAGCGGTATGTGTACGGCAATCCCGGTGATCAGATTTCAAAGCTAAAATTTTCAATACTAAAATACAAACATCACCATAGTACTCACTTTCAGTTTCTTGTTTAGTTTACAGCAGTATCTGTACACCATTGCCAAGTTCAGAGGTCCAAAATCTGCATAAAAACTGGGATTTTAAAAAAAGCAATATTTAGTAGAGATATAATTTTCAGTAACATCAATGCTCACTTTCATTTTCACTAAAATTGCAAATTTCAGTTATCTTCAGGAATATGGGTCATTATATAAGTGATTCATATAATCCAGATAACTAATGGTTTCACCCCACTGATGAACACCAATTACTGTACCTAGTCCCTTAACAGGAAACTATTTGGACATTTTGAGTTCCACCTCATTTTATCTCCCTGCCGAGACACTCAGTAAAATGATTAAAAAGCAGGCCATAAAAGAATCAACATGAACAGAACACATACATTCACTTCCGAGTTGGATTTATCACGTACTTCGACACCGAGTCTAACTACTCCACTCAAACTTTGCTCTCTATTCTCAAGTACCTTAAACCTAGTGCTCTTCTTGGAGTTTTCTCCTCCTTGAACTTTCTGCATGATATGACACACTGCCCTCTGCCCCCTAACAGATATCTCCAGGATACAGTCAGCAGTCTGCAGATCCCTCTTGCCCACTATCGTGAATTTCACTGGTAACCCTACAGAGGAGAGATGGCTTCTACATATGAGACTCAGGATCAGTCTTTTCATCTCCAACTACCTCCGAACCTACATCTACCGGTCCTCCCGTCATCTAGAACTTAGAACATCTAAAACTCAACCCATCTAAGGGCACCTGGGTGGGTCAGTCAGTGAATCGTCCAACTTTGGCTCAGGTCATGATCTCACAGTTCATGAGTTTAAGGCCTGCATCGGGCTCTCTGCTGTCAGCACAGAGCCTGCTTAATATTCTCTGCCCCTCCTCTGAGCTTGCTCTCTCTCCTTCCAAAATAAATAAAGATTTTTAAAAATCTTTTCTTAATAAATAAATAAATAAAGTCAACCCATCTTCCCTTCAAATCAGCCCACCAGGCTAAAAACACTTCTGGCTTCACCCAGTTACTCGGGCATGAAAACTTTCAATCACAACAGGGCAACAAATAAATATCAATTTAATTCTCATTTACCAGAAAAGCTGCTCCTCTAAGTCATCCCCTGCTTTTCCAGTCCTATGTTGGCAGTAAAAGTGCAGAGGCTCTTCATTTCACATCCTCACTGTTTAAATTCCTCTCCTCTGCCCAATCATCCTGTATTCCACTCCAGAGATTAATCTTCACAGGATCTCACTTCTCATGTATCTTCCCACCATTCAAAAATGTTTAATGGCTCCTTACTCCCCTCAGAATAATTCCATGGCCCAGCAATCAAAGCCCTACATTTCATGCCCTTAGCGGCCAGGATGACCTTATCTCCTAATGGATCCCATACGGAATGTGCATTTCAGCAACTGTGTCCATTCCTTATTCCCAAATCCTCCATGCAAATTCTTAATCCAAGCCTCTGCCCACATTGGTCTCCTTTCCTGGGGTGCCCTCCTTCTTCTCTTTCCGTTCCTCTTTAGCTTCCTCAAATCCCAGGTCAAGTCCCACTTTTCCAGTTACCCTTAGGAAACACTCTCAAAGTTCCCCAAACTTATTTTCTGAGCCACTATCACATGCCGTGACTGATCTTTTTAAGTGTAGATCCTACCTGCCCAACTACAGAGTGAGGCTTTCACACTGGGATTGCATCTTATACCTTACAAGCTTAGAAGAATATCCTGCTCATAACATAAAACTTCAATGAATGAGTCCTCGTTATGAATTTTTGCTCATTAGTGCTCAAATTCAATTTAGCCTGGACCATTAATTGTATAAAAATCAACAATCTTCAAAAAAAAAAAAACCCATCCACAAAATACCTTTCTTTTGAGGGAGTCATTGAATTTTTTTCCACTACCTAAATTATAGTATCGTAGATATGTACACTACATCAAATCTGCCAGGAGCCACTTGCCTTACATAAGAATACGAAACTTGTACATTTTATCTACATGAAGGAAGTGGGTAATATTTTGGAACTTTATATTCCAAGTAACACCAAAATCTGCTGTCCCTATACACAGGCTTCATGAGAGTAAAAACACAAGATTGCCAAAAGAGAAAACATGCAATGATTGGAAATAAAAAGATATTTATTGGGGCACCTGATCGGCTCAGTTGGTTAAGCATCCGACTTTGGCTCAGGTCATGATCTCACAGCTGGTGAGTTCAAGCCCCGTGTCAGGCTCTGAGCTGTCGGCACAGAGCTTGGAGCTTGCTTCTGATTCTAATGTCTCCTTCTCTCAGCCCCTCCTCAGCTTGTGCATGCACTTTTTCTCTCTCTCTCTCTCTCTCTCTCTCTCTCAAAAAAAAAAGCAAACTTAAAAAATTTTTTAAAAAAAGATATTTATTTCTAAAATTCCCAGTGTGATGCTATATTATAAGTATAAACAAAAGACACATGAATCCAAAATGAACTACGCTTATTATACCTAATTACAGGCCAATCTTGGATAGTTAACAAAAATCCATTCAAAAGAATCAAAATGAAAAGAATATAAAAATAAGCACCTACCAGCATGATTAAAGTAGTCCTGTTTCTAACACAGATTTCCTTGTCCTTAAGTTATTGGAACCAATGCTCTTAACTAATCTCCTGTTATTCCCCTACTCAAATATGATTATTGACACTCGCAGAATGTTAAGGAAAACCAAGAATTTTTAATTACGGTTTTATCAGCTTTTAGATTCACTTTGAACAAATTTCAAGAAAGCAGAAAGAATTCAAGGCATCTAATTCGAGTTTGTGCTAACCATTAGAAGCCAACTTCAGTTTCAGACTCAGAGTTATATAGTTTCTAATTGCACAGCCAACTTAACCACATGTACTTTTGGAAGCAGCACAGTTATCAAACACACCAGTTTCACCAAACATCAGATTAGGACATTGGTCTACTCCAATAACACAGGAAAAAGTGAATCAAATACACACTACATCCCTAAGTTGATTTGTACTGTCCAACATGGTAGCCATTAGCCACCTGTGGCTATTTAAACTTAAATTAATTACAGCTATGCACCCTATGTCTACTGCAGCATTATTTACAATAGCTGAGATATGGAAGCAAACCAAATGCCAGTGCATAAATGAATGAATAAAGAAGATGTGGTGTGTGTGTATACACACACACCAAAAAAAAACAAAAACTAAACAAAAAACAAAACAAAAAAACAAAACACAATGGAATATTACACAACCACAAGAAAAGATGAGATCATGCCACTTATGACAACGTGGATTGACCTAGAGGATATAATGCCAAGTGGCATAAGTCAGACTGAGAAAGACAAATACCATATGATTTCACTCATATGTAGAACCTAAAATAACAAATGAATAAACAGAGAGCAGAACCAGAGCTATAAATACAAAGAGCAAACTACTGGTTGTCATAGGAAGAGGGGTGAGGACAGGCAAATGGGTGAAGGGGAGAGGGAGATACAGACTTCCAGTTATGGAATGACTAGGTCACAGGGATGAAAGGTACAGCATAGGGAATACAGTCAATGGTATTGTAAAATACCATGTCACGCCAGAGGGTGACAGATGGTAGCTATAGTGGTGGTGAGTGCAGCATAAAATATAGAGAAGTTGAATCACTATGTTGTACACCTAAAGCTAATGTAACATTGTGTCCACCAAATTCAAATTTAAAAATTCTGAATTAACTAATTAAAGTTAAATAAATTAAAAATTCAGTTCTCCCATGGGGTGCCTGGGTGGCTCAGTCAGTTAAGCATCCAACTTCGGCTCGGGTCATGATCTCACCATTTGTGGGTTTGAGCCCCGCGTTGGGCTCTGTGCTGACTGCCAGCTCAGTGCCTGGAGCCCGTTGCAGATTCTGTGTCTCCCTCTCTCTCTGACCCTCCCCTACTCACTCTGTCTCTCTCTCTCAGAAATAAATAAAACATTTAAAAAAAAATTTTTTTTAAAATTCAGTTCTCCCATAATATTAGCCCATTTTAAGTATTCAAAAGCTACATGCAGCTAAGGACTACTGATTTGGAAAATGAAACTACACATTTCCATCATTGCAGAAAATGTTCTGTGCTGATAGAAAACACTGATCATGATGAAAAGATAAAATGAGAACAAAAATAACTACGTAACTCTAGAGAAATTGCCAAGTACCATGAGTAAGGTACAGATAAAGTGTCTGAAGACAGTTGATGTCCTTCCCCTCAGAGACCCACATGTTTCCCAAAGTGAAATTAGGCTCTGGGAATTCCTACCTCCTTTGGTTCAAGGGAATCATATTTCCAAAAAGACAACTTGGGCCCTAGAACAGGGGAGGATAGAAAAATAGAAAAGAATCCTGTCCCCATTCTCCTCTACTCTCTCTTTCAAAGAAACAGGTTGCTGGAAGAACATCAGATATCTACAAAGAAGAAGGTCTACCTCTATCTTAGCACCTTAAAGGTAGAAGAAAAACAATCTGAACCCAGAGAGTCTCCCACCTTACAAAATCTTGAAGCTCAATGGGCCAGCTTTTATATTTCACAAAAGGTGGGGTGAGCTTCAAGTCATGCTAAGAAATTCAGTCAAAATCTTTGCACAGCCAAGAGCAATTTATTTTTTTTTTAATTTTCTTTTATGTTTTATTTTATATTTGAGAGAGAGAGAAAGAGAAAGAAACAGAGTGCAAGCAGGGGCGGGGCAGAGGGCCAGAGACAGAATCAGAACCAGGCTCCCGGCTCCAAGCTGCCAGCACAGAGCCTGATGAGGGGCTCGAACTCACGAGCAGTGAGATCATGACCTGAGCTGAAGTTGGACGCTTAACCGACAGAATGACCCAGGTGCCCCCAGCCAACAGCAATTTACAACAGGTCTTTAAAATCAGAACTGCCACAGACAAATACAAAGCCAACAAACTCTATCTTAAGGCTATTTTATATATCCTTTCTTCACAATGCCCTCTTTGCTAAGAATATATGTATATTTACAATAATATAGTTTTGTTTCTATGTTGTTTTCTGACATCCTGAAACTGTCAAGATCATTGACACAAAAAATGGTCATAGTTGCTTCCACCACTCTGGGTTATCGGCAACTTTTGATATAATAAAATGCCATGAGTAAAGACCCTCCAACAACAGGCTTCTTTTCTTTCTTTAGGTTTTTATTTAAATTCCAGTTAGTTAAGATATAGAGCAGGATTTGTTTCAGGTGCACAACTTGGCGATTCAACACTTCATACAATATCCTGTGCTTATCACAAGTGCACTCCTTAATCCCCATCATCTATTTCATCCATCCCACCCCCACCCCCACTCCCTGCCCTCCCCTCTGGTAACCATCAGTTTGTTCTCTACAGTTAAGAGTCTGTTTCTTGGTTTGCCTCTTTTTTTCCCCCTTTGCTCGCTTGTTTTGTTTCTTAAATTCCACATATAAGTGAAATCATATGGTATTTGTCTTTTTCTGACTGACTTATTTCACTTAGCATTATACTCGCTCTCTCTAGCTCCACCCATGCCATTGCAAACAGCAAGATTTCATTCTTTTTTAAAAATTTTTTTAAGTTTATTTATTCACTCTGAGAGAAAGAGCACAAGTAGGGGAGGGCAGAGAGCAAGAGGGAGAGAGAATCCCAAGCAGGCTCTGCACTGTCAGCACAAAGCCCAATGTGTGACTTGAACTCACGAAACAATATCATGATCTGAGCCAAAGTCAGATGTTTAACCAACTGAGCCACACAGGTGCCTCTCATTCTTTTTTCTTTTTTAGTTTATTTTTATTTATTTTGAGAGAGAAATAGAGAACAAGGAGAGGAGGGACAAAGAGAAAGAGGGAAACAGAATCCTAAGCAGGCTCTACACTGTCAGTGCAGAGCCCAATACGGGGCTCAAACTCACAAACTGTGAAATCATGACCTGGGCTGAAATCAAGAGTCAGACACTTAACAAACTGAGCCACCCAGGCACCCCAAGATATCATTCTTTTTTATGGCTGAGTAATATTCCATTGCATATAAATAACACATCTTCTTTATCTGTTCATCTATCAGTGGACACTTGGGCTGTTTCTATAATCTGGCTATTGAAGATAATGCTACTATAAACAATGAGGTGTATGTATCCGTATGAATTAGTACTCTGTAAGTTTTGGGGTAAATACCTAGCAACAACATGCTTCTTCATAAGAATTCTCCTCACCTGTGGTGGGAGGATGTGGAAACACAGTTAATAGGCCAGATCATTACTAGAGAGAAATATTAAAATACAAAAACCAATTAATATCAGTTGAAATAAGTCAAATATGCTAGAAAGTATAAAATATGTACTTGGACAACTTGCAAATTGCAACTGAAGCAGGGGAATGAAAAAGTTGGGCTCAGGATAGAAGAGAAGAAATGGAAGGCCATCAACCTGGGAACAATGAAAGGAGATGAGAAATGGGAGAGAGACCTGTGGAGACACACGAAAAAAACCTGAGGACGGACTGGGCTCCTAAGCCTGAAATAAATGACTCAAGATAGTGTCTTCTCCATTCTGGCAAGTCCCAGGAAGAGGCCTCCAGAGCCACAGCCCAGCAATGGCCACCTCTTTTTCCTAGGTGAGGGAAGAAAGGGGTAATCTGGTCTCATTTGAGCTCATTTGGGCAAGGAAAATCATGGATACACATTTTATTATTTCAAAGTACCTTCAGCTTTCCCTCAAAATGAATGAATGATCAAATGAATCTCTCTTATTTATTTGTAAATTTTCCCTTGTAGGTTGGCAAATTATGGATCAATAACCAGAATGAAATTCACGAACTATTAAGTAAAAATCATTCCATCTGCCTGTTATTCAGTAAGTATAGATAGCTAAAAGCAAATTCTTTCCTGTTTTTGGGAGGAAAGAAATTAAAAGAATTGGAGTCCTACAAGGGGCATCTCCTTCTGGGGAGGATGAAGAAATGGGAGCCCAAGGATAACAGCAAATGCTTATCAGGGTCACCCAATGCCCACGGGGCCACTTAACACCCACAGTGCTCATCCTACATATTTGAAGGGAAAAATGAGTTGGACCTAGAAACCTTTTTGTTATACCTAAAATGTCTAGCTCTTCTCACAAGTTTTATGAAGTTTAAGACATATCATTTTGTGTTGGTTTTTCAAACAAACTTTAAGTGGGCCCATTCTCAGAGGAATCATTGCTTAAAGCACTCTGGTACCTTATTCTACAGATAAGAAGTTTCATCTAAAAAATTTCAACTCCTCAGCAAAAAGATAAAGCTCTATTCCAAGCAATACTCATTCATTCAATAAAATTTTTTAAAATTTTTTTTTAATGTTTCATTTATTTCTAGGAGAGAGAGAGAGACAGCGTGAGCAGGGGAGGGTCAGAGAGAGAGGGAGTCACAGACTGAAACAGGCTCCAGGCTCTGAGCTAGCAGTCAGCACAGAGCCCGACACAGGGCTCGAACCCACGAACCGCGAGATCATGACCTAAGCGAAAGTCGGACGCTTAACCAACTAAGCCACCCAGGCTCCCCTCATTCAATAAAATTTATGAGCACTTACTCTGAGCAAGGCCCTGTAAGTTAGCATATTAATCAGAATGCTGACAATACAAAAAAATTGTTTTTTTTTACCTGCTTTATAAATAGGATGGAAAAATTCTATAAGGTCATTGTAAGGCATACCAACTCTTGAATTTTTTACCAGCACTGCTCACAGTTTTTGTCTATTCATTCATTCACTCACTCAAATATTTACTGAAAGCCTGCTGACTGCCATTCCCTACTCAAAAGGTGCTCACCATCTAATGAGAAGACAAGTAAATATATTATCACAGTGTGATAAATGCTAAGTAGCAGTACCCTTCAAAGCACTGTGAGATTATACGTGTATGTGTGTGTATGTGCATATACAATTTTGGTGACATTATTCAGCTAATATTTTCCCTATCTCTGGAATATTATCCACACTCTTCCTTCCAGATAACAAAGTTCCTGTACATGGCCGAAACCCCTAATAATCAAATTTCAAAGAGGCTTCAATTGCTCAGCAAACATTAATCTAAGATCAAAGTATAGTCTGAAGCCCTTAGAGCTCAAGGCTTATGCTCAAGCCCTTGTAGCATAACAAACCACAGTCACATTGATGCTGACTTTCTGGGAAGACAGCCAACACATGGAAGAAGTTCCCCAGCTCCATGTCAGTCACATAGAGTCTGATAGAAAACTAAAGACCACTGGGAAGCAAGGGGTTCTAGTCCCCAGTGGATCAGTCAATGTCCCTGGGCTGGTGCCTTAGCCTATCTGGGACTCCACATCTTTATCTATGAGATGAAGCTACTGACATAAGGCTTCTAAAGCTGTTTCCAAATATTATATCATATCATATATCAAATTCCTAGCCATTATAAACTATTATATATATTATAATATATACGATGTATATACATGTGTGTATATATACATGTATATATAACAGAGTCTATAACTCTAGTTATAAATATTGAGCAAACCCATTCAACAGTTCACATTTCCCAAGGGCTAGTCACCCTATGTGATGCATTCTGCCCTCTCAATATGTTGATTCTGGGTATAAAGGCAATTCCCTCAGAATATCCCCTCCAGGAAGGGGAAGAACCTCACAACTTTCTCCTTGAAGTTCACTATGCTTTCTGCACAGCTGGGGAACAAACCCACAGTCCAGAAAGTGGTTTCATAAGGTAGGAACTTTATCTCATTACCCTTTCCTTGTCTGCATGAAGTTTGCCATTTGTTGAGATGACAAAGTACGGAGAGAACCCCAATATCAACTCTGACTCCTGTTCTTTGGTACATTATTCTAGGTTTTTAGGGAAATCCAGGTACACAATCTCGGAAGTATGAGGAAGAATTCTCCACTTAGTACCTTCTTAACCTGGGGCAAGTAGCAAGGCCCTGCTGCTGTTATAAAATGGGTTGGTGTTGCAACTTTGCCTCAAAGCCAAACAACAGACTAGATGGTATCAAGGGACCTTCCAGCATTGGAGTCTGTCATTCCGTGACTTCCCTCCTTGGAGCAAGTCAATTAATGAAAACCCCCTTTGAGGCTCACAGTAATGAAAACAATAGAGAATTTCTTCAGGAACGCACTGCTAAAATTAAAATTCACTCCCACAGAAACATTCTCAAGCAATATAAATTAACCCCTTTATTCAATGGCAGGTATTAAAGGCAAGGGGACTATGCAGACAGTATCCTTGTGGCTTTGGTAGAAAACAGAATGATGACTGATGCCCTGTACATAAAAGACTAACCCTCCTCACATTTCATAAAGCAACTAAGGCCTTGAAAAGGAAAATAATTACTCTAAAACCCAGTGATGATCATATTACTCCTCTAAGCGCTTGGAATTAAAAGCAAAATTTGCACACTTGTGTGTGAGACCCAGGGTGGTGCAGCCCCTATCTCTCTTTGGGGCTTCATTTCCCTGGTTTTATTACTTGTAAGCTCCAGCCAAGCTATTTCTTTTAGTTCCTGCCTCGGGCCTTTACACATCACCCTCTCAGGCCTAGTTAACATCTACCTAGCCTTTAGGTCTCAGCTTTAGTCATGTCCTTGGGGACTTCTTGCCTGATGCCTCTCCCAGGCTCACCTCTTAATATTTGATTAATATCTTCCCTACACACACACCCCCTCCAGACTATAAGCTCTATGAACACAGGGCTGAGTTCAAGTGTGTTCACTGTTATATCCCTAGCACTTGGCACACAAATGGCTGAGTAATGAATGGAAGACTGAGACACAGTTGGTTCATTTGCAAAACAACTGCCTGTTAACCATTTAACCCTTCTTTTTTTAAAAAAAAAATTTTTTTTTTTAATTTATTTCTAGGAGAGAGAGAGAGACAGAGTGAGCAGGGGAGGGTCAGAGAGACAGGGAGTCACAGACTGAAACGGGCTCCAGGCTCTGAGCTGGCAGTCAGCATAGAGCCCGACGCGGGGCTGGAACCCACCAACCGCGAGATCATGACCTAAGCGAAAGTCGGACGCTTAACCGACTAAGCCACTCAGGTGCCCCAACCATTTAGCCCTTCTAAACTGCACACCAGGTTCATGTGGGGAGAGATACCAGATATCACATTTTACTAGCTTTGGGTGCACACTAAGACCAATCAGACAAAATTGACAAAAATAACCTAAGAAGGAAGGGCAGGAATGGGGACAGAGAATGGCAGGATGGCCCGCCTCTCTTGTGCAGGGTAAAGTAAGGAACAGCTCCCCCCCCACCCCCCGCCCCCTTCAGCTTGTATCTTTATTAGTGGCTTGCTCCCAGTATGGCCCATCCCCGGAGTAACCCCCAGTCTACAAGACTCACCCAGCTATACATCACCCCAATTCCTTTTTTCTTAGGCCCCTTCAATTCTGCGAGTTTTGCCATGTTAAAATCATCCTAAGCCTTTACTTCTGGGTTTTCTAGAGCTGTGGGCTGTCTGCAGTGGGCTTGTGGAACAAAGACAATGTTGGATGCTAACGAGGGCCGTAGCAGAACAGGAAAGGACCTATTTTACAAGCCCACCATTCACAGCCCCCTAAAAGAGACCTTTTTAAACCTTTTTATCTCACATTTAGAAAAAAATAAAATGGTTTTTTTTTTTTTTGCTTTTTTATTTTGTTTTTATATTTTTTGGAAGAGTTTATTCTTTTTTTTTTTTTTTTACAAATAGTTTATTGTCAAATTAGTTTCCACATAAAAAAATAAAATGTTTTTAATGTTTTAAATTAATTCATCTGCAGAGAACCAATAATCAACTATCAGGTAAATGCTATATTAATACCATACCCTCTTACAAGATAAATGTACAGAATAAGAAATCAGTTATCCAAGGATCCCCAATTCAGAAAACTCAATCTGGAATCAATGAGAATCACAACGGGGCACCCGGATGGTTCAGTCAGTTAAGTGACTGACTTCGGCTCAGGCCATGATGTCAATGTTTTGTGAGTTCGAGCGCCAAGTCAGGGTCTGTGCTGACAGCTCAGAGCCTGAAGCCTGCTTCAGATGCTGTGTCTCCCTCTCTCTCTGCCCCTCACTTGCTTGTGCACTCTCTCTCTCCCAAAAAGAAATAAAGGTTTTTAAAAAATGAGAATCGCAAGTAAGCCAAAAAACAAAGTCATATTGTTTCTTCTAAAGCTTGCAACAAAACCCGTGCCCTTTAGCCGTGTTTATAAGAGAGTCCCACTCTCATGCTGAATCTATTTAGTCCTATGTTGTAGCAAAGGCTAATAAAATGTGATGTCTGGTTTCTAGGCGCATAGTATATTAGACTCATCAGACAGATCATAGGGAGGAGGTGACTATTAGCGGCTAGTACATTGACGATAATGCCGAAAGCAGCACCTGAAACGTACTCAACTGATATCAGTTAGTCACCAATAAAAACTGAATAAATTAAACCACTAAAAGACACAAGATGTTTAGCAAACAGACAACATCGGCTACATAAACAGAGAGGCCTTGATTCATAGGAGTGGCTAGAACCATCCCTGAATTATGGTGAAATTGCACAACCAATGTACTTACAATAATAGAGTCTGAGTATCACAGATAAAAAGCAAATCAAAAGCAATAACCTCTTCAAGAAGGAGAAAATGGAGATGCATCTTAGAAAAGTTATACAAATTACAAAATTGCTTTCATATTTCAAGATGTGATTTCCCAACTCTTCGTAGGAGCTGCCTCACTGGAATGCCACATTCCCTGACAAAACTGGATAAATGCCTTACTAGAATATATCCGTCGAGGAGAACAAATATGAAATAAACCATCTTTTCTGGCTCTCCGAATGAAAATTAAATTTTATAGCAAAAGAACAAGTCCAAACTAGCAAATTCTCCAATTCATCAATAGGATGTGAATATCTTTAAGACCAAAATAGTAAATGTATAAATTAATAAGTGAAACATGTTATTCGAAAACTATAGTTCACACAAACTATTTTCTATAAAGGAGTTCACTGTCAGATACAAATAAAAATTGTGACCATTTACCAGATGTTTTCAAGTTGTGAGGGCTGAGACTAGTACATGCTTTGAATAAATAAAGTGATATTTTTGATGGTTCTCATTCAACATCTGATTCTTTGGTGGTCCTGGAAGTATTTGGATGATTAGCAAAACCAAAGTTTGTTTTAGGTCAATTGAAACTAAAGCTTTAAAAAAAGTTTTTTAAAGAAACAATAAATTCAACACTTACCGGTAGAAAGCCCAATTCAAATCAGTGAGCCAGAAAGGAATTTAAGATCAGCGTCCCACCCAACTTCTCAGTTTTTAAATAAGTAGATACCTAAATATCCCAGGCAGGCACTGTCTATTTTCTCCTTAAAGATCACAAAAAACAAAGACTCCTTTTTTCCTTTCATTATAAACCCTTTTTTACTTCCTTTCCCCATCCCCAAAATAAAACCAAGCAATAAAAAAGTAACCCTTCCTCCCGATTTACGCACATTGTCTACTTTAAGGTGTCACTTTCTACCAGTCACCCAAGATAGAGACCTTGAACCTATCTTCAGTTCCTCACCCTCCGCCCCAACCTGGCCAATCCCAAATACAGTCAATGCATCGTTTCTAGCCTCTTCCCCCATCTGTTCTTTCTGTTCCCATTGCTACAGCCCTAATCCAATCCTGCCACAGCTTAAACAGACCCCCCGACCCCCGGGCCCATTGCCCTTGCCTCCCAGCCTAAATCAGAGCTCTGATCAGTTTCTCTGCCATTCATAAAACAGCCCAACTGAGGTCCCAACGGCTTCATCAATCCCGTCCCCAAATATGTGTCCAGCCTCACCTGGGACCTCTCTGCACTCAAATATTTCATGGCACCTCACAGAATCTTGCTAACTCCAAATACTTGAAATCTCTTCTTTCTCTCTTTTCCTTCCTCTTTCACTCATTTCACTCATTCATTCATTCATTCAGCTAAAATTTCTTGAGCACCATCTCCATGTCAGGCACTGTGCTGGGTGTAGGGATACCACGAAAGCAAAAACAGGTAGTATTTGTCCTCACAGAGATCATAAAATATACTCCTTGTTCTTACACACCCTTCAAGAGCTAGGTCAAATATCACTTTGTATCATCTCTATCACCCCAGGCAGTGATAATCTCTTCATTTCTTGGATTCCTAACACATACCTTCGCAGCTTTTGTCATATATCGCCCTTCACTGTATTTGTTCCAACTGCCTTCTTTATGTATTTGTCTGTCTCCGAAGCATTAGCACAGCACTCTGCGCCAAAATCTATCCCATCTAAATGTTGGTTTCTCCTCCAGCAATTTTCAACCACCTCCAAGTTTTTAAGTCCTGCTTTTTTCACATCCTGTGAAAATGCGTCAAGGGTCTTTTTTCTTTTCCTTTTTTCTTTCGTTAAGCACAAAGGTGTGTTAAGCTGTGGGTTAGTAAGAGTCATTTGCTTTCAGCTTTGGAATGTGTTTATGAACTTACAAATGAGAACATCTGATGTCTTAGGAATCTACTTCAAACAAAATAATGAAGCCGCCCCATGGTGACTTGGCATAGTGAGAACTTGGACAGCAGACTCTCTCCTACCGCCCAGCTATTTGGATCCATGTGTCAGGCGGCCTGATTAAGAGCAGCCTTGTTAGTTTTAACTGAGTCCTTAATACCATAGTTAAATTTTATGTTTCTGTCAGTCTTATCTCAAGCAAATTGAAAAAAGTGAAAAATAATTTGTCCTTATGAAGATTAAAGTCAGACTACCCACTGTGAATGCCTAATAGGTCAAAACCAACAACTGTTTAAATAAATCTATTCCTAAAAAGTAAAATTTGACTCTAGTATGTCACTGAATTTATACTGGTTTTTGTATACAGATATGTGCATTTCCTCATCACATATACTCTGTAGTACCTTTGGTTAAAATACACATATACACATACACCTAAAAGGCATGTGTTCAAAACAGAGGATGAAAAAAAAAATGGCCCTGAAAAATGCTGGGTAATTTTTACAAGGTTAGGACATAAGAAAGAAGAAAGGGAGAAGAAAGTGTAAACCCACTGTCTTTTAAAAGCTACAAAGTTTTCTGAGTTTTAAGAGAATTCTATGCACAAATTTATATCTTAAGGGACACCAGTTAAGCAGCAAGAACACTTCACTGGACAGCCTGCTAAAGAAGTTTTCATAAAACTTATAAAAACTGGACTTCTTTTGTTTCATTCATCCTATTAATATAATCATTAAACTCAATTTATTCTCTCTCTCTCTCTGGAAGTCCACTGAAAGGAGAAAAAGCAAAATTACACCCACAAAATGGAAAAAACACTTAAATACCATGACACATTCCCAGATATAGCTTGGACATAAAGTTGGTACACAAACTGTCAGTGGCACATTTCTTACCAAAGCCATCGCCGCTCAAGGTAGAAGGGCCAAGTGCACGGGGCTGGGGGTGTGAAGCTGGTTCTGCACCCTCCCCACCAGCCTCAGGCTCAAGACAACTGGGAACTTGCTGGAAGCATAACAGCATGAACTCCAAAGCCATCTGCCTACGGCTTAAATCCTAGCTCACCCACTTAACTACTAGCTCAGTGACCTTTGGCTCTGCTTACCTGATCTGAGCCTCAGCTTCCTCATCTGTAAAGTGGTGATAATAATAGCACCTAACTCCTAGGTCCTGGCTCAGGAGTATAAATGTGAGCTGTTATTATGATTTTATTTTTATTCCCATGGGGAAATGGGTCTCCAGATTCAACTATATCTTCTCTTCTGTCAATATCATAGCAATTTACAACGAGAGCTGGGGTACCAAATGATGGCTCTAAGACTCTATAAGATAAGATCATATATAGGGAATGTGTGCATGTCCATAAATGGCATTAGCCTTTCCATTAAATTAACCTACTTGCTACATATTAAATTTGAAATAAAACTTGAAAACCAAAAGCGTTTCTTCTCACCTAAATATTCCAGTCCCACAAATATTTCCAGGCAAGGGAAGATTTCTATATTTCTCTCAAAGATGTCCTAGGTTCACATTCTGACTCAAGCCTATTCTACAGACTATAAATCATTCTTCTATATGTGATTTATGCAAAAATTCATGGTTGCATTAATACCAGAGTGTTTTAATAAAGTTTAAGTGAAAACTGAACATTTTAAACATCTTCAGTTTAGCTAATTCGTCCTCATTAGAGGCTGTTCATTCTTCCATGTGAAAACATTTGGTGAACTGCTTTGAGTAACTTCAGACACTGCTTAATATTCAGTCCCCAGAGTATGTCCATGAAAAGTTCTCTCCTGCATGCTCAATACCTTTCCTTTGCAGACATAAGGAGAGACGAGATGAAAATGGACAAGGCTGAAAATGAATATGCTCTACCCTTCACAGCAAACTGGCTTTCTATGCGTTATCATCTAACCCTACACCCATCATCACAGTCAGGAGGAGAACACAAAGGTTGTAACAATGAACATACTTCATTTTGCTAATTTTCAAGCCAAAAAAAAACTTGAGCCAAGTTATAAAAAGTAAGCCTCTATTTGGATTACAGGGCCCAATTCCAAAACCAAAGAATTAGCCTTTCTGGAGAGTTGTGTATGATTTGTAGCTTAATCAAATACAGATAAATCTTTGAAAGGCTCCCTTTTTATTGGGCTACTTTTGTGCCACAAGTGTGTTAGTCTATACTCTGATTTTAATTCTCATCTGTGAAATCATAACCCAAGGACAAACGGACGGCTTTCTTATCAACCACATTTTACTAAAACTGCTCAGACCTTGACGTTAATATGATAAATTCTGTTTTAAGATCAAGCAGAAAATTCAGACCTTCATTTCTAGTAAACAGCCACACCTCATGAGGCCACTTTGTTAAATTTTCTCCTCCAGCTTCTCAGAGATGTGCCATTTCAATCATGGAGTGCTATCATCCTCTGAGAAGGAACTAAACACCTGCACAAAACACAGCTGTGTCCAGAGTACCTACAACCTACGTTTAAAGAGACTACTTCCTGATTCAAAACTAATAAGTTGCATTTCCAAGGTGATAATTTAACCAGAAAAGCACCATTTCATTTATACATTCAACAAATGAGTACAGAGTTACAAGGCAGCACGGAGGCCTGTGTGATAGAGCATATAAACATACTCTTTCCTTAGAGACAAGTACATTATGATAGGACAGTCAAGAATTTTCCTGCCACAAGACATCCTCCGTAGAGAGAGCACAGGTTACTACACATTCTTCTGGGGGCTTTGTAGTTTCTCTCATTCGAAAGAAGGAGTCATCCCAAAGGAGAGCTGACAAGATGGATTCCCAGGCTTCTGTCTCTCCCCCCTTTCTTCTCTCTATCCAGTGTTTGTCCACCTCTTTGTTTATTTCCTCCTCCTTCCCCCCCCTCCGCCCTGCTTCCTCTTCTTGGCCCTGCCTGTGAAATACAGACCTTGATATCTTCTCTTTCTCCCCCCAAATCACATCATTCTCATGGCTTTATCACCTCTTTAGTGGAAAATCCCCATGTTTAAGAACTTCAAGTCTATGTGATATCCCTTAAACTCCTTAAATTCAATCTGATCCAAATGGAATGCCTGATCACCCCATTAAATCCCATTCTTCCGCCCTATTTCTTGTTCAGCTAATGATCCCAGCAGGCTCACCAGGACTCGGGCTGACTTAAGGCCTTCTTCACCCCCTCTTTTTCCTCAGCATCCCCCAACCCACCCACCTGATCTGCTGCCAGTCACATGGATTCAGATCCCTTCTTCCTATCACCATTGCTACGAATCCTAATCTAGGTAATTATTTCTTCCTTCTGAACATTCCAGAATTTTTCTAAGTGGGCTTCTTCTTTTTTTTTTTTTTTTTTAATGTTTTATTCATTTCTAGGAGAGAGAGAGACAACGTGAGCAGGGGAGGGTCAGAGAGAGAGGGAGTCACAGACTGAAACAGGCTCCAGGCTCTGAGCTGGCAGTCAGCACAGAGCCAAACGCGGGGCTCAAACCCACGAACAACGAGATCATGACCTAAGCGAAAGTCGGACGCTTAACCGACTAAGCCACCCAGGCGCCCCGAGTGGGCTTCTACTTCTGTTAAAGATGCTATCTTATTAATTTTTTTAATTTTTTAATGTTTATTTATTTTTTGAGAGAGAGAGAGAGAGAGACAGAGTATGAGTAAGGGAGACACAGAGAGGGAAATACAGAATCCAAAGCAGGCTCCAGGCTCTGAGCTGTCAGCACAGAGCCCCATGATACGGGGCTCAAACTCACAAATGGTGAAATCGTGACCAAAGACGAAGTTGGATGCTTAACCGAGTCCCCAGGCGCTGCAATCCTATTAACTTTTTTAGAGAAGACAGATGTACTCCAGAACCAGAGGGCTCAGTTTCAAATTCCAGCTCTGCTGCATCTTAACTCTGTGACCTTGGGCAAGTTCCTTAACCTCTCTGTACTCTACTGTCATCATCTCTGCACATTAAGGATGATAATAGTACCAGCCTCACAGAATTGTGAAAATAAAATAAATTAATAAATAAGTATTGTGGGGCACCTAGAATAGCAACTATTATGCATTTAAATACTCAATAGATGTTTGCCATTATTTGCAATTAGCCCAGATCCATCATATCATGGACCGCCCCAAGACCCGCAGGAGTCCAATGGCGTGCAAGGAAATCTCGGATCCCCACCCTGGCATTCAATCTGCACCCCACTGACCTTTCGACTTCATATTGCAAATCCTCCTCACACCTGGATACACACCAGGCAAACTGGGGGACTTCCTAGTCCCTGAACGCATTCTGGAGCCTCCCTCCTCATCCTTGCTGTTCTTGCTTCTGGGATTTCTCCTCTCACATCTCTGCCAGATAAAACTGTCCATTTTCCAAACCAACTGTAACTGCTCCAGGAAGCTTTTCTGAACATTTAAACCAAATGTGCTCGCACCTGCCTGGGAACACACTTTAGTACAGAGGCTAGGTTAACCTAATGTCAGTTCTCTTTCAATCCCTTTGCCTGCACTGCTGTCATCCATCTGACAGGCTTGCCGCTCCTTGAAGCTTCAGTAATATGTGCCTTCATCATCGCTGCGTTCTCTCCAGCATCTACCCATGTAAAATATGTTGGGATAACAAAAAAAGATGAAATGATGGCTAATCAGAATCACAGCCACTGCACTGGCACGGAAGCTGGGCAAGTCCAAACCGAAAGTACACTCTGCACAGGCTGGAGTCCTCTTTAAGGTTTCAAATGACACCAAAACTCACACTATAAATAGGATGGTCGCTCCAGCAAGTCTTTCTTACAAGACACCCGAAACATAGTAGAATAAATACAAGAGGAATGTGCTGGTGCCTGGGTGGCTCAGTTGGTTGAGCGTCCGACTTCGGCTCAGGTCATGTTCGTGAGTTTGAACCCCAGTTGGGCTCTGTGCTGACAGCTCAGATCCTGGAGCCTGCTTCGGATTCTGTGTCTCCCTCTCTGCTCCTCCCCCACTCACACTCTGTCTCTCTCAAAATAAACATACAGTTAAAAAAATTTTTTTTAATACAAGAGTAATGTGATTTGTAGCCCTATCCTAAAACACCAATATTAAAATGCACAAAAAAATGTTCTTCATATATCAATACTACGATCAAAAACCATGGAGCACTGCATTCGGTGGCTATGTGTAATTTTCTGCCAGTGGTATCATTTAGCAATCTCTACAGAAGCAATTCAGACCCCAATGACTGAAACTTGTTCAATGACATCAGAACAACCTCTGGCCCATCAGCCACTGCAGAATGGAACATAATGGCACATACACAGCCTCTACTGTCAGACTCACAAGAGGTCCCCCAAACCTGAAACTCACTAAAAGAAAGCCACAATAATGCACATTCCCAACAATACAGTGAACACTCAATAAACACTGCTGGCAGTGACATCATCCAGGTACACGGGGTCGGGGAGCAGGCCACACATTACTCCATTCGGTCTAGGAGCAGAGCTGTAATCTGACACCAGAGATTTAGACCTCCTTGCCGCAGCATTCAAATGCAGCAGCAAAGGGCTCTTTCATTCCCACTTTGACTTCGGCCATTCAAGAAGCATCCTGTCCCCAGTACCACTAAGAGAAATGTCCTGAAGACATCAGTTTCAAGAATCCCTATGATGAAGTGACAATTAAAGATGGTTTGCCCTCAAATAAAAGATACACTCTTCGAAGTCAAGAATACGCTCACTCTTCAAATACCTTGTGGTACCCACAAATCCTTAGGCAGAATGGCCAAAATCCCTTTTAACAGGACAAGTCTAGGAAGCTTATAAGGGTCACTATGGTTCATTTAACTATGTTCATTTAATTGCATATTTGGTTAAACAACAAGAAAGTAAGGTTAAATGTTTAAGTTAGAATATTTTGGACTACTCTGAAATGCCAGTTCTTTTCATGAGAACATAAGTCAATTCAGTCTTCTTATTCCTTATTATCTGTTGCTTTTATTAAAGAGATTTATCTCTCTTCAATTAAATTTTTATTACCCTTAAGGTATTAAGATATCTTTTTCCTGTAAATCAATGGTCTGTCACAGAAAACAGTTCCCTATTCTTACTTTACACACTCAAATCCTAATTCCCGTAGAAGAAGCAAAGTAACGGAAGAAAGTAAATCAGCTCTCCTATACCACTTCCTCAAAGACAAAGAAAGTAAAACTCTGAAGCTTGGGGCACCCAAATAAAATAATTGAATAATTTCTTGTGCAGGTAAAATCTCACTCATTGGTATGACTTGGGTACAGCTACCTCCAGCTAAACATGTCCCATTTTCCGAAAACGAGCCACAGAAACAAAAACAGCCTGAGAGACAACAGAAGCCTTGTGAACCGCAAAGCTAAAGCACCTGTAATACACACACTTCCCTATACTCTGTGGGTGCTCCATAATAAATACTGGGTGGCTGATTCACAAGCCAATTACGGAGTCTGGCAAGGACAGTGTCTCCCTGGCCCTACTCTGGGGAGTGTTAGGTATCCAGGGTTGCAGTTTGTGGTGGTGGTGGAAGAGCTTATATAGACAGAGCTCTAAAAGGACTGGGGTGTTGACAGGTTCAAATGATGTTAACTTGCCCTGCACCTCTCCCCAGGCATCTGAGTCTTCTAAAAAACGGTGTAGTTACTTGCACCACTGGGGAAAACTGAAGAAACCTGCCATAGAGGCACACAGTGTTCCCTCACCAGAGAGCCAACAAGCTAAATGGTTGAGAAAAAAAAAAAAAATAGAAACTTACTTTTCATAGACCAGCTCCTCATCGATGGAGAAATAGTGGGTATTTACTGTGCTTTTTGGTCTATTCCTTAAAGTAGCAAAATATAACCGATCTGAAAGACAAGTTTAAAAGATAGGAGAAAACATATGAGAAGTGGGGAAGCTGAACGTGGGCGGGGTGGTGATAATACAGGAAAGATCAAACCAATAACTGCTACCCATTATTTAAAGACTCTATTAACACGTGGAATTCTTGCAGAAACCTGATCTCTCCCAGAAACCCAGAGTCTCAAGAGCACAACAGAGAGACGAGACGGGGACCTAACTGAGAGACTCAGCTGGGAGCAGAGTTCCCGTATCTCCCCTGTTTCAGGCGACCGGGCGCAGACAGAAGCTGTGGGTACCCGTAGAACTGAAGATGCAAGTTTGGTTCAGAAATCTCCAGACCTCAGCAGCTGCGGAAGGGGAAGAGAGAGGCGAGCCTGCAGCATCGAAGACTTCAAGAAGAGGAAAGAAGTAAGACAGGGAGGTGTGACGGGAGGGAGGCGGGGAGCGGGGGGGTGGGGAGTTGTCCCGAAAACCGAGCGGGCTAAAGGAGACCAAAAAAAATCACCCAGATTGGGATCCCCACCAGCCGCTGCATGCGAGAGTCCGGCCGAAACCGCGCCGTCCCACTACCGGGCGGCGAGGTCATCCGAGGGAGCTGCAGAGGGAACCTGGGACGCAAGAAAGACAGAGAAGCCGGAAGCAGGGGGTCCTCGGGGAAAGGACAGTAGCGAGAGGGGACGAGAGCGCGCGCAGCCGGTGCAGGACACTGGGGGCCCCGAGAGAAGCCGGAGGCGGCTGTTGGGACGAAGGGCTGGAAGTGAAGAGTTGGGGGTGAGGTAGAGTTGGAGGATGCGGGGCGGCTGCTCCTCACCTTTCATGAACTCGCAAGCCCCGATTAGTTCCCCTGACTCCGCTGCCATCTTAAGCAAGATACGCACGGGGGAGGGCTGGGTCTTGGCCAGCTGAGGTCACCCGCCCCCGGGGGCTTCCCCACTGCCCAGGAGCCGGGAAGCTTGCAGTCCCCAACACTGAGCCCGCACGAGAAAGGCAGCAGGCGCCGAAAGCGGAGGCGGCTGGGGGGTCAGCGCGCCGGGCGCCCCGGGGACATTCCGCGGGGAACCCGAGCCCGCTCCGCGCGGGGCGCACACGCCCCAGGCTGTGGCCGCTCCGATTCGGACCCGGCTGCTGCCGCTGCTCCGCCGCCGCCGCGCGTCGGAAACGCAGACCAGCTCTCACGGCCGGGCAAAGTCTTCCCCCCGCTCCCAAAGTGATCATGGAGGAGGAGACGTCTGCCCCGATCGCGCCCGTGGCTACTCGTGCGGCAGCGGGCAGGACTCCGGTGCCCGCGGGCTGGCAGCAGCTGCTCCGGCTCCTCCTTCGCCACCTCCTTTCAGCAGCAACTCTTCCTCCTCCTCCTTCCCCTAGGTCCGCCCTCAGACCTTCCTCCCCGCCCTCCCTCAGCCCCCTCCACTTTCACGGCTCCGCGGCCATCCCTTAAAGGGACAGCCCCGCTCCTTTCTCGGTGCCGGCCCGGCGCCCCAGTTACCAGGCGCCCCGCGTGTCACTAAGAGCCAGTTGCTAAGGCTTTGTTGCCGTCCACCAATTGCTGTACAGGAAACAGGGCCCTCGGCCCAGGGGAGCCGGGCGGGGCCTCCAGACCAGAAACTTATGAATGAAATGGTGGAGTAGGGAGTAGGTATTAGGAAGGGCGCTATTGCTGCTTCCCAGGCAAGGATGCGCAGGCACCCCTTCCTTTTCTGCACCCACTAAGTCTTCTCCCACTCCACAGATTTTTCTTCTCTGTCTCTCTCGTGTCCCATCACCCACTTCTCTTAAACTCTTGCGCGCGCGCGCGCGCGCACACACACACACACACACACACACACACTTAAAAGACCTCAGATCTCCGCGCTCCACCTCCTAATAACCCCCTGGCCCACCACCACTGACGGATCTCCAGCTTTGTAAAAAATAAAATTTTTTAAAAAATTGCTACCTCCTAGCTCAAAAGAACATGTACCGGTTTCCTCTACACATACTGGACTTTGATCTAACTTGTGCTTTGTTCTCACGGGGGAAAACGTTCCCATCCGGTCCCCCACGTCCTCTTATTTGGACTGCCACTGTGGCCGCAAAATCATCACAAATGCCTAACCTTTATCTGGCTCTGATCGAGGAGGGGGGAGGGGAAGCGAAGCCAGCCGGGGGAGGGGGGAGGGGAGGAGAGGGAACGAGCGACACACGACAGGGCCACTCGTCCACGGGGGAAATTAACACAAAAGAATCTCTTTACGTAGTCTTAGCTGAAGCGCTGCAGGGAGTGGTTCGTCTCAAAAAGTCCTTGCCTTGTTTCGGTAAGGCTCCTCATACTGTTTGAAAAACTTTAATACTGGGTACCCTACGGACGTGCCTAATTAAAGAACAGTCCCTTCCATATGAAAATGGCGCTACAGAACCATCATCATAAGAGCATGCGCTCTAAGAGGTTTCTCCAGAAACAGAAAGGGATTTGCGCCCGCCTTTGGGAGAAAGGGGGCGCACAAGTGAATTGCTGCAGGGCCGACTTTGAAGGATCGCTGTGAGGCCAGCGAGTAAAACTCAACTCCGTGGTCTTAGCCCGTTAATCAGCTTTGCTGATTCTCCAAAAAGCTAAACAGGAACAGAAAATAAATATAAGGTGTTTTTGGAAACTTGAGTGGTTTGATTTTGTTGTTGTTGCTCTTATAAGAAATACACACAAACACACAATATCTTAGCTATTCGGGGGGGGGGGGGGAGAGAACACCTCAGTAATTCTAATCAAACATGTCCTTGTAAAGAGAGTAAAAAGAAAAACCTAACATCCAAATCTTTAAGGCCAGAACCATATAAAGTTAAAGCTGGAAGAATCATTGAGTACTTCCTATACCCTATACCTACACAGCATCATCTGTACCCTAATCTTCACATGAGGAAAAAAATATCTTGAGTTTTTAAAACTGTGAAAGTCCTGAAAGGTGAATTGTAATGTTCTTCAGTGTTGAGATGTATCCCATGTTTTATAGGCCACTGGTCATGGCTGTGGAGTTCTAAAGGAGAAGACATCTCTCAAACACGTTGTCTATGGTCACATTATTACTTAAATTTTGCCTGATATTCCTCCAGTCTTGGTGTCAACACTCATGTTGCCTAAATCAAATTATTTTATTGAAAATTTCTAACATTGTAAGATGGAAAATCAAAGCAAATGAATGCCACAATAAACTTACCCCCTTTGTTTAGAAGTCTCAATTCAGTGATGGCAATCTGTGTCCAAATTTGCTGATTTAAAATTTGGGTAGAATTTAAATTCACTTGCAAATTTCCTAACAACTTTTCATCCCAGTGTTGTGTTAGAAAAATTTCATGAAAAAAATAAGCCCATGTTCTCATTCAACACATAAACCTTTAATTTCACAAATAGTCTAAATGTGTATTCTCAGAGAAAGCAGCTTTAACTGAACACCCTCTAAAATAAATATACAAAATATACAAAAAAACATTTCTTTCATATAATTTGCTTGTTCAGAAATTTTGGTCATGAAAAGTGAATTACAACCTGAGCAAAAAGAAACCCTGAAAATTAAGAACTCAAAAAGAAAAAGTTTACTTATCCTATTTACAGTACGGATATTATCATGAAATTTTTGAAGACTCTATAAGTAATTTTGTAATGCTGCATGAAAGAAAAATAAGTGATTATCAGTATAATCAAATCTCTCTAAACCAAAATCTGCACAATCTAAATGATATAGAAAATTCTACAAAGAAAACAGTAAACAAGCTAGTGCACACACAGCACACATCCATGTCAAGGTTCTAATGAGATCATAAAACACTTTATTCTCTCAATTATCATGAGGTCAGTGTTCCTATTGGCTGTAGTTTCATAATAAAGGCATGATTTCAGCGTACGGGGGAAGATAATGGAAGAAACTTCTTTCCAATCATTCAACTTAACAAAAGTGTTAGGAAGTGACTTTTATTTTAAACAACCATAAAGAAAGGTGTTTCACACATAAGGAAAATATTAAGAGAATTAAGATGTCACTCAATGAAGAAAAGGAAGGTAATGTTATACATAGGCATTCAACGGTTGAATGCCGTTGTATAGAATTTCTAAGTATAGAAATGTCTCAACAACAGTGACTCTGCGAACATCCCTTGAATCCTGCCTCTCACACCCTGAGAAACAGTCTGCAAACTATGCTGTGCACAGTAGAGCTAGAAAATTCACTGCTGGAGGCAGCTCCAAAATACGGCACCAAAAGATGTCTGGTTCTAATTCTGCCCCGTGAGGCTGTCCTGAACACCCTTAGTCATTCTTGAATATGACACCTCTTCAAAAATGCAAAGGCAGCTCCCTCAGACCACTTCTTCCCCCTAGTCTCACCCAGATTAAAATCCTCAACCTTTCTTTCAACCTCTTTTTAAATTACATGGCTTCAAGTCTGGTCACTTCTCTGATTTGTCTATACCCCTCATAAAGTGTGTCCCAGAACTGAATGCAGACCAGTGGTGACCTAGTGTGGCTAGAGACTGGGAAAAAGCACTGAGAAAAGATTCATATGAGAGCAAAAGCAATGAAAAATGAAAAAGAACCAAATTTTATCATTTAGCTGCCAAAAAAGGGAAAAATATTCTCTCTTGTTGAGGAAGGGTAA
Organism: Hyaena hyaena; assembly: GCF_003009895.1. Taxonomy (NCBI): domain Eukaryota; kingdom Metazoa; phylum Chordata; class Mammalia; order Carnivora; family Hyaenidae; genus Hyaena; species Hyaena hyaena. Next base: position 358,943 of record NW_024080663.1, read on the forward strand.
GGAAAAAGTTGGATAGGCTAATCAAAGACTTGTCAACTGTGATATTCACTTATTCTATTCAAAGTATCATCTCTTATTAGAATATATTATTAGAACATGCTCTTTTAGTTGCTTGTTCTGTCATGATGTTATATGAGCAAGTAAAAAATACATAGAATACATACTTTGAATTCTTTCTAAAACATAATTTTCTATTTAATTGTGAAACAAGGAGCAGTAGAAACCTGCCCCTCTGAGTAATTTGAAATTCAAAGTGAGTTGATTTGTTGGAGCACCTGGCTGGCTCAGTCGAAAGAGCATGCAACTCTTGATCTAAGGGTTGTGAGTTCAAGCCCCACGTTGCCTGTAGAGATTATTTAAAACTAAAATCCTAAAATAAAGTGAGTTGGGGCACATGGGTGGCTCAGTCAGTTAAGCATCCAACTCTTGATATCAGGTCAGGTCATGATCTCATGGTTGTGAGATGGAGCCTTTCATGGGGCTCTATGATGAGTATGGACTCTGCTTGGGACTCTCTCCCTGTCTCTCTGCCCTTCCCCAACTTGTGCTTGTGCTCTCTCCCTCTCAAAATAAATAAACTTTTAAAAAACTATTTAAAGACGTGGATTGTTTAAATATTTTGATAATTAATTCCTTGCCTGATACCAAAAAAATTTAAAGCAATTTTTTTACTATATATATAAATTATTCCAGTGTAATCAGAATACCAAAAATACAGAGATAATGTGACTCATGAAATAGCTGCCCACAGATGCTAAGATATTGGCCTAACCCAGCATCTCACTAATCACCAATGCCAATGTAAGAACTCCAAACCAGAATCAAAGATGGTAACAATCAGGAAGGACCTGGGAGATTAGCTAGTTCCAGCTTTCAAACAGGCTCCCTAACACCAAAGGTAACAGAGGCCCGACTGGGGATGGGGGTGGGGAGTGATGGATGAGCACACAGGGCTTCTACAAAATATTTCACTCCTAAAAATGATGTGGTAAATAGAGGAAAGAAAAGAGAAGAAGAAACTGAGGTCCATGGTAGGTAATTAATTTTCTGAAGTCACATAGTTGATTAGAGGTAGAAACATGACCAGTTAACCAACAATCTTTTCTCAATTTTCTCCTAACTTAGCTCATCTTACATTGTTTAGCTCATGGGTTCTTAAACTTCTGAGATGATAAAATATCAAGCAATAATAATGTATATGTATAATATCTTTCCTTCAAATTTTTAGAGAAAATATTGAAATAATGTAAACGCAGAATGAAAATATAAGAGATGTTGCATTATCTGCTATTGTCATTGTTGTCACGTGGCTTCTTTAAAAATCTGAATTATTTTTTCCACTATTTATTAATAGTATAACCAGTATTCTACAGAACATAATTTCAGAAATTTAGTGAACATTAAATACAATTCAATTTAATAATCATCTTATCTTTGACTAATGCAGCCAGGAAAAAGTGACATAGTTTTAGAAGGTGAAACAAAATTCCATGGCAGTCAATATACTTAACAGTGCTCAATTTATTGACTAATTTGCTACATTCTTCAAATAGGCTGACAATTCAATACAGTTTTAAAACTTACAGAATTTATCCATCTATATTTATTTGTCATTTCTACTCTTTTTTTTGGAGAAGAAATAAACAAGTAAACTTTTTTCTCCAAAATATATAAAATAATATGCCTTACGCCACTCCTCACCCCCATCGCTACTGCCTGAACTATCACTACCCTCATCATTATCACCTTAGTGGCACATTTTGATCTCGTTTCCAATGTTCACTCTTACATGCCCATTTAATACATGTCCCCACTATACTCTGTACATGTTTCTATCAGATAAATAATAATAGCTAATACTTAAGTTTTATTGAAAACTATGCACAGTAGTTTATACCTCAGGTCTCACATTGATTGCCTGTGAGGTAGGTCCTACTAAAACCTTGGTTTGCGAGCATAATTCGTTTCAGAACCATGCTTGTAATCCAAAGTACTTGTATATCAAAGTGAATTTCAAGAACCATGGGCTCAGTTGTGATCATGTGACATGTGGCATCACATACTACTCATATTACAAGACATCGCTCATGTATCAAGTTAAAATTTATTAGAAATGCTTGTCTTGCAGAACACTTGCAGAACAAGTTACTCACAATTCAAGGTTTTACTGAATTATTATTCCCACTTTACAGATGAGGAAACTGATACAAAACGTATGCTCAACAAATACTTGGAAAATGAACAATTAAGTGAGTTATTAAAATATTGGGAAATGTCAGATCATAATCTCACAGTTCATGAGTTCGAGCCTTGCATCAGACTCTGTGGTGACAGCTCAGAGCCTGGAGGTTGCTTCAGATTCTGTGTCTCCCTCTCTCCACCTCTCTCTATCAAAATAAAATAAATGTTAAAAAAATGTTTTAATGTTGGGAAATGAACTTATGTGAATCACTTGAACATATAAAGCAGCTCCTTTGCAGCCTGGAGTCATGGAAAAAATACTGGATTTATAATCAGAAGCTCAGCTTTCAGGCATCACTATCACCAACTGTATGTGTTATCTTAGATTGTTTCCTCTGGCATTAAATAAGGATTAACATAATTTCTAACTCACAGGAATTAAATAAGAGTGCCATGTTGTGATGCCATTGTATATTTGTTATTAATGGTAAAGCCTATCTTAAATAGAAAATTACTTCCAAAATTGGATATTCACAAGACTCAAACTATTATATCTCTTTGGATCTAAGTATTTTTACCTAATTTGCTTCTAGCCATCAACATAAGCAAAACAGACACTCACAGAGAAGCTCTTTTTAACAACTGAGGACATCCCCAGAGTGTACAAGTTAACTTCATCTTTCATTTCTAACTGCCTTTAGCCATGGTACTATCTCGAGAGTGTGATGGGGCCAACGACCCCCTTCAGGCATCCTCAGTGGATTCTTAAACGCCTCTACTTTGGCTCACATTCTTTTAATCGTTCTGTTCCAGAAGCCTCGGACACAAATGTTGTTCACTGCAGTTCCCATAGGGACCCTTCATGCCCCTTTGGAATGCTAGGTTTCCTGTGCAGAAACTCCAGAAGAAAATAATCTTTTCAATAAACTAACAGGAGACCCTTGGTTTCCATTTTTCCAATCACAAAATACTAAATATATATATTTATTGAACAGATTCCTGATGGTTATTAATGCCGTTATTGTTATTAACACCTATACTGGTCCTGATTCCCATGGGGAGAAAATTATACTTTATATCTTCCATGGCCAAGCTTTCCTGCATTAGGATATGTGTCATTCTTCAGACTATATCCAAAACATAATTGAGATTCACTAATATAGGATAATCATGATATGAGGAATCTGACATTCACACAAACAAAAATAATTTCTGCTTATCCTAAGATACATTAGCACATTTTAGGTTAAAGATTTCTCTTCATAACCATGTTATTTCTCATAACATCAAGTATACATTTTTATATTTATGCGTCCATTAAGGTAGCAAATATTAACTGCATACCATGTGCCTGGCATTGTGCAAAGGGCTAGGATGGAAATCGAGAACAAAACACACTTCCCCCTCTAGAGAGGGATATAGGTAAGCAAGCAGGCTCCATAAGCAGGCTACACAACAGGCTGGATGGAGCATGTACAGAGACTAGGAATAGGAAGCCAGGGAAGACTTACTAAAGAACCTTAGACATGGGGCACCTGGCTGGCTTGGTCATTGGAGCACGCAACTCTTTTTTTTTTTTTTTTTACAAATAGTTTATTGTCAAATTAGTTTCCACATAACACTCAGTGCTCATCCCCAAAGTGCCCTCCTCCATGCCCATCCCCCCTCCCCCCCACATCCATCAGTCCTCAGTTTTTGTCAGCATTCAAGAGTCTCTCATGGTTTGCCTCTCTCCCTTTCCCCCACCATTTCCGCCCTTCTTCTCCCCCTTGTTCCTCCGTCAAGTTCCTCCTAATCCTCCTATACGTGCAAACATATGATATTTGTCCTTCTCTGCCTGACTTATTTCGCTCAGCAGAACACCCTCGAGGTCCATCCATGTGGCTACACATGGCCAGATTTCATTCCTTCTCATTGCCATGTAGTATTCCATGGTATAGATAAACCACATCTTCTTGATCCATTCATCTGTTGATGGACACTTAGGCTCTTTCCATGTTTTATCTATTGTGGAGAGTGCTGCTATGAACATTGGGGTACATGTGCTCCTATGCCTCAGCATTTCTGTATCCCTTGGGTAAATTCCTAGCAGTGCTATTGCTGGGTCATAGGGGAGTTCTGTTGTTAGTTTCCTGAGGAACCTCCACACTGTTTTCCAGAGGGGCTGCACCAGTTTACATTCCCACCAACAGTGTAGGAGGGTGCCCGTTTCTCCACATCCTCGCCAGCATCTAGAGTTCTCTGATTTTGGAGCACGCAACTCTTGATCTCAGGATCCTGTGTTCAAGCCCCACACTGGGCACAGAACTTACTTAAAAAAAAACAAACAAACCCCAAAACCCAAGAGTCCTGGACTTGAAGGTTTGATTGGGAGCTCACCAGGTGGAGGAAGTGGGATTACAGAGCAGCAAGGTAGCATAGCAGGGAGACTGGAAGGAGAAAGACACGGGAGAAAGTTTCAAACTGAGGGAAGTATATGTACATAAACTGAGATGCAATAGAGAAAAGACTAGATCAAAGATCGGCAGTAGTTCCATTTGGCGCCAGCATAGAGAATGAAGTAGGAGGAAACCAAAAAGAATCTTGGTAGGAAAGGCTAAAAATTTGCAGAGCGTAATGGGGCCCCAAAATGAAATATATTAAGTAGGCAAAACCTAGTCAGGCAGGGATTCTTAAATTGTCAGAAATTATTTAAACTAATTGTGAATAGATTGGATCCTACTCCATTAATCCCCAAATAAGCAGAATTATAACAAGAATATAGATTTAGGCTCACTTAATAGGATCTTCCATTCTTGCTTTCTTTTTTTCTTTTTTCCCCTCACTATTAAAAAGACAAAGCAGAACTTGCCCATTTTTTTGCTGAACACAATTAAGTATGTAAAGGGAAGAGTTGTCTGAGATTCCTGAAGTTTAGTTTGCATATGCTGGAAATAAATGTGGATAAGACAATGTATATTTCTCTTAAACTGAGTATTTTCAGTAAAAAGACCCTAAACAAATGTAAAAAATAGGAAATACAAGAATTAAACTTGATTAAAAATACTTTAATTAACTAACAAAAGTAATTTAGGATTTGTAAGAAGTTGATATCTAAAAAACTTAAATTGTTTTAGAAATAATAAATTAACTTTGATTTGATTACTTGGCTTCTTAGACGGCATGTTGATAGTCCCTAACTACTTTGACTATAAAATAAACTGGCTACTTCAGATTCTAGGTTAAATAACTTTCTAAAATGTTCCAAAAGGAAAATCTCTTAAACGTACTGACTATTATAGTCTAATTAATAATTTCCTAGATCTCACATGATTAGAAACCAGAGATACAAAATGAATATATCTGGCATGAAATCAGATCTTTGCTCTCATCCCCATAGCAGGAAATGTTCAGAGTGCCAATGCCTTTAAAATACAGAAAACATACCCTTTTAAAAGAATTTAGGTTTTGATAGTTCTCAACTGTTTCTACTCACAACACTTCTCACACCATATATGTGGGAGCTTCATACAAGGCAATTCTCCGATTATCCACAAACACCAGCTGGATGTCCTACAATTCACTTCTGACACGATGTCCCTGGAGTTGGCACAGACTGACAGGTGAAGGGCTCAGTTCCACAAGGCTGCCCTGCCTCAGGCGCCAGTCACCAATTCGAGACCGCCACCTGTACCAACCAACCAGCTATAAATCGAGGGTCCCCACAACCCCCTCCTCAGGTTCAATAATTTGCTAGAATAGTTGACAAGACTCAGGAAAACATTTTACTTACTATTCCCAATTTATTACAAAGGCTACAAACCAGGGACAGCCAAACGGAGGAGATGTATAAGGCAAAGTATGGGGAAAGGGCTCAGAACTTCCATGCCCTCGCTGCACATGTTACCCTGACAGCACCTTAATGTGTTCACCAACTTGGAAGCTCTCTGATGCCCATCTTTAATCATCGGCCACTAGAGACTGAACTCAGTCTCTAGCCTCTGTCCCCTCCCTTGAGGCCTAGGGGTTGGGCTGAAAGTTCTGACCCTCTAATCTCATGGTTGGTTCCCCTGTAACCAGTCCCATCCTGACGGAATCTCAGAGCCCTCTGGGAGTCACCTCATATCATAAACTCGGGTGTGACCTGTTCTGAACAACCAGAGATGCTCCTGTCGCCCCTATCGTTCAGGAAATTCCAAGTCAGAAATGGGAAGAAGACGAAAAACATATTTCTTTTTTACACAGGTAGAAAAAGAAAATCGTAGGGATTATTTGGAAAAGGAAGCTTTCTCAATTTCTCCATTTTAAAATTGCCCAAAACTCTTTAAGAAGGGGCTTTTAACTACAAACATGTGAACTATGAACCAGAAGTCAGTATTTATTGGGTAACATGGGCTCTTTGAAGCTTTGTTTTATATTATGTGTCTTAGTTTCAGTTCCTCAAGAAGCAGATTCTGAAACAAGGATTCAAGCACAAGAAATCTACTTGGGAGGTGCAGAGAATGAGGAGTGAGGAAATGGGGCAGGGAAAGGAAGGCAACCAGCAGAGGGTGTGTCTTCAGGCCAGGCTACCACTGTAGGGAACTGGAGCTGATTACTCTGGGTACCCTGGGTCAGGGTGTAAAACCACCTGCCTCCCAATTCACCCAAAGGGCAAAGGAGCGCCAGCACTTATCTACCTCAGCCACTGGTTGAGGGCTCCTCCTGAGGATGTTAATTCTCTCACAGCCAAGGGAGATATGAGTACATAGTGTCAAAGGTAACAGATAAATAAAATTAGAAGTGACATGTGTCTTTGTATTTGTCCATTAGAAGTTATTTCATTGCTGCATTTCATGGCAAAGCCCCTCAAAATCCTTCTGTTCTCCCTGTCTCCAATTCTTTCCCACTTATTCTTTCTTGAGCACACTCCAATCAGGCTTCAGTACCCACCATGCCACCAAAAGTGCTCTTGTCGAGGTCACTAGTGACCCACCTAATGCTAAATTCAACAGTCAATTCTCAGCATCTTCCTTAACCTACTAGCAGCACTGAATTACATTGTTTGATTCCTTCTCCTTGAATCACTTTCCTCACTTGGCTTCCATGACACCATGTCTCCTGGGTCCCCTTCTATTTCATTGACTCCTGCTTCTTTAGACTCTATTCCTCCTCACTTTCTTATCCTCTTAAAATGGAAGTATCCCAGGGCTCAGAGTCTATACACTTCTCTTCTCTATCTCAGCCACTCACGCCATGGCCTCCTCTCATCATGTGGCTTTCACTCTGATCTGTATGCTGAACCAGCCCTGACCTCTCCACTGATCTCCTGACTTGTATATCCAATGGTACGCTAGACAATTTCACTTGAATGTTTGAAAGGCACCGGAAACAGTCTGCCACCAAACAAACTCCTCATCTTTCCACTAAAACTTGCTCCAAATACAAGCTTTCTCATCTCAGGCAATTGGACATTTTCAGTGGCTCAGGCCAAACACTTAGGATTTATCCTTGCCTCCGTTCTTTATATCATATACCACATCGAGTCTGTAACAGATCCTGTCACTCTACCATGCACAACTGACAAAAAAAAATCTCCCTTTAAAGTGGCTACATTTCAGGTTGGGGAGTTAGGAAGGGGAGAGAAGTAGAGTAAAAAAATAATATGTCAGATGGTGATGAGGTTTATGAAAAACAATAAAGCTGGGTTCAAGGATACATGGTATGGGGATGCTATTTTTTTAAATGTTTTTTAATGTTTATTTATTTTTGAAAAGCGCATGTGAGAGAGGGAGGGGCAGAGAGAGGAAGACAGAGAATTCCAAGCAGGCTCCATGCTGACAGAAGCGAGCTCCATGTAGGAGACCATGAGCTGAGCTGAAATCGGATGCTTAACTGACTGAGCCACCCAGGCACCTCAAGAGGATGCTATTTTTACATAGTGTAGTGTAAAATGGAGTAAAGGAAACCTGATTTGAATTGGAGTTGGGAGGCCAGAAGGGAGAACTCTCATGCACCACCACTCACTGTCAGTTGCAGACCACCCCAATGGGGAGAGATTTACTTACATTCCCGACAGAAAGGAGTCTAATTTACTACTCCAGGAGGAAGAATTTCTTCTTGCCTGGCAACAAGCTCAGCCAATAAGAAAATGCCACAACTTGGGAGACAAGAAACTGTCACCGCTCTGCACTCTTGCTTTTCTTCAATGGATAGTCTCATTCATAGCAGTGACCTTCCAATGTTCACCTTTTCTCTATAAAGTTTCTCTCCTTTGATCTCTGGACTTGCCTATAGTTTGCCACTGCTTGCATGTCCTAAATTGCAATTCCTCTGCTATCCCAAAATAAATCCATTTTGCTGGTAAAATAACTGGCTGTTTGGGGGCACCTGGATGGTTCAATCAGTTGAGCATCTGACTATTGGTTTTGGCTCAGGTCATGATCTCACAGTTTGTGGGTTCAAGCCCTGCGTCAGGCTCTGTGCTGCCAGTACAAGCCTGCTTGAGGTTCTCTCTCTCTCCTTCTCTCTTTCTGTCTCTCTCTCTTTCTCAAAATAAAAAAAAAAAAATAACTGGATGTTTTACTTTTAAGGTCAACAGCAGTCAGAGGACTCTCTCTGATGGTTATTTGAGCAAAGACCTAAAAGAAAAAGAAAAAAAAAAAAAAGAAGTGCACTATGCAAATATTTAGGGACTAATTTTTCCAGGTAGAGAAAATACCAAATGCTAACCTGTGAGCCCTGGGAGCAGTTAAGGAAAATCAGGATGCCTGGAGCTGAGTGAATGAAGGAAAGCAGAAGGCAAGTAGGGAGGGTAGGTGCAGCAGATCTTAGACAATCTATAGGCTTTGGGAAGCTCTTTGGATTTTAATTGTATCTATACCTACAGAAATCCACATTCCTTATCAGGAACTTGAGACCCTCGGTCACCCCAACATCCAGCAAGCCTGTCTTCAGTCATGTCAGATTTCATACCTGTCCTCTTCCATGCCGTGAAGATGTCTCTTCCCTGGATACATCATGCCCATTATAGCTCAGTGCCTTCCGTGATGCCCTTCCCACCAACTCTACCTGCCAAAATCCTCTTAGCCAAGAACCAGCTCATACACTATTGAGACTTAAGAAGCAGAGGACTTAGTCACACTTAGTTATTCCCTCTTCTGTGTTCCTACAGAAACTTATCTGTACCTTATTTGGGGGATGTTTGTCATACTAAAATCTGCAATAAAGGCATCTCAATGGATGACTGCCATTCCCACTAGATTATGGGCTGTTTACTCTCCTTTAAATTTCCCTCAATTTAAGGGGTGCTTTGCATCCATTAAATCCTTGACAAATTTGTTACATAAAAAAGAGAAGCATGTCTGGGGTATGATGAGTGATCCAGTGTGGCTGGAGCAAAGGGCACATGAAAGGAGGTTCAGGTATATAAAACCAGAAAAAGAATGGAGACTTGCTAACACCAAGCTGAGGCATTTGGACTGTTGCAACACAAACCTGTGTCTACTGATTGCTTGATCTTCCATTTATAGTAAATAAAATAGTGTTTTTTAAAGCTGTAAGTCTGTGTCAAGGTTAAAAAATAACACATTCAAATTTTTAGCAGAGAATAAAAGAAAAATGTTGCCATACATTTCACCATCATTAATCTGAAGCCTGAATACCATTCAGGCAAAGTTGAAAATAATGATTTTGGAGTCAGATCTACGATCGGGTCTAGACTCTCACTAACTGTGTGATCTGAGCTAGCATCCAAACTGCTCTAAACCTTCGATTTATCATCTATAAAACAGGGAAGACACTAATACTTACATATTGGGTTGTGAGGGTACCTAGTTTTAGCATAGGGCCAGATAGTTGAGTGTTCAATAAACATTAGCTGTTACTATACATTACAGTGAAGCACCAGTTTACAGACCTACGGACTCTACAACCTCCTTTAGCAGATGAATCAGGTGAAAATTCTGCAGGTATTACAGCTGAGTCAAAAGCAGGTACGCATCAACAAGTATGGGAAAACATTCAAGAATCTATATTTCCTATTTTCTCCTAAAGTTTTATGGTCTGTGTAAAAACCACAAAGCTTAAGTATTATGAAACATCCTTCTAAAGACGTCTAAAGATAGAATTTTGTATAGAAATTATAACTCAGCATATTACATATAACTCAACATTATCTCTGGTCAAATGACTACTTCACTAGTAGTAATTAAGCCTCTTAATTAAGAGTCTTAATTAAGCTTCTATTTGCCTCTTAATGGGAAAAGGACAAGGTAGGAAATTCTATCTGAAATGAGCCTGAGCTCTGTAACACTAGAAAAATGTTTCAAGTGTCTGTCCTTAAAAATGAAATTCACAAATATTGTATTATCTATCTGGAAAGTGACATCTGTTTTCCCAGAGCAATTTGCCACTTTTAGATCTGTTGTGAAATACAGAAGCAGAACCTGGCTGAGAAAAATTAGAAACAAGATGATATCCAATCAGTCTTCTGGAAGAAAGTTCCACTTCTTTGCCCTGACTCTATTTTTTCACTTATTGCATTGTCTCTGCTTTCCATGACCCTTTAGCTAAACGCGGAGCCTAAGAAGGGAGCCCGGGCCAGGAGAGGGATTAATCACATGACATTTGCAGCCGACCTGTATTCAGATTCTAGCCTAGCTGTTTTGTAACCAGCTATGTGACTTAATCCAACCTGTATTACTTAATATAATATAAACTTCACTTCCATCTTCTGTAGAAGGAGAATAAATAAGTAAAAGAGCTATTGTGCAGGTGATGTGAGACGGCACAGGTAAGGCAGTTGATACTGTGCTCCGGCCCAGTGCAGTCAATAAATAGTGGCTGCTAGTATCGTTATATTATTGTTCAGTTTAACATATTTATCGTCTCTATAACTTTAAAGGACAAGAGAAGAAACAAAACCAAACAAACAATCAAAAAACACCAGGCAGCCATACCGGAGGAATTCAAAAGTCATCAATACAATAGCCTCTGTGAGACCTATTGAATTATATGGGACAAAGGTAATAAACCAGTCTTGATAACAAGCAAGAAAAAAGACACCTCCCCACAAAAGCTTTTCACCTGCCAACCTCCCCCTTACATAACAGTTCATACTACAGAGATAATTAAAAAAAGAAAGGAAGGAAGGAAGGAAGGAAGGAAGGAAGGAAGGAAGGAAGGAGGAAAGAAAGAAAGAAAGAAAGAAAGAAAGAAAGAAAGAAAGAAAGAAAGAAAGAAAGAAAGAAAGAAAGAAAGAAAAAGAGAGAGAGAAAGAAAAAGAGAGAGAGAAAGAAAGAAAGAAAGAAGAAAGAAAGAAAGAAAGAAAGAAAGAAAGAAAGAAAGAAAGAAAGAAAGAAAGAAAGAAAGAAAGAAAGAAAATCAACATTCTTGACATTTAACCCACTAGAAGTTGTTACTGGCCCTGAGTACAAGGGTGTTTCCACAGTCAGCCCAGTGACTTCGTCCACCAGACGAATTCCAGGCGAGTGTCTCTTTCTAAACATGACTAGGGCTTCTTAAAGATGCCCATACCCACATATACCTTAAGAACCTCAAAATTAAACAGACAAATCCATAGGTACCCACATATATATTTCTCAGAAACAAGTCACTTCAGAAACTTCCTGGGGCCAAAACCACACTTACTTCACACTGACCTGCAATTTGTGGGGCCCATACTTCCTCTTCTTCATAAGGATATCCGCTTGGGCTATAAGGATCCCACATATTCTGAGTTACCTTTTCATTCTTCTGGGTGGCACAAGCCTGTTGTACTCAGGTGAGAAGACAGAAGAATTCTGCCCTATCACATGGGCAGACACAGTGTTCGATTACATTCTATCAGTTAGATTGTAGGGTTTAGGGACTAGATCAAGTTACCCGTGTAGGAATATTCAGGCACTGTAATGCAAGTAAAGGTATGGATGACAGTGAGCTGCTGATTTGCCTTCAGAAAACACCAACTGATGAAAAAGTGCCATCGGATCCTAAAATTTTACCAAAAACTGCCTGGAGGCTCTTGGTAAAGCAGACATGTAAAATAACGAGAGGTAAAGGCAAAGTGTAAGATAATGAAAGCTGACCGCATCGGAGCCTGCAAGCTCGATTCTGCTATTTATAGCATTGTGGTTTATTCTGTGTCAACACAATCATAGCTGAATTTGATATGACTAACAGTCTTGGTTGATTCTCTTTAATTGGGTCAGATTAATGTGCCAACTGCACACCCAGTTGGGAGAACTATGCATCATCAACTAGAGGTTGATGTTTTAAGGTAATCTTAAATTCTGTTTTCCAAATCGGTTGAATTATACACTGTCATGTCAATCTCTCTTTCCCTTCTGGCTCCCAGGAGAAGCCTATAAGCAAGAGAGGGCCGAGACGGTTCAGTCTGCCACTTAGGGCCTGGACTTTAAGTTAGAGATGCTAACTGTTTGTGGCCATGAAGAGTGAAAAGCCAGACTTCTTGGGTTCAATACCCTGCCACTTGTTAGCAAAGAGATCTGGGCAAATTCTTAACCCCACTAAACCTTTTTCTCCATTTGTCAAATAGAGCTGATAATAATACGCACTTTATAGAGTTTTTGATGATTAAGTGAGATAACCCATTTAATGTGTTTACCATAATGCCTGGTATGCAGTAAGGGCTCAACAGATGTCAGCCATTCGTAATAATAACAGACACCAAGCTAAATGAGCTCTTCCTAATGGTCACTCTCTCAGACACATTCTGATTGCCACCTACACTCGCCAGGGATTCTCAGTCTCAGTATGGCGGACAGTTTGGACTTGATAATTCTTTGTTATGGGTGACCGTCCCATATACATTGTAGAGTGTTTAGCAGCATTCCTGACTTCTAGCCACCATGCAGCACTACCCTAATTGCAACATCCAAAAGTGTCTCCAGACATTGCCACATATCTCTGGGGCATGGGGGAGAGGCAAAATCATCCCAGTCCGAGGGACACTGTGCTAGATCAAGTAATAGTTGCTGCTAAGGACACACCACCTTTGTCAAATTGCTCTCGATTGAATCAGCTATGTCCACCGTGGAACTAAGTAGTAAATAATCAAAAAGCTGCCTTAAAATTAGTACCTCCTCTGCCATTAATTCAACTCTGTAAAGATAGATAGTGTCTCTCATTTTTACCTCAGTGTTCTCAGGACCCAGAACACAATGGACAATGAATAAGTGAACAAATGAATGGTGAATGAATGAATACACTTTTGAGCTTTTTCATTTTGTTAAACAACTCTGAGTAGCCTTGAGGTTTCCTCATTCTTTGAGTCTAGTCAACACACAAGGGAGATAGACACCGATCACACCACACACAGTTACATACCATGAGGGTACGCAGCAAGCTAGGCCAAGTTGGGTCAGGCTCACAGGAGTAGGGGAGGCTGGAGCACCTCTTCCACAGAGCCTCAGGGCACAGAGCCAAAGTCTGAACACCAGATCATCTGCAGGAAGCAGCGCCAAGGGCGTAGCTGGAGAAGTGAGTCCAAATAGGTCAGTAAGCAAGAAGACCTGCAGCAAAATCCTGGGATGAGAGGGGCTGAACCAGTGGAGCACAACAAGGAGCAGAAGCTCAGACCAGGAAGTGGTGTGGAAAAATGCCACCGACAGGCGGAAATGCCTTTGGCTGGATTTGAGTATGTTTTAGAAAACTTGTGATGTGGCCACTTACGGGCGCAAGATGGAATGGGACCTGGCTTGTGTCATCCATTGTTTGAACTAACCTATTACTGTTCCAATAAATATACTCTGTCTTCATCTAGATCAATGATAAACACACTGAAGGAACCTTTTCCTTAGAAACTAGGATTATTTCCCCAGTGGCCCATTAAACGACGGTGTTTAACCATACAGAGAACAACTTAAAAGTGCTATAAGGTAACACATAAAATCACAAAGTTCAACAAACAGAATTTTCAAGTGAACATCACTTTGACTATTTTCATCTGAATCCCCTAAAATGATGCAAGTGTAACAGTTGATTGCATGATATTTCTGAAGCACACAAATGAGGATTCTTAAATCCCTAGTTATTTGCTATGGAGATACAAATTGGTAAACAAATACATACTCTCTAAAATTATGTCAGCTACATCAACTGTTTCCTTCATTGCCCAATGCACAAGTTAACCATTTGCTCAATTTCAATTCAGCTAAAATGTATTTTCTTCTTATCTTTGTGACTTTATTATGCAAAGGTATGCAGACTCAGAGGTAATAATAAAAGCTTATAAGCCCATGTGAGAAGTTTCTTCTGGGGTCATGCACAGTGGGGGAAGGAAATAGTGGGCTTTCAAGGGATGAGGGGGGAAGGGAGAGCGGATAGCTAATAACCTATCATGTCTCCCTTTTTTCTCTTGCCAGGAATCCTAGATCTAGAATTGAAACTCAATTCTAGTGTTTCACTTGCGTTCTGCTTTTATGCCTGGACATGACTTTCCCGTCTAGTTTTTATTTCTCTGGGCCTGATTTTTAATTTCTTATTCGAAACTCACCATCTTGTGGTACGTGCATATTATAAGCACCTCAAATATTTTGTGAAATTAGGGAAGGTATGAATAAAAATTAAATAAAGCAATGATCAAAATGTTTATATTATGTAAATGAGACTGTAAAACGGGAGGCAGGATCAGCCGTAGTAATTAGTCAAATAGTACAATGCAAAAGACATAAATATCAGAAGACTCACAATAGCATTTGTGGATTTTTTTTAAATTTTGAGGGTTTTTTTAGTTTTAGGATTTTTGACTACCGTTAGAGCATTAATGCCTTGGAGGGTTAATACCTTAAGGCTTCATCAGTCAGCTCTTTACTGAGGACTAGCTAACATGTATATACGATTTTATACAGGAAAGAATCCTGAAGGGAAAAAACACAGAAAGGACAGGTAAGATAGTGTCAAGGACCAACCTGTACTCTTAATTTTTAAATGGTACTACTGCAGCCACAAGGAATGCCTTGGGAGTATTACCCAGTTTCTTTGTGATGTTATGCCAAACATCTCAGTCATGGTGACTGCCTCACCCATAGCCCTACTGAAGGCGCAACCCTAGTACCCGTGATTTATGTCAGCAAGACTCAGCTCTTGACCAGAGGGCAGTCAGCTCACCCTGGCTTAGAATAAATACAGAAGATTGACTGTTTACCCTAATTCAGCAGCAGATCACAGAACACAGGTGGAGTCATTTCCATCATCATACTGCTACTACAGAACAAGTAATACATAAACGTGGTTCAGAATTCGAGAGAGACCGAGAGAGACCGTGACGAGTGTGTTTCTCTCCCTCCTGGCCTGGAACGCTTCACTTCTCCAATGAAAGTAACGTTTGTTGCTAGTTTATAGAAACTTAACAGAAACTTTCTGTTAATTCATAAAAATGCATAGTCTCACAAGTTTAAAAATTGAATAATTGTCATTTTTTTTTCTTTTAACCATCTGAATCCAGTTAATTCAAAAGTCCTAAATTCTATTTCAAAAGGCATGTGACTTTTGTTGTTCTTTTTTTATTTTCTCACTACTGCATCAACGGCTTTACCTGTCTGCCTGACTCTACTATCTCTTCCTCATAACCACCAGAGTAATCTTTTCTGTTTGTGTGAAATATATGATTCATACATATATATAATATAAACACATATTATATGCTATATTATATATAAACATATATATAATGGCATTCATATAATGATTTATATATATATTTTCTAGAATCATCCAACATTCCATGTGTCTACCATCCAGTTTAAGTCATAGAACATCACCAGCACTTTGGAAACCCATTCTGTGTGCTTTTTTGTTCATCCCTCCTTCTACCTGAGAGTAGTTGCTTTTCTAAAAATTGAGATCTCCCATTATCTTGGGATTTATTGTACCCCAATAAAATAGAATAGTTCTGCATGTTTTTAAATGTTCATAAACGGAATGACACTGGATATATGTCTCTGTGACTTGCCTTCTTGGCTCTGAGATGGTTTGATATTTGTCATGTAGCAGTAATTCATTGGTTATTCCCTCTCCTGCTGTATAATATTCCACTGTGAGACTATCCCCTCTTTCCTTAGGCATTCCCCATGAATGCATTTGAATTGTTTGCACTTTTTGAGCTATTTTTAATAGTAATCCTATAAACATTCTTGAACATACACCCTGGTGCACATAGGCAAATTCATTGGTTATATATCTAAGAGAGAATTCTGGGTTGTAGGATTTGTATATCTTCAAGTTTACTGAGTAATATCAACCCCTGTTCCAAAGCAGTCAACTAATTTACACTTCTACGAGCAGCACGTGAGAGTTCTTGCTGTTCTACACCCTTGCTAACACTGTTAAGTGTTAAGGTTTTAAAATTTTGCCAACCTCTGGTGAGTGTGTTATAGTACCTCATTGTTTTCACTTATCACATTGGTGATAATGTGACCAAGCACGCCCTTGTCCCTTTTAAGTAGTGCTCTGACTGCCTCCTGTAAGGGTTTACTTATACAATCTTTATTATTATTCAGTGATCAGTATTTTCTAATTATCACTATGATTTCTTTTTAACCCATGGATTAACTTCCAAATGTATATGATTTTTTTTTTTAAATGTTTTATTTATTTCTAGGAGAGAGAGAGAGACAGCGTGAGCAGGGTAGGGTCAGAGAGAGAGGGAGTCACAGACTGAAACAGGCTCCAGGCTCTGAGCTGGCAGTCAGCACAGAGCCCGACGCGGGGCTCCAACCCATGAACCGTGAGATCATGACCTAAGCGAAAGTCGGACACTTAACCGACTAAGCCACCCAGGCGCCCCAGAAATGTATATGATTTTTAAGGCATCTTTGTTACTGATTTCTAACTTAAATGCACTGATATCCATGAATGTGTTATATTTGTAATTCATTCTCTGCAAACTTTTAAGAATTTGTTCTATGGTCAAGTACATGTGGTCAATTTTTCTATAAGCCCATGTTTTCTTGAAAAAATGTGTATTCTTTAGTAACTGGGTGAAATTGGTTGAATAAACATATCTTGAGTTCCCACCTTCATCTATATCATCGCTAGTCAGGTAGTTCTTAAGGGGAGTTTGAATATCAAAAATACAGAGGGTTGCAGCTAAAGTTACCATTTTGGCTGACATTTATCTTAAAGTAAAATCCTTGGGGAGGAACATGGAAATTCACTTCTGAAGAAAAAGTAAAGTAGGGTTAAGGAGAATTCAACATACAATAAGGTACTAAATGGGGAAGTGAGAAGAGGAAGAAAACTACTATCTCATAATTTTGTCTAGGGGCAGCCTCTGGCCTTCCTGTTTTCTTATGCTTTCTGAGGTAGTGGCTAATTATTCTGAAAATTGGTCAATACCAAAATGATCTGTGATTATCTATGCTACTTGACCAATAGGACTACTCCAAGGTGGCATCTGCATTTAAACAGTCTTTCTGAAGACTCAACACCAAAATCCAAATGTTGTGACTTTTATCCAGCCACCTTAGTGTTTCTCTGTATCTCTATTGTTTATTTATTCCCACAAATTTGAGAAAGGAAATATTCCTCCTCTATCCAAAGGCTACAGTCCTTGATTCCATCCTCGCCCTCTGCTAGTGTAAGACCTTGATCTTGCCTATTGTTACCTCTCTCTTGAATTTTCAATCTGATCATTTGTATTAGCCTGTCCACTTCAACCCACAAACAAACCCAATCACCCACCATTTCAAAAATTTTTTGCCCAGGTGGTACCTTTTTTTCTCTCAGGACAATGAGTGCTCTTCCCTACCGAATCCAAGGTTCCAAGAGAAGTTTCCCTTAATGATTCTAGTCCATGGGAGCCACCTAAGGGAGACTCCCCAGTGATTTCCAGGTAACCCCACCCACCCTCATTCCATGAGTGGGGGTGGGAGGTTTTCCTTCTGATTTCCAAAGCAATTATCTGGCAATTTTCTACTTTAACTTTTCTACTTAACTTTCTTTTTTCTTTTTTTTAATTTTTTAATGTTTATTTATATATATCAGAGCATGAGCAGGGGAGAGGTAGAGAGAGAGGGAGACACAGAACTCGAAGCAGGCTCTAAGCTCCGCGCTGTCAGCAGAGTCTGACACAGGGCTTGAACTCACGAACCACGAGATCGGGACCTAAGCCAAAGTTGGAAGTTCAACCGAGTCACCCAGATACCACTCGTTTTCTATTTAATTTTTGACAGAGCAGCCTAACAATCCATCAGCAGCTCTTCAGTATGTCATGGAATTGTGAAATAAAGAGGAATAGAAACAGCTAGAATATTAGAAATATAGTTGGTGACATCTCTGTTGTAAAGGCAAAAAAATTATTGAAACACTCTTTCTCAATAAAGGATCAGTTCTGATATATGGAAATAACCAATTGCTGGGAAGCCCTACAAGCACCTTCCTGCTGCTCCACCCTGGCTGTTCCTTGGACCCAGAGCATTTCTCCCTGTTTGTGTTTGTCATACTTATCCCCTCACTGGACCCAGTCTGCAGACGTTCTCCACACCGTTTCTTGGGATCCTGTAACACGGCACAAAATTTGGAGTTGACTGCAGTCTTTACACCTACCCCTATCTTGCTGGCCTTAAAGAAAAACACAAGAACTATTTATAAGGATTTTACTATTAATATTAGGGAAATTAAAAGGAAAATGCCACAGTAAACAAACAAACAAAAAGAAAAACTAAAACAAAATACAAGAGTGTTACAAAGACTGAGAAATCCATGAAGTTCTCAAACCCATGGCCTTTCAGATTACTATTAGGACAGAATTTAGTGAGATACCTGCTGTTTGTTTTTTTATTTAGAGTTGAATCTATCAAACTTCTTGACTCCTTTGTGTTCCTACCTAAATGGGCAATTTGTGCTGATCCTTACCACAAAATGCTCTTTTCCAAAATATTCTTACCAAGGCAGAATAAAAGGTGGTACTACCTTCTACTTATACTTCCCACCATTCAAGAATAATTGTCAGGGGCACCCGGATGGCTCAGTCGGTAGAGCGTGCAACTCTTAATCTTGGAGTCATGAGTTCAAGCCCCATGTTGGGGGTAGAGTTTATTTAAAAAAAAAAAAAACAATCAGAAGTAGGGGTGCACAGATGGGTCAGCTGGTAGAGCCCCCTTAGCCTGGCACTGATTCATGAGCAAAGGTCATGGGTGGAGGGGGGGGGGAGGCAGAGGGGAACATCTAAGCAAAAACTCTTTTCACAACTTTGTCTAAATCAGCCTCACTTCTGTTTAGCTTTTCCATGGGCTCTTGGTCAACTTCATTCAACTGCATCCAAAATAACAGTTAGTCATGCAAAACAATAAAAAAGCTCTTTATATACACCTAAGCATGAAAACCTTAGGGAGCTTGAACTCACTCCCAAGATGTTAGGGCTTAATTGACCAAGAACACTATGATTAATGCACAGGCCATGCCTGAAGAGGATCAGAGAAATGTAGGGCGGTGAACTGAGTCTCAGCAGTACAGTGAAGGATGTAAGAGCTTGGACTAGGGAGTCACACCATCTAGGTTTGAATCACGGCTACTAACTAGCTGTGTGGCCTTGGGCATGTTAATTAATCTCCTTGTTTCTTCATTTCTTACAATGGCTTTTTGTGAGAATTAAGCAAGTTAATATATGTAAAACACTAAAAACAGTTCTTAGCATATAGTAAGCACTATTTGTTTTTTTGATTGACTGATTTGGTTTTTTGTTTGTTTTTAGTATTTTTTTAAAAAATATTTTTAATGTTTTATTTCTGAGAGAGAAAGAGAGACACACAGCGTGAGCAGGGGAGGGTCAGAGAGAGAGGGAGATACAGAATCCGAAACAGGCTCCATGCTCTGAGCTGGCTGTCAGCACAGAGCCCGATGCGGAGCTTGAACCCACGAACTATGAGATCATGACCTGAGCTGAAGTTGGACGCTTAACATACTGAGCCACCCAGGCACCCCTGAAAGCCATTTTTAATCGTAAGAAGTTTTGTCCCAAATTGGTTATATTGTATGTGACAGGAAGAAATGAAACACTTTCATAAAAAAAAAAAACCCTCTGAGCTTTGCATTGAATACAGTGTTCATTATTGATTAGGGTAGATTTTCTTTACCTGCAAAAGTAAACTCATCACCACGTACAATGAGTAAAATAAAATACACAACTTCTGGTGTTGGTTACCTAATGCATTGATATCATTAGGGATGACCAAAACCCTTATAAAAGTTTCCTTCTTATTTCACAGCCAAAATTGCAACCACACTTTACAATCTATACATCTCTTTCTTCATCCCTCACTATTCTTAAGCATCTATTAACGGCTTTCAGTCCAATCAGTCCAAAATTTTTTTTAATGTTTTATTTATTTCTGAGAGAGAGAGAGAGACAGCATGAGCAGGGGAGGATCAGAGAGAGAGGGAAGTACAGAATCTGAAGCAGGCTCCAGGCTTGAGCTAGCTGCTAACACAGAGCCCGACGTGGGGCTCGAACCCATGATCCGTGGGATCATGACCTGAGCCAAAGTCAGAGGCTCAACTGACTGAGCCACCCAGGCGGCCCGCTTCAATCATTATAAAGGTATTTCACTTTGGAAAGTTATCAATAATTTCCTAGCTGCAAAATCCAATGGCTTCATCTCAATTGTCATTCTTCTTGGTCAATCTTCCGTAGCATTTTCTAAAGGCATAGAAGATACCACAATGACAAGACAGAAAGTCCTGGGCTGGCCTTAATGAAGCTAAGTCACAAGGCTTTCAAGAGCTGTTGGAAGAGTATAAACTTGATTCTGTAGTCACTGACGTTGTGGAAAGCCATGTACAAGATTAGTTTGGTAGTGATGCAAGGTTAGATTGAGGAGAAGAAAACATACACAAAGACACCATCATAAAAGCCATGTTGCTGTCCAGGCCAAAGTGTCCAGGGCTCAGTCCAGGGTATTGACTGAGAAATGGAGAGGAAGGGGTTAATTGGTTGATTATATTTGGAATTTAAGGATAATTTCTGGTCCCATACTATAATTACACTTTAGTGGATTGACTTGTAAAGTGTCTCCCCAGTTAACCCCTCTGCCCCCACCAACTAGCTATAAATCCCCTGAACCCAGGGGGCACGTGGGTGGCTCAGTCGGTTAAACGTCCGACTTCAGCTCAGATCATGATCTCATGGTTCATGGGTTCAAGCCCCGCGTCGGGGTCTCTGCTGACAGCCAGCTCAGAGCCTGGAGCCTTTTTCAGATTCTGTGTCTCCCTCTCTCTCTGACCCTCCCCTGCTCCCGCTGTCTCTCTCTCTCTCAGAAATAAATAAAACACTAAAAAAAAAAATCCCCCGAACCCAGAAAAGCTTATCCTCAGCCTGTACCTAAGACAGCATCTAGCCACAACATAAATACATAATACATGGGTTTTTTAAGTGAAAAAATATTAAATATAAAAAATGGGGTAGATAAACTTGAGTAGGTGACAGAGGTAGGGGAATGAATATTGTATTGAATTGTATTCAAATGAATTTGAAGCAAAATAAAATGAAAATTAGAGTTGATGACTAAAAATACAGGGTTGTTCCTTTAGAAAGAAAGTAGAGGAGTACCTGGGTGCTCAGTCAGTTAAGTATCTGACTTTGGCTCAGGTCGTGATCTCACAGGGGTGAGTTTGAGCCCTGCAGTGGGCTCTGTGCTGACAGGTCAGAGCCTGGATGGAACCTGCTTCAGATTCTGTGTCCCTTTCTCGCTTTGCCCCTCCCGCCTCATGTCCTGTCTCTCTCTAAGAACAAATAAACATTTAAAAAAAATTTTTAAATAGAAAGAAGGCAGAGTTGGACATGAGACATGAGAATCATTAATTGACATTATCACTCAATGGCCTATGCTGCCTCCCATTTACATGAACATGACTTGTACTGTTCAAGTGTCTAGGGGAGGCTTTGTATAACAAAGAACTAGCAAAACCACCTAGTTTTCTTGTTATCAAGGTTTTCATTGTCATCTGTTCTCTTACAACAAAGTAAGCAAAAATTATACCGGGCAGACTTTACTGTCTCTTCTAAGTTTGTTCTTTTCTTACTTCTTTTTTTTCCTTCAACTTCATCTCATTCTTTTCCTTTTTTATCGTATTCCTTGTTTTCTTTCCTTACTGGAAAAGCTGTGTCTTCGTCTCAGGCCTAGGACTTTGATTCAGGGAAGAGTAAATCCAGAGCACAGACAAGGACACAAAGTCTCCTTTCAAGGAGTAGCTCCAGTTTCTCACAGAATCTTGGGGTGGAGCCTGGGAAGAGTCTGTGTCCGTTGAAAACAATACAGCCTTCATCTCTGCTATTCTGGTACCTTTTCTAGTCCCGCTTACCCTAAGGGAATTAAGACTCTTCTCTGGCCTCGATGTCACATTGGTCTTGCTTGGTGAACTCTGCTTCTGTTCTGAATTATTGGGTTTGGATACAACATTTTTAAAGAATGTTTACTTACATGAGGAAATGTTCATGATTTATAAATAGGGGGAAAGTTAGACACACCTATATTGACTATGATCCTAATTTTATTTTTTCATATGTTTACTTATCCATCTTTACTTTAATACTCCTTTAAAAATGTAACTTCTGGGGCACCTGAGTGGCTCTATCGGTTAAGTGTCCAACTCTTAATTTCGGCTTGAGTCATGATCTCAGGGTTTGTAGGTTCAAGCCCCTCATTGAGCTCTGCACTGGGAGTGTGGAGCCTGCTTAGGATTCTCTCTGCCCCTTCTCTCTCTGCCCCTACTCCATGTGCTCTCCTCTCAAAATAAATATATAAATTTAATTTAAAAAATTATTTTATTTTTTTAAATATTCATTTATTTTATAGAGTGTGAGCAGAGAAGAGGCAGGGAGACAGGGAGACAGAATCTGAAGCAGGTTCCAGGCTCTGAGCTGTCAGCACAGAGCCTGATGCAGGGCTCAAACTCACCAGCTGTGAGATCATGACTTGAGCCGAAGTTGAACACTTCACCGACTGAGCCACCCAGGTGTCCCCCACCAAATTTTTAAAATGTAAATCCCAATGGTGGTTGAACCATGGATGATTTCATTTTTGTATTTTTTTTAACCTTTACTGTTTTCCCCAAATGTAACATTTCCTAAAAACGTAATCATCTTCACCGTTTGCTTTCCTTCCATCTTTACCACAACTCAGAGTTGTTGTTTTTTTTCAGCTACACTTCTCTCTGCTGAACCTGCTGGCTTCCCTCATTCTCTTACATTGCCTCTTTCTGTCAGACATGGGCAGCTTCCTTCCGCAGGCTCACAGAACTAGAGTCCTGCTTGATGGGGAGAGAAGAGACATTTAATGTGTCAAAATATCCACTTAGTTCATGTAGGGCTTGCAGCTCAGGCCCTGCTTCAGCAGTCCCCTGGGAGTAAAAAAAATGGAAACACGGATAAACTATATTTCTAAGACTTTGGCCCCTATTTAAAAAGGCTTCTGGGGGGCTCTGGGGAGCTCAGTTGGTTGAGTGTCCGACTTTAGCTCAGGTCATGATCTCATGGTTCATGAGTTGGACACCTGAGTTGTGCTCCATGCTGACATCTCAGAGCCTAGAGCCTGCTTTGGATTGTGTCCCTCTCTTTCTCTGCCCCACCCCTGCTCATACTTTGTATCTCTCTCTCTCAAAAATAAAAATAAACAATAAAACAATTTTTTTAAAAAAGGTTTCTGGATTGCCTGGGTGGTTCAGTTGGTTAAGTGTCTGACTTCAGCTCAGGTCATGATCTCACAGTTGGTGGGTTCCAGCCCTGCATCTGGCCCTGTGCTGACAGCTCAGAGCCCGGAGCCTGCTTCAGATTCTGTGTCTCCCTCTCTCTCTGCCCCTCACCTGCCTGCACTCTGTCTCTCTCTCTCTCTAAAATAAACATTTTTTAAAAAATTAAAAAGGCTTCTGCTTCTCTTTTGTGGGAAATTTGTCATTCCTGATATTACATTTGCCTTAATAACATCACAAAGAGTTCAGAGAATCAGAACTTACAGTCTTTGAGAATCTTAGAGTAATTATTAAAGATCATCTTTGGCTACTAGTTCATGACCATTCATGATCTCCATCTTGGCAAATGTGAACAATGAAAACAGTTTGTCTACGTTGATGAAACCTTATAACAGAAGTCTCAAACTCTTTATTATTCATATTATAGCCAGATTCATTTACGTTAATCTTCTTTTTCAACAGATAATTGCTTAAAACATAATGGTTAAAGGGGTTAGGAAAGAGACACTTCTACTACTCCCAGACAATAAGATTGCCTAAACAAATAGGAGACAGAAAAGAATGTACAGACATAGTATTAGAATTAAGAACAGTAGAGATCTGGATCCCAAACAGGATGGAATCAGTTCTTTCAGAAGAGGCAAGGTAACTTTTTCAGCCTTGCATTGGGCCAGGGTACCTGGGAAAGTATGTCAAGCAGGCCCCTCATACAACAAAAATTCAGCAAGACAACAAAAAGAACACTATACGGTGCTTTGTTTCTGCAGTAGACTTCAGCTCTGTTCCTAGGTCTTCTGGTCTGTGGCGCTCTGTGTCTGCTTCTGGTTTCCTGACTGCTTTCCTGGTTTGACCTGCAACTGCTCCATGAATCCTGACGGTCACAAACTTTTTCCCACTGTGTGACTTGAGAGTAGCCCTTCCATTTTATATTGTGCTTCATTCTTGGTCTTTTCTTAAACCTGGCTTACTCACTTATTCTCTGCCACCTCAGTGAGGGGAGGTCCTCCACAAAACCAGAAGACTCATAGTATGGAAAGGGGAAAGGACCATCAGGGTAACTACACGCCCAAGGGTCAGGTCCGTAGAGACCACTTGGCTAAGTGGAATGCCAAGCAGACTCTCTGTTTGATACTTTAAACCGGTGAGTCTGTTTGGCAAGTATGCATAACTAGGAGTTGTAATAACTATATAAAGCCAACTGAATGATATGAAGTGCACTTGAGAAAAAAATCTCAACCATGGAGTGTTTGTGCCTCAGAATCCCCACTATGTAATAAATGTGTGTTGGAGCGGACCAGGTCAGTGCCAGAGAAGTAGAAGAAAGTGGGAAAAGGCAGGACGCTAGGCTCCTGGCCTTTGATAGGAAAATCTTTTCCCTTTGTATTCTCTGGTGGTGACAGAGACGAGGGGAAATCTGAGACACATCAGGAGTGAGATGAGATGCCATGCCCTATTTCAACTCAAAGGTTCCTTAGGAATTTAGCGTCATCCACTCTTCATACATCCTGCTTTGCAGCCGTTAACTTCAGGGTCACTGTGACAGAACTCCAGTTTCTCAATACTGGATGCTCTTTTTCCATGACAGCAAGTCCACTGAGGACATTCACAGGATTCATCTGATAAGGCAGCACTTAGAGGGCCTGGGCCAAAGACTGCCTTCAGTTGGGGAAACCCTACATTTTCACCATGTAGTCTCATTTCACCTGAGGTAATCATTGCCTTATCCATCATTATTTAATTGTGGAATAGACACAGTGGTTATTTCAAAATTTTCTGCCCAAGGAAATAATTATTTTAATGACTTTTAGCTCAACATTGTGATTTTATGTTTTCTGCAAGTCTCATCTGAATGTTTTTCCTTAGTTTATAATAGAAATAGGATTCTAGTAAAATATACAAAGAACATTAGAGCTAAAGAGACTAGCAGAGATTCTATTCCCCTTTATTCTATAAAAGAACTGAAGTCCCGAATGATTATGTATTTTGACTTAAGTCATACTTCTGTAAAAGCTCAAAAATATTTTTCCCATGAAAAATCCAAGGCTCTGAGGGCTTAGTCATTTTGCCTAAACCAACAACTAAAAACGATGAAGCTAGTACTCAAACTCAGATATATCTGTCTCCACTGGTTTGGGAGGGAGCTGTGATATGGTTGTGACAGAGTAATGTGATAGCAGAGCCCATTCTGCTGCATAGCCTTTCTCATGCAGATAGAGACTTGTTCTGTACACCTAGATTGGTAATGTGAGTGCAGTGACGAGCTCCATTTTGAATCAATGCTAACCAAAGGCAAATAGGATTTGGGGTTGTCTTTCTACTTGGGTTTCTGGAATCTGATCCTATTGACAACAGAATAACAATTTGCACCTGTATTTCCCTTCAGTCTTACTTGAATTCCTCCTAGATTTTCCTCAGCCTTGGCGCCTCCTATAAATCCAAAGCAGTGTTCTTTAAACGATGTTATGTGGACCACTTACACAAGGATCGCTCGCTTGTGGGTCCTTTGAAAAATACAGTTAACTTTTTTTTTAATGTTTTATTTCTGAGAGAGAGAGAGAGACAGTGTGAGCAGGGGAGGGTCAGAGAGAGAGAGAGACACAGAATCGAAACAGGATCCAGGCTCTGATCTAGCTGTCAGCACAGAGCCCGACGCGGGCTTGAGCCCACGAGCTGTGAGATCATGACCTGAGCCGAAGTCGGACGCTTAACCGACTGAGCCACCCAGGTGCCCCAATACAGTTAACTTTTGAACAACAGAGGTAGGGTGGGGTTAGGGATACCAACACCCTCCTGTGCAAAGATCCGTGTATATTTTTGACTCCCCAAAAACTTAACTACTAACTTAACTACTATTGACCAGAAGCCTTACTAATAACAGAAAAAGTCAATTAACAAATATTGTACATGTATTACATACTCTGTGCAACAAAGTAAGCTAGAGGAATGGTATTAAGAGTGTAATAAGGAAAACAAAATACATTTACAGTACTGTATTCATTGAAAATTATCTAAGTAGACTGTGCAGTTCAACCCCAAGTTGTTCAAGGGACAACTGTCTATAGATTCCTGGGTCCCACCCGGAATTACCCAGTCAGAATTTCCTGGGTGGAGGGAGTTTGTTTGCATTTTATGTCTCCCTGAAGATGCTTGTGTTCACAGAAGTTTGAGAAGCACTAGCATTATAGAGAAATATCACTGGCTAAGACTGCAACAGTCTGTGCCTGGTGATTTAAAAATAATAGAACTGAAATCATGATTAAAATAGAGTAGGCTCCAAGCAATCCATCCTTTCTCAGTAAGGAAATGGAAATCTTTCGGGACTGAAGTTTAAAAACTACCTTCAATGGACTTTATTATTTATTTCAATATATTATTCCAGATACAGAGTAATTTGGAAAATAGGAAAAAAAATGAAAAGAAATAGCAGTATATATACATATCACCCTAATTCCCATTAGACAGTGGCTTTTAACATCTTGACATTGCCTTCCTTCATTTTCCCTCCCTTCCATTTCTTCCTTCCTTCCATCTATCTTTCTCCTTCTCTCCCTTTCTTTCTTCCCTCCTTTCTTCCTTTTTTTTTCTTTTATTTCTTTCATCTTTCTCTCCTTTTCTTCCTTCATTCCTTTTTCCTCCCTCCCTCCCTTCCTTCTTTCCCTTCTTTAAAGACAGCTGCCTTTTCGGGGGCTCCTGGGTGGCTCTGTCAGTTAAGTGTCTTACTTCAGCTCAGGTCATGATCTCACGGTCCGTGGGTTTGACCCCCACGTCAGGCTTTGTGCAGACAGCTCTGAGTCTGGAGCCTGCTTCAGCTTCTGTGTGTGTGTGTGTGTGTGTGTGTGTGTGTGTGTGCGCCCCTCCCCCACTCATGCTCTCTCAAAAGTAAATAAGCATTAAAGAAAAAATTAAAAAAAAAAAAAAAAAGAAAGCTGCCTTTTCCTAACATAAGGGCGACTTAGAAATAAGCTTCTTGTTCAGAAGCAATACTGTGTCAAACTTCCATTAGTATAAAGAGAGTTATATTGGCAGAAGCATTGTGGTCAGGGAAGGCAAATCCATATCCATAATACTTTCTTTCCAGTGAGGATAAATTGGTGCCTCTATTGTGATCAGCCACGAGGTGGTTTTCTGGTCTTTCTCGGGGAAAGTTTCTGTATAGCGGGCTCAGTATCAGTTTCTGCTGTTGGCAGGTTAGACACTCAACAGTGAGGGAAGGCCAACCTTGGTGACAGAAGTCCATGTTGTTGGGCCCACACATAACCTTATCCCTACCACTGTGGCCACTGAGCAAGGACTCAGGTAACTGTGGGAAAAGGCTGGCTGTCATACACAGACCAGTTCATCTTGTCCACCTGGTTGTTGAAAGTCTCTCCCTGTGGATGTCCTTTGCTTAGTCTTCACAAGGGGCACAGCTTTTTTTCACACCTTATGCTCGTTCTGAAAGTTTCATCACATGCCTCTTCCCACATCTTTGTCACCATCTGCCAAGTCTTTTTTTTCCTCAGTCCCCAACATTTCAGCCAAACTGCCAATCAGTTTTATTTACACTTCTGACCCCCTCTCAATTCAGACAAAGTGGACAACCAAATGTATTGCTCAAAGTTCTGCTCACTGGGAGGATTTTCAACCACAACTGTCTTACTGGACCACTCCTGAATGGCGCTGTAATGCTACTTCAAGCTGATGCCAATAGATTGTGCAAAACCATTGTAAACTAGGCCTTAGCTTTTTCTTCCTCAGTGAACTGTCACCCTCCACAGGCTATAGGTTAGTAAAGCAGCAGCAATGTAGCAGGAGTAGGTGTGCAGGAGACTGAGCCACCTCTTGTGCAACATGCGTATCTTCAAGAGCTAACCTCATTCTACATCTAATCTCATAGATATCATCTCCACTTGATACTAGATTGCTCATGCCTTCAACCAACCTTAGATCTTGGTGGGTCAGAAAGCATACAGTTCATCATGAAGCTCAGGTCATATGGTCTCCAGATGTCCCAGAACAGATGTCCAATCTCTACCAGGGCTTAGTAGCAAACCAAAAGCTCTTTCTGAAAAAAGAAATAGCTTTTTTTTTTCTTTTAGGTTGATTTATTGAGACAGCACATGCATGTGTGTGCATGTGAACAGGGAAGGGCAGAGAGAGAGAGATAATCCCAAGCAGGCTTCGCATAGAGCCCAACAGAGGGCTCAAACCCATGAACCATGAGACCAAGACCCGAGTTGAAATCAATAGTCAGATGCTTATCTGACTAACCCATCCAGGCACCTTAAGAGTTATCTATTCTAAAACCCTAATGGTCTATGTTTCTGTTTGTATGGCTCTTGTCAGCAGCTTCTAAAAGGACCTCCAAGGATCCCCATCTCTGGCTATCCATGCCCTTGAGTAATCCTGTCCCCTTTGGTGTAAGCTGGACTAGTGGCTTGCTTCTAATAGAATTGGCAGAAATAATGGAATATCACTTCTAAGATTAGGTTATAAAGACTCTGGCTTCCATTTTAGGGGCTTTCGTTTGCTTTTTCTCTCTCTCTACTCACACTGAGAAAACAGGTGGCCTTGTTGTGAGAAGCCCAGTGGGAAAGCCCATGTGGCATGTCAAGGAACTGAAGCCCTCAGTTTACCTGCCTAGAAGGAACTGAAGCCTGCCAACAACCATGAATGAGGTTGGAAGTGGATACTTCAACTCTATTCAAGTCTTGGAATGACTGTAGCTCCACCCAGTGGCTTGGCTTGACTATAACTCATAAGATAATCAGCCAGAACCACCCAGCAAAATGATACTCCTGACAAACAAAAATTATGAAAGAAGGTTTGTTGTTTTAAGCTGTTCAGTTTTGAAGCAATCTGTTATGCAGCAACAGATAAATATGATGACTCTCTGTTTACTTAGGGATTTTTTTACACAACATTGCATCTGATCAAGGAACTCATTTCTCAGCTAAACAAGTATACCAATAAGGTCATTCCTATAGAGTATGCTGGTCTTGCCAGGTGTGACATTCCTCAGAAGCAGCAGAGCTGAAAACAGCTTACTGAAGATTCAACTACAGTTCCAGTTGGGAAACAGCACTCTGAAAGGTTAGAGCACTATTCTATAAGATGTGGGCTCTTCTTGGGACCAGAGACTAAAAGGTATTCGTTCCTCCAGAGCAAGACTATATGGACCAAAGGGTAAATGTGATTACAGTTAATTACAATCCCCCCAAATTTGTTCCGAATCCCTGAAACTCTGTTGTTGGTATAAGAGGTTTTAATTCCCAAAGGAGAAAGGCTTCCAAAAGAGGTCTTAACAAAGGTCCGGTGAATTGGAAGATGAGACTTTCATTTGTCATGTAGAGTTCACATGCTATTGAAATAACAAAGGAAGCATCATTGTTTTTGCTGGGGGCAATTGGAGCGATAGCTCCCAATTACTAAGGGTAGGCTGAGTGGCTGTTCTAACATTTGAGACAAAGAGGACTATGTCTGGAGTCCGAGGTCTTCTCTGAGGTACCTCTGAGTACTCTAAAATCCAGTAGTAAAAATTAAGATAAAAAGAACTACAGCAACACATTAGAGAGACCACAAAGGTTTAGAAAGACCCTTTGGGAATGAGGCTATGGACTACGTCCACCAGGAAATGAACCCTGACTGGCTGCGGTGCCACTGAAGGTAAAGGGAACATAGAGTGTATAACAGATATGAACACACAGGAATGTAGCAGTTATGAAAATTTTCTTCTTTGTTGTTACATATATATTAACATATATTTACTGACTTCCCCCTCCCTTAATCATCCCTCTTTTTTTTTTTTTAATGTTTATTTATTTTTGAGAGAGAGAGTGTGAGCAGGAGCA
Organism: Hyaena hyaena; assembly: GCF_003009895.1. NCBI lineage: Eukaryota > Metazoa > Chordata > Mammalia > Carnivora > Hyaenidae > Hyaena > Hyaena hyaena. The sequence continues at coordinate 389,620 of NW_024080663.1, forward strand.
GGGGAGTGGCAGAAAAGAAGGGAGAGGCACAGAATTCGAAGTGGGCTCCAAGCTCCATGCTGTGGGCACAACGCCCAAAGCGGGGATTGAACTCACAAACTGAGATCATGACCTGAGCTGAAGTTGGACACTTACCCGACTGAGCTACCCAGGCACTTCCACTACCCCTATTTTGCATAAGGACTATTATTAACTTTCTAATTTAGTCTTTATGTTAAAGAATATTCAGATGGGATTCAGTAATAGAAAATAACATCACAATTTAACAGATGAACGAAGGTAAAGGAAGGGAAACAAAAATAATACAAAAACAGGGAGGGGGACAAAACAAAAGAGACTCTTAAGTACAAAGTAAAAACTGAGTGTTGCTGGAGGGGTTTTGGGTGGGCGAGGGGCCTTACGAAGGGTACTTGCTGGGATGAGCACTGGCTGTGATATGTAGGCGATGAAATCAATGGATTCTACTCCTGAAATCACTATTGCACTATAAGCTAACTCGGATGTAAATTAAAATTAACTAATTTTAAAAAAAAAGAAACAAAAAAAAAAAAAGAGAAAACAACATCACACAGAGATGGCTTTGGTGACTGTTGGGACTGTGGGCCTCTCTTTTGAGGAAGATCATAGAAATATCTTTGTAAAAGGGATAGTTATATCTTGCTAGGCAAAAGTAAAAAGATGTTAATGTTTTAAGAAAGAAAATGTACATGGATAATGACTGACAAAAACGATTCTGCTATTTACTGTCTCCGGGCTCCAGGTACACCTTTCCAAACGCTGTAGAGCTCTGTTTTCAGGTGTCAATTATGATTTACGAGCCCGCTGTCTCCTGGTAGGTCCCGCAAAAGGGAAGCCTGGGAGAAGCTGGGAGACGGGGTGCGAGAAAGGACTCTTCCCTCCAGTTCCTGTCAAGACTGCAGCTCCAGCAGCAGCAGCAGCAGCCCGTGCCCACGCCCACGCTCCCCGCAGCTGGCCCTGCCACGTGCTGTGCTATGCCTCCCTGGCAGGAGGAATGTTAGCCCCACTGCGCCCCCCGACCCGCGGGGCCAGGCCACGGGCACCTGTCCGGCTGCGTCCCTCCCCCGAGAGTCTGAGCACTAGCTACAATGCCCCTGCAGTCTAATCCAGCTAAAATGTACCCCTTCGGGACAGATCTGCCTTCCAATCCCAGAGAACACCTACCTCCTTCAACCTCAGGTTCTGGTGACACCAGTTCTATTCGTCCGGGTCCTCCAGAGAAAGAGAACTGATAGATTTTATACACACACATAAAAAGGAGAGAGAGAGAGAAGACATTGACTTACAGACACTGACAAGTCCCACAATCTGCCATCTACAAACTGGGGACCCAGGGAAGCCAGCGGTGTAGTTCAAAGGGCCAAGAGCGAAGATTCCAGTCTGGATAAGAACTAAGAAATAGGAACACTGAGGGCAGGTGAACACTAATGTCCCAGTCCAACAGTTAGGCAGAAGGGGACCTCAACCTTCCTTCGCCTTTTGTTCTTCAAAGTCTTCAGAGGACTGGATGAGGCACAACCACAGGGAAGGACCCTCTGCTTTACTCAGGTCACCAATTCAAATGCTAATGTCTTCTGGAAATACCGTCACAGATACACAGAGAAATACTGTTTAACTGGTTACCTGGGCATCAAAATTTTTCATAAGTTTCAACAGTTACAGCAAAGAACCTCATTTCAATATTATAAACATTGCCATTTTCAGGGGCACTGGTTGGCTCAATCAGTCAAGCCTTCAATTCGTAATTTCAGCTAGGGTCATGATCGCATAGTTCATGGGACCGAGCTCCAAATTGGGCTCTGCACTGAGCAGAGCCAGCTTGGGATTCTCTCTCTCCCTTCCCCTCCCCTCCTTGAATCCTCTCTCTCTCTCTCAAAATAAGTAAACAAACATTTAAAACTAAATAAATAAATATTGCCATTTTCAAATAAAACTATTCCATTACTCTTAAACTTGTCCACTAGAGTCTAAATGCCATAGCTACTTGATATCCACCATCTCCATAAAAAGAAATACATTCCACTTCTCCCATAATTTCATCTTATTTTTATGCTTAAAAGTTCACCTTGTCCTGGGGCACATGGGTAGCTCAATCAATTAAGTGTTTGACTCTTCATATCAGCTCGGGTCCTGTTCTCAGTTTCATGACTTCCAGCCTGGCGTCCAGCTCTATGCTGACAGCATGGAGCCTGCTTGGAATTTTCTCTCTCTGCCTCTCCTTGCTCATACACTCTCTCTCTCAAAATAAATAAACAAAAACTTTAAAAAAAAGTTTACCTTGTCCTATTTCTCTGCAATAATAAAATGCATATTAATTTGCAATGTTTTAAAACTGTCAGTGAACACAAGACTCAAAAATGCTTTAAATTTCTCCTGGCTTGATTAATTACAATTAGTATTACCAAAGAACTGAGCATAACAAATACATGTTTTGATAAAAGTACAATTTTATGGATATATATCTCTTAATGAGATTGATGCTGTTTTTTGTTTTCTTTTGTTTTGTTTTTAAAGCTCTACACCCAACATGAGACTTGAACTCATGACCCGGAGATCAAGAGTCCCTTGCTCTACTGAATGACCCAGTCAGGTGCCCCAGATTAAGACTCTTTTTTGGGGCGCCTGGGTGGCTCAGTCGGTTAAGCGTCCGACTTCGGCTCAGGTCATGACCTCACGGTTCATGGGTTCGAGCCCTGCACTGGGCTCTGTGCTGAGAGCTCAGGGCCTGGAGCCTGCTTCAGATTCTGTGTCTCCCTCTCTCTGTCTCTCCCCTGCTCATGCTCAGTCTCTCAAAAATTGAATAAACATTAAAAAAAAAAGACTCTCTTTTTAAAAAATTAGATCATGTATCTACGGTACTGGGATGAGACAGAGCTCACTGGAAATCAACAGCAAAAATGGCTATCAAGCAAGTGTGGGGCTCAAAATATATATTAATAATTATATGCATATTTATAGAATATTAATAATCTGCAGATGCTGAAACACAACTCTGTATGGTAGGAATGAATAGAAAGCAAAGAAATAATTCTTCATTCCTACTAAGCAATAAACCCCCAAAGTTAAAAAAAATAGTGGTTTTACAGGGGCATCTGAGTGGCTCAGTAGATTAAGAGTCATACTTTGGCTCAGGTCGTGATTTCGCAGCTTGTGGGTTCGAGCCTTACATCAGGCTCTACACGGACAGTACAGAGCCTACTTCGGATCCTCTATCTCCCTCTCTCTCTACCCCTCCTCCATTGGCGTATACATACTCTCTCTCTCTCCCCCTAAAATAAAGAGAAAAATGGATTTAATCTTTATAGTAGTGTTGGCAAAGCTAATGAAAATATATCTCCTAATAATTACAAAAATCTTTATTTAAGAGTTTTTGGTATTATTTATTTTGCAAAAGAGGGGCTTGAACTCACAAAGTTCAACATCATGACCTAAGCTGAAATCAAGAGCTGAGTGCTCAACTGACTGAGTCACCCAGGTGCCCCAAGAGTTTTGTTTGTTTGTTTTTGAGAGAGAGAGAAAGAGAGAGAGAGAGAGAGAGAGAGAGAGAGAGAAAACAAGCAGGGGAGGGGCAGAGAAAGAGACAGTCCCAAGCAGGCTCCCCATAATCAGTGCAGAGCCTGACATAGGGCTTGATATCACAAATGGTGAGATCATGACCCTACAGATCACAACTTGAGCCAAGATCAAGATTCAGCCACTTAACCAACTACGCCACTGAGAAGCCCCAGAAAAATGTTTTACTTAAAATTTAAGGTTGATCTGTGGAAAGTAAACACTGATGCTTTTATCTCCTTACTTAAAATCATGCAAATATATAAATAAGATGCAAGTTTATATCTTAGTTTTGAGTAGGCGTTTCAGAGACTAATATTTTAAAATGTCCCTTTATTTGATGCCTTCAAGATCTTCCTATCCTCTAGGGAATGCGCTGTCATAAAAATAGAATGGATAAAAAATACACTTTTCTGGGGCGCCTGGGTGGCTCAGTCAGTGAAGCGTCCAACTTCAGCTCCAGTCTGGATCTCTTGGTTTGTGGGTTCAAGCCCCATATCGGGCTCTCTGCTGTCAGTACAGAGGCCGCTTCCGATCTTCTGTCTCCCTCTCTCTCTGACCCTCCCATGCTCTCTCTTTCAAAAATAAATAAAACATTAGGGGCGCCTGGGTGGCTTAGTCGGTTAAGCGTCCGACTTTCGCTTAGGTCATGATCTCACGGTTCGTGGGTTCGAACCCCACGTCGGGCTCTGTGCTGACTGCCAGCTCGGAGCCTAGAGCCTATTTCAGAGTCTGTGTCTCCCTCTCTCTCTGACCCTCCCCTGCTCACGCTGTCTCTCTCTCTCTCCTAGAAATAAAGAAAAATTTTAAAAAATTAAATAAATAAATAAAACATTAAAAAAATTAAAACTAAATAAATAATAAACTTTTCTTTTGTGAAAAGGAAGAATGGCAATTATGAAAGAGAAGCAAAAAGGAGAAACTGCAAAGTCCTACCTTGACAGCAAGCAACTCAATTTTAGGAGGAAGTACATATTTGAGCAAAGAAATTTAGGAACAAATTCTCTAAAAACTACTGTCATCTGCAAACTTGAAATTCATGGGAAGGCTTTGTGAAACCCAAGTGGTATGAATATCTATTTGAAGGTCACTGGTTTAAAAAATATTCTTAACAACCACTGTACATATAGTATCAAACCAACAGAATTACTTGTATTAAGAGGCCTTAAAAAACAGAGCAAAGAAACATCTAAAAGAGACTTTTAGATATAGAAGTAGAAATAGAAATACAATTTCCAACTCAAGGACAACAGTCTGTCTTCCTTAACATTAGTGTCCTACCTTGTACAATGACTAGCATGTTGTAAGAGCTCTGTGGAGGAGCACCTGGGTGGCTCAGTCAGTTAAGCATCCGACTTCAGCTCAGGTCATGATCTCACGGTTTGTGGGTTCGAGCCCCGTGTCAGGCTCTGTGCTGACAGCTAGCCTGTTTCAGATTGTGTCTCCCTCTCTCTCTGACCCTCCCTTGCTCATGCTGTCTCTCTCTCTCAGATAAATAAAACATTAAAAAAAAAAGAGCTCTGTGGATAATGAATGACAGCATATAAGCAAGTAAATCTAAAAAAAGCAGAAGGCAGGGTGGGGGGGCTGACTGGCTCCGTGGGAAGAGCATACAACAGTTGATCTCAGGGTCATGAGTTCAAACCCTAATTTGGGTGTAGAGAGGACTAATAATATGAACTTTAAATAAAATAAAAAGAGCAGAAAGGCATTAAGACAAGAGCAGAGGGGCACTGGGATGGCTCAGTCGGTTGGGTATCTGACTCTTGATTTTGGCTCAGGTTGTTCTCGCAGTTTGTGGGATCAAACTCCGCATCAGGCTCTGCACTGCCAATGAAGCTTGGGATACTCTCTTCCTCTCTCCCTGCTCCTCCTCCACTCCCCTCCCCCCCTCAAAATAAATACATGAACATTAAAAAAAAAAAAAAGACAAGAGCAGAAATCAAACTGGAAAGGCAGTGTAAATAGCAACCAAAAAAAACTCTAAAGGGCTTAAGTAAAGAGAATGCACAGTCATAGCAATATTTAGATTATAAAAGAAACAAAACCAACAAGAGGGAAAATACAGAGAAATACAATTTTATTTGGGAAAAATAAATATAAATTCAAATCACTTCTGTGACTTAGCAGAAGTTTCTTTGCAGTTGTCCCACCTTCATTTTACCTGAGCTGAGACTCAACAACAGTGACACACTGAAGCCAAAATTAATCATAAACTCATCGTGTATCCTTGGTTGACCTTAAATCTCGGACTACACAATTCCCAGTTTCTGTATTCCAGCCTACCTCTTCCACACTGCTGCATACTCTGCCAGAAGCAGCAAGGATCTGATCACCTACAGACCCCCAAATTTATCACAACCCCTCCAAAACCTATACTAAAAGTATAGTTTTACTCTAAAATAGAGCTACCCCACATCTCATGTTCTACAAATGAGCTTATAAAATTTCGTCTACTTCATGAAAACATAAAATAGTAAGCAATACTATTATCATATCTTTCAAGCAAAATGAAGCCAGTGGTCCAAGGCCACAAAAATCACTGATTATCATCTATGATTATGTACATGGGAGTAATTTTTTGTTCATTATGTTGTTCGATGTAGACTAATTCAGCACTTTTTTAATGTATTATACTACCATCCCCTGGATCCATACCTTAAACTATGTTTTAATCATCATCATATACAGTCCAAGACAGAAACAAGTTTAAGAGACTTCCTCACATCACATGTGTGGCTCGGCTGGTTAAGCAGCTGGCGCATGGTTTCGGCTCAGGTCACAATCTCATGGTTTCTGGGACTGAGCCTCCATCAGGCTCAGTGCTGACACAGCAGAACCTGCCTGGGATTCTCTCTCTCCCTTTCTTTCTGCTCCTCTCACATTCCCTCCTTCTCTCTCAAAATAAATAAACTTAAAAAATAAAAAATAACCCTCTAAAAAATATTTAAAAAAACAAAACAAAACAAAAAAAACCTTCCTCATTACATTACAGGACAGCATGTGCTGCTCGTTCACCAAACCGGTTTCATTTGAGTCACAGCCTCAACTGCCTACAGGGACCAGGAAGTCCTCTAAATGTGGAAGCAGACTAGGTGTAAGATACTAGACAGTGATGAAAAGCACATTCTGTTCTAAAGGCGCTCCATTATATTTTAATCAGATTTTGAATCTGTTGAATGTTTTGAAAACTAAACAAAAACATATCTGGGCTGAATTTGGACAAATTTACTAGGGTTCAATTTTGCAATCCTCATTGTTCAGCTTTCAAAACATTCAACAGATTCAAAATCAGTATTTACCAAGTGCCCACTGGAAAGAAGAAACATATAATTAGAACAAGAAAATGCTTATTAAATGTTATTGTTGACACAGCAAATACTTGTGCAAAAAGTTGTCTCATTATACGTGAGGTTTCAGTAACCTGATTAGTACCAGCCACAAATTAACAGACCAAATCTACATCCCTGACTTACTCCATTAAATAAGAAAGAAAAACACACTTCAGGTAGAAAAAAATACTCTAGTTCCATACTTTAATACTGAAATCAGCTATCATACATGTACATCAACTCTTGCATTTCATTGTCTTTACCTCAGGAGATCTTTAAAGTGAGATTAATTTGATGAGGCATTCTCAGCAAATCTATAACACTCTGTACTTCATCTACAAATTTAAGTCAGGTCCTTTAATAAGTTACTTCTTATTTACTGTTTTGTAGTATTTATGAAATGAATTAGTGCAATATATCATTGAGGTATTATTTAAAAGGCAAATACCCTATAGATATGGATTTGTCATCCCAATTCCTTGGCATTCAATAATATAAGTGTCTTTAGAGGCATCTTCTTCATCTTCTGATTTCTTCACAGAGAATTTAGCCTGAAACCAGAGAAGCATTTAGTTTATAAGCGTTGTAGTATATAAGAGAGACATAGAGCCCTTAAATCCAACTTAAATAGGCAAGCAGTTAATATCAAATTCATTTTATTGAAGATGCTAGAGGCATAAAGATCAAATGACTCATGAGAAATTCAATAGCCTAAATATAAAATATTTTGCTCCAGAAGCATGACTCTTGCTCAAAGGTAACATATACCTGTGGGGTCCCATCAGAATGTACAGCCTGGGCCCTGTTTCACACCCACTGAATCACAACCCCCACGATATCTGCAGGCTAGGCAAATATCATTAGTAAAATCTCAACTGTTAACTATAATGTACCTTTACTACCTACTTCCTGTATTTTTCCTAAAACATGGCACTGAAGCATTTATAATTCTCTGATCTGGTCAAGATCAAGTTTTTAAATTCCCTCAAATTTTTCTTGCCAATTTAATTCCCTAACTATGCTATTCAAAAAAATCTAGCTCGGAGAAGGAAAGTGGGGGGAGGCCCTTCATTTTATTGGTCTTAACATGGTATTTTTCACTTGTTAACTAATTGAAGTTGGGCTTTGAAATATTTGGTCTCTATCACCATATTCTGGAAACATGATTTTCTTTTAAAGCTACTGTGATCATTCTAATAAAACAATTAAAATCAAAACAGCTGAGTAGGTTGAATTTGTAGCAAATGGATTTCAAATATGCCTAAGACCTTAGGATTGTATGAAACACAATTTGAAAACCATCATTCTGGGGCCCTGCTTCCAGTTTCAGGATTATGTAACAGTATACTGATATACAGCAGACACTGAAAATTACTGTTGAATGAATAATCACTGAATTCTGACCTATATAGCCAACTACCTGTGTGATTATATATATGTACACATTATATTTCAAATTGTAAGCATTATGTAAATATGAAACACCGGAACACTCAAGGAAATCATTTCTAGCCTATATATAAACATACTGAAACTACAAAAATGTAAAGCTAGGAGTCTTAATGAACTATGCACCAGTCTCTGATATTACAGATGAATTACCTGCACTGAGGCACAGAAAGATAAAGCACCGTGCCCCAAGTCACGGAGATAGCACAGAGCAGAACAAGAAACCAGAGCACAGTTTGAATTCCAGTTCACAGCACTCTCTACTACGTATTCCCTTCAAATAACATGTCAGTGTCTACTCTGTGAAAAGGACTATAAAAAGTGAGGACTATATGAATGTAACTTATTACTCCCCGCCACCAAAGAGATCATAGTTTACAAAGAAAAAAATGACAATAGCTACAAATACAGTATACATGGAATAATAAAAAGTACTGTTAACTATCTCTTGACATCAAATATAATATGCCTTCAATTCCTATTAGCCTTTTCCTACAATTGAATCAAAATCTATCTACGCAGTCTAATAACAAGAAAAAAAGGTATATGTTATTAAAAATCATACAAATAAACTGTCGGGAGTAGAGCAACTCCCAACTTTGTGCTTGCTACCCTTCTATTACAGTTTTTTTTAATAGTGTGCATTACTTTAATAATTTTTAAAAATACTTAAGATCAGCACCTTCGTTTATAAAATTCTGAGTTATAAATTATAGATCACTTTATGAAGTTACATTATAAAGACTATAGCAAAATAGAATCATGCATTACTGAAAAAGGCAAGAAATGAAGCTATATGCAGGAAGTGTAAAACAAAAATGCAAAGAGAAACACTTTTAACAGGAAAATAACTAAATGTCAACAGTGGTTGTACTGGCAAAAGGGAATTATAGGCAGTTTTTCCCCCTTATTTTCCAAATTTTTTATAAGGAAATTATATTCGTTTCAGAGAAAAAATACAAATTAATCATTTTTTTAAAAATGAAGAATCCTGCAGAAAAGGTATAAATATGAGCTTATTCACTACTAACCCATTTCACTAAAAAATTGTAAATCTACTCTTAAAAATTCAGAGAACTGGTTTTAAAATTTCAGCAAATATTCTATTCTACAGCAGAATCAAAAGAAAATGAAACGTAAAATTTCATATAAATATTTAAGTTTACGGCCAACTAGGAATTCCTTATGATTTGATTTCATACTTCTCACAGAAGTATCTTTATACCATAAGGTGGCAGCACACATGGGCTTTGCTGTGTGCTTTCCTGGATCTGGTCAAAGCCCAGCTCTGCCACCAACAAACCATGTGGTCCTGAGCAGTTAATTTAATCCCTTTACCTCACTTTACTCACAGGCAAAATGGGAATAATAATAAACAGCAACCTAACATGGTTATGTAGAGTTGAGGTGCCTAGGTGGCTCAGTTGGTTGAGCATTCAACTCTTAATTTAGGCTAGGGTTATGATCTCATGGTTTGTGTGTTCAAGCCCTACATCGGGCTCTGTGCTGGTGGTGCAGAGGCTGATTGGGATTCTGTCTCCCTCTCTCTCTGCCCCTCCCCTGGTTGCACTTTCTCTCTCTCTCTCAAAATAAACGAACTTTAAAAAATAAAAAAATAAAATGGTTATGCAGAGTAAGATGATTCAGGGAAACTGCTGAGTCAGCCCAATGTCTGCCACACAAGAAGTACTAGGTGAGGGAAAACAATTATGACTGTCATTAAGTATTCTGTTTATTACAACCTGACCCAAAACTGGCTACGATAAAAATCAATTACTTTCTAATGGAATACTCACCTTTGCTAGTTGTTCAGCAAAATGTATAGCTGTTTGTGTATGGAGTGTAACTGGTCCTGTTTTTACTCTGGAAACTCCACAAGCTAATGCCATGAAAATGATCAGCTATTAAAAAAAGAACAAAGAAGAAAAATTTCACACATTTACTAATATTTGGAGTTAAAACTCTACTGTGTATCATATGAAAGTACTATTAGAAATCAAAATAGCTCAAAGAATTTCTACTTCTTTAGGTTTCTAGAAGTCTTAAGAAATGATAGAAAACCTGTGTCACCCACAGTCTGTGCTGTGGTAGAGAAATGCTTAGCAGTAGTTGTCAATATAGATTTTCTAAAATTAGTGCTTAAGAATAAAACAGAGTTAAAACTTAATATATCAGACCAACTGTTTCTACAAGATGGAATATATAATATGACAAACTTCTTCCATTGTCTAAAATCACATTTTTTTTTAAGTTTATGTATGAGAGAGAGAGAGAGAGAGTGAGTGAGCGCATGTACATGAGGGGAAGGGGAGGAAGAGAGGGAGAGAGAGAATCCCAAGCAGGCCCTGCTGCTGAAATCAAGAGTCAGACACTTAACCAACTGAGCCACCCAAGGGCCCCTAAAATTACATTTTAGTGGGTAAATAAATACACTAGTACAGAATTCCTGAGAGTACAGAGTGCACCATGGCAAGAAGGAAGAGACTAGAAATAAGGGAAACAAGAAACTCGTTAAAGAGTGGTTCCTGGGTGGCTCAGTTGGTTAAGCATTTGACCTTGGCTCGGGTCATGATTTCATGGTTCGTGAGTTTGAGCCCTGCATTGGGCTCTCTGCTGTCAGTGCAGAGGCCGCCTCAGATCCTCTCCCCTTCTCTCTGCCCCTGCTCTCTGTCTCTGTCTCTCTCTTTCTCAAAAATAAATAAATAAATAAATAAACATTTAAAAAACAAAAAGAAACTAGTTAAGGGGCCCCTGGTTGGCTCAGTTGGTGGAGCAAGAGACTCTTGATCTTGGGTTTTAAGTTTGAGCCGTACACTGAGTGTAGAGTTACTTAAAAAATAAAAAAAGGAAAGAAACCAGTTAAGAAACCCTAAAGAATACATTTCTAAATGCAGATTGATGGTTTGAGATTAAGGAGAAAAAAGTGAGGTAAAGAAAAAGAAAATCCATCAAGACAGGTGACCATAAAAAGATCTGACTTGCGAATATTCACCAGCATTTCTCCATATGAACAGACGTGTCCGGTGTAAGAGGTCTATCACACGTCCAAGGGGAGATGCTGACAGGCACAAGGGACAGAGTAAAGGAAAAGGCCTGAACTAGTTGCTATAAATTGGGAGTTGTCTGTGCACAGGTGAGACATAAGCTATGAGAATGGACAAAACAACTGAGGGAGTGAACACAGACGAAGAAGAGGCCTGGGCCGAAGCCTAGGGACTCTCCAAAACTGAGAGGTTGAGAAGATGAAAACCACAATAACGAACTACCAAAGAGACTAGAATACACGGCCAGGGAGATGGAAAGAAAATAGTGCTTCAGAAACCAAGGGAGCAAAGTATTTAGAGAAGGAAAAGAATGACCAAATGTAGCAAATGCTGTGGCCAAGTGAAGATGAAAACTGAAATTTGAGGAATATAAATTCCAGAAAAATACTTAAAAACTGGTTGAACTTGGGACACACCAATCAGCCTCTCAAAGTCAGTGATAAAACTTATATTCATCGGGGGCAACTGGCTGGCTCAGTTTGAGGAGCATGAGACACCTGACCTCAGGATCGAGTTCAAGCCCCACGTGGGTTGTAGTAGTAATTACGTAAATTTAAAAAAAAAAAGAAAAAGAAAAAACCCTCAAAAAAGAAATAAAATAAAATGTATATTCAATCTAATTATCAAATACTCAAATCTAATAGATTCAAAGGTTTTATCCTAAAATCATTATTACCTGATCTTGCAGATACTCATCCACAGCACCACCATGTCTAAGATTTGCTAACAGCATTTCGGCAGCTTCAATTCCAACCTTGTCTGCATTCACACCTACAACAGACACAATGTAAAAGAAAAACAAATTAATTACTAAGAGGCAAAGAGTTGAATTAGTATATCCCAGTTAGCACTGGGACAGCTTTTTTAAGGACTCTGAACTCACCCAACCAACTCACTCAAGATTTTTAAGTATATTTAATCTTCTGAGAGCTTAGCACATGCAAATAATTTTTATCTTTAGATGAACTCAGTGGAGCAAAAACCAGGCTGTATTTGGCCCTGTTTTAAAAGTATTAATTATGGGGGCGCCTGGGTGGCTCAGTTGGTTGAGTTGGTTAAGCTCAGTCAAGTGAATATGACTTTAGCTCAGGTTATGATCTTGCAGCTCATGAGTTCGAGCCCTGCATCAGGCTCTGTGCTGACAGCTCAGAGCCTGGAGCCTGATTTGATTCCGTATCTATCATCTATTCCCTCCTACCATTATAACTCTAAAAATAAGTACTTGCATTCTGAAACTGTGTTGTCCAAAGACAAGTTAAAAATAAAAGTAATCTAATATGACAAAGTAAGAAAAAAGTGTTGATGGAATATTAGCAATTTTTTCAGGGCTGGTCAGCAAAGTTAATTTTAAGTATTGCTAATAACAAAGTATGATTGCTTTACAACCTCAGTGCAATATATCTAAAACTATCACCTACCCTGGCAAACTAACTCTACCTCCTATGTCACAAGTTGAAATGTTTCTAGGTGTCCAAGCTAGAAATTTAGAAGGTCATTCTTCACATTGCCTTCCGAACTTCCCATATCCAACTGGTCACCAAATATCTACTTCCTCTCCTAATATCCTTGTATCAGTACTCACCTCTCTAACCCCAATGACTGTATCCCTTTGTAAAAGTCCTCATCATTTCTGACCTAAACAGCTATAATAGTCTTGTCTTCCTATCTCCAAAATGGTTTTCCTGTAATCATCTACACAGCTATCAGAATTACCTTTCCAAAGAGCTGATATTACATTCTTCCTTAAAATCTTTACGGATTCAGGGCACGTGGGTAGCTAAGTCAGTTAAGTGACTGACTCTTGGTTTGGTTTTGGCTCAGTTCATGATCTCATGGTTTGTGAGTTCAAGCCCCATGTCAGGCTCCGTGCTGACAGTGCAAAGACTACTTGAGATTCTCTCTTTCCCTCTCTCTCTGCCCGTCCCTGCTTGCTCTCACCTCTCTCTCTCTTCCCTCTCTCTAAATAAATAAATAAACTTTAAAAAATGTTTTTAAATCTAAATCTTTATGTTTTTATGATGAAACCCAAATTCCTTTATATGACCTGTCAACAAAGTCCTTCAAAATCTGGCCTCTGTCAACCTCTCTAACTTCATCTCCACTCCCCACTCCAGACCCTACACTCATCATACATAGTTGTAGTTGCCCAAACACAGAACAACACTCTTTTGTGTCAACACTGTCCTTTGTCCTTCCTCTTTGGCTCACTTTTTCATCTGGTTAATTTCTACTTATCTACAGAAACTAGTGGAAGATTACTGAATGGCAGAGGCCAGATTTGGGGTCAATCAGCCCCCAAAGGAATATTAGCTGTTCTTCTCCTGTGTTCCTATGATACCCTGGGAATACTATGGTCTGTCTCCTCCAACCGACTAAGCCAGGAAACAGGACAGTGGCTCACATGTCTGTGACCCTAGTAAACAGTACACGGAACATCTTAGTACCCAATGAACTCATATTCCACCCAATGTCTGCCAAGCACTTATTACTTACATGGACTCCCAGTCTCTGCTTTATATTTTGTATTATCTTTGTTTCTTCAAGTCTGCTGTAGATACAGTATGCAATAGCTCACTATCCACATTGATTCTTTACAGTCCCTAACAAGTAATTAGTGTACTCTAAATACATATTTTTTATCACTACTTCTCAAACTTCATTATACATCAGAAATATGCTGTGAGCTTCTTAAGACAGATCCTTGGGCCCAACTTCCAGAGATTCTAATTTGATAGGTATGGAATAAGTCTCAAAATGTGTTTTTCTAACAAAATGTCAGATCATGCGGATATGTTACCTGTCCACCAACCATAGTTTAAACAGCACAGTTTTAAATAGAATTCACTTAAGTCAGGCCAACTGGAGATGTTAATTTTATTTACTCTATAGTGTTGTTAAGATTTGACACCCAACGAGTATCTACATCTACCAAATGAGAAATGAGGAGACTAAGATTATCTGAAATTTCTTGTACTCAGCAATAATAATGCGGCAAAACAGCACAGCAAGGGTAAGCATCTTGGAAAGATCTACAAAGTAGGAATAAAGCTATCAACTACCACACAAACATCAAGAAGTTCAACTAGGAATCGCCTTGATGACAAAAGTAACTTCAAATATTAACAATCAGATGTATACATGTCTGTCTTCTTCCAAATATGCTAAATCTTAACTACATTTCCCTTTCACAAAAATATTGTTTTTTGAAATCACTAATATAATAACTGATGCAGGGAAGAATCATCAATGGACACTAAAACCACTGGATGAAAGCTGTATAGGAATAAGACAATCAGATGGTACCAAAGTATTCTTCCAGATGACTTACTACCTAAAAAAAAGGGAAAGAATTTATAGCAGACATACCTGGAGGACACTACATAACTAAATGATCACAGTCACCTTTACCAAGAAAGGACAAACTGACATTCTCACTAACTCTGTTGTGATACAATGAAATGTACACAGCCACCTATGCAATATTCCTGCTAAAAATGTTTCACCTAAAAATATCTAATCATGAGACAATCAGACAAATCCAGATTGTGGGAACTCCTATGAGAAAATGGCCTGGACTTTTCAAAATGTCAGTATCATGAAAGGGGGGAAAAAAAAACCAGTGAAACTTTCTGCAGCAGCAAAGAAACTAAACAGAAATGATGACCAATTTCTGGGAGTGCTCAAAAAAGAAAATCCCCCATTGCTCTAAAAAATATTTTGGAGGTAAGTGGTTATGTTAAATATAACAGACAAATTCTTTGGGTGTAAAAATGGTATTGTGACTATATAGGTATTGTTCTTTGGATATCCATGCTGCAGTATTCAGGGGTGAGATATGCTATCTCCAACTTATGTATCTGAATAGTTCAGAAACACACACAACTTGGAGCTAATAGTTCACTGCAGGTAAATCTAGGAGAACAATGTTCATTAATCATTCAACTTTCTTGTAAGTTTGAAAATTTTCAAAGAATAAAGTTAGGAGAAATACTGAAAGTTTAACTGACTCCAAAACAGAACTAGTTAATCATGTTCTTTCAAACTTGTCATCTTATATGCTATAATGGTCTAATCCTGACAGGTAATTAAAAAATTTTACACTAGCACTGGGTTCTGTGGACTTCATTTATCTGTACCTCGTTTACCAAGCGATGATCCAGCAAACAAACAGCCAGTAGATGTCTCAGCAATAATGCTAAATAGGGGGGAGAAAAAAAAGGATTACTATCTATGTAATAAATATTCTAAAATCACATGCAAATACAACCAGGGGAATAGTGGTTATTAAATATGTAACATTAGAGCTACTTAGCAAACTGCAAAAGTGAAATTCTTCATACAAAGAGGATGATTAGCACTCTCCATCTTCATCAGGGCATCAGTACCTGTCAGCTCTTCTGACACGAAGTCACACTAGATTCTAATCCATTCACAGGTAAGGAGTGGCTCTCCTGGAGGTTGTCATTCACATTAAATGATACCATTAGCTATGCACTATAAAGTGTTTTATTATTATCATAAAGTGAAAAGTTCTTCCTATGTATTTGAATATAAGTGACCAACTTAATACAGACTGCTATATGCTTAGGATGTTATATATCAACCTCATAGTAACCACCTAGAACTTTGATACACAGAAAATAAGGAGAAAAAACCACTACCAAAATTGATCAATTACAAAGGAAGCAAGAGAAGAAGGAATAGAGAACAACTACAAAAACAACCAGAAAACAAATAACAAAATGGCAATAATTACATATCTATCAATAATTACAGTAGCCAATAGCAACTCAAGTGTCCATCAATAGATGAATGGAAAAAGAAGATGTGGTATATACAATGGAATATTACTCAACCTTAAAAAGGAATGAGATCTTGCCATTTGCAACAACATGGACAGACATAGAGGGTATTACACTAACTGAAATAAGTCAGACAGAGAAAGACGAGTACCACATGATTTCACTTACATGTGGAATCTAAAAAACAAAGCCAACAAAAAGCACAAAAGACCCATAAATACAGAGGACAAATGGACAGTTGCTAGGGGGATGGGCAAAATGGGTGAAGAGGAGTGGGAGATACAGGTTTCCTATTACAGAATGGATGAAAGCCACAGCAAAGGGAATACGGTCAGTGGTACCGTAATAGCATTATAAGGAGACAGACAGAAGCTACACTTGAGGTGAGCAAAACAGAACACATTGTCAAATCACTATGCTGTACACCTGAAGCTAATGTAACAAACACTGGGTCAACTATACTTCATTAAAAAAAAACCTTTTTACAGAAATTTTTGGTTCTGTTTTAGTTTTTAGATAGTATTATCAAATGTGGAATGTTTATACATTCAAACCCTTTAGTAGAAATTCTGAAAAAGAGACTTTCTATTCACAAGAGATACTCTTATACCTCAAAAACTCAATTAAAGCTTAAATTGGGGGTACCTGGATGGCTCAGTCAGTGAAGCATGCGACTTTGATCTCAAGAGTTGTGAGTTCAAACCTTCAATTCAGTGTAGAGATTACTTAACAATGAAATCTTCAGGGGCACCTGAGTGGCTCAGTTAGTTAAATGTCCAACTCTTGATTTCAACTTAGGCCATGATCTCACAGTTTGTGAGACGGAGCCCTGTGGTGGGCTCTGCACTAATGGCACAGAGCCTGCTTGGGATTCTCTCTCCCTTTCTCTGTCCCTTCCCCACTTGCACTGGCACATGTGTGAACACTCTCCCTCTCAAAATAAATTAATGAAAAAAGTAACTTTAAAAAAAAGCATTTTTATATTTAAATCCACAACTCATAATTAAATAACATAATTCTTTTCTAAATGGACCTTTGCCATATCTACTATGTACATATGTATGGACTTATATTTGAGGCACAGAAAAACAACTGGAAATATTTCTCTCAGGATCAGCTTCAAAGGCTAACTTCTGATTAGCTTAAACATTTAAGTTCTCTTAAATGTTAAGAGCAAAAGGGCTCTTACAATGTAATAAAAGGCAAACCATCCTCAGAAAAAAAAATTCAGAATAAAATAGTCAACTTAATTCATTCCTACTGGTTTGGGTTGGAATGTCCTTAAAAATGTGCCTTTTTAAAACTGTAAAACTTAAACCAAAAAACTACAAATCTTTAATTTAAACAGGATAATTATTTCAGAGCTTTCAATCAGTATCCAGGAAAAAGTATATTGTCTTACATTATTCCGTTTCCATTGCCAAAGGCTTGGTCTTTAGGTTCTTGAACAGGCTGGATGTTAACATACAGATCCCTAATCTCCTTTCTGATGCATCTTACAGCTGCCGCCGCCATGTCTTTTGCCACCTAGCTTGGCAGGACAGAAAAAGAGAATAAAATAATGATTATTTTGACAATTGTTTTCAAGCTTTCAAAGACACGTACAATAATTAATATCTCTTACATGCATTAAAAAAACTTGATTTTCAAGTGTAGCACAGAAGTTTAGGGAAAAGTTTTTTTTTTAATTTTTTAATGTTTTATTTATTTCTGAGAGACAGAGAGACAACGTGAGCAGGGGAAGGTCAGAGAGAGGGAGACACAGAATCTGAAACAGGCTCCAGGCTCTGAGCTAGCTGCCAGCACAAAGCCCGACGTGGGGCTCAAACCCACAAACCATGAGATTGTGACCCGAGCTGAAGGTGGACGCTCAACCAACTGAGCCACCCAGGCGCCCCAGGAAAGTTTTAATTAAATTTACTAAAAAATTAAGTGCTTTGGGGCACCTGGGTGGCTTAGTCGGTTGGCCATCTGACTTCAACTCAGGTCATGATCTTGTGGTTTGTGACTTCAAGCCCCACATCAAGCTTGCTGCTGTCAGCAAAGAGCCCACTTTAGACCCTCTGTCTCTCTCTCTCTGCTCCGTCCTTGCTCACATGCTCTCTCTCTCAAAAATAAATAAAACATTTTCAAAAAATTAAGTGCTTTTGGGGTGCCTGGCTGGTTCAGCTGGTAGAGCACGCAACTCTTGATCTCAGGGTTTTAAATTTTACTCCCACACTGAGTGTAGAGATACTTAAAAAGAAAAACATTAAGTACTTTCAAAAATTTCAAAATTTAGATGACATAATACTTACCAAGACCCACGTACACTTCTAGACAACTTACTTTAAATGGCAAAACACCAGCAACAAAAGCTCTTCCATATATCTTAGTCACAGAGCCACGGTCAGTTAAATTTATTGGGTTCAACTGTTTAACAGGTGACATTCGGACAATCACTTCACCACCCCCTTTTGGGTAGTAGCCCCTACAAAAAAGTATGACAAATACTCACATAAAGTGATTGTAGGACAAAAATACAGCTCAACATTTACAGTAAAATAACACATGAATTAGATCCAAATATGTAATTCATCTTTGAAATTTCCAAACAGCATTTTAGATCTGTGCTATCCAATATGGTAGCCACAAACTATATGTGACTATTTAAATTTAAATTAAATCTAAAACTCAGCTCCCCAGTCGCAATAGCCACATTTCAAGTGCTCAGCAGTCTTATGTGGCTTGTGGCTACCATACTGGACAGACAGGGAACATGCCTGTCAATGAAGAGAAAGTTCTTTCTGACAGTGCTGTTTTAAAACATAAATTCCTTGATGGCAGGACTTTGTCTATTTTGTTCCTGCTATACTCCTGCCTAAAACAATGTCTGGTAAGTAGGAGGTACTCAGTAAAATACGATGAATATTAAGTAGTTAAACACAAACAAAATTTTAACTCAAATATTTAGTGTCACTTATTTTATAGAAGATGATGGGAACATACAGATGACAGTAACTGCTCCTATCTACCTGAATCCCATCTGGTTGAGAGATGGCTCTACAAACAACTTACTGGAACACAAGTCAGGCTGTAAAAAAGACTACAAGGGAGGTGCAAATATGAATTCCAACTGAGACACACTCATGGACAATTCCCACAAGAAATTACAAGTTACATTTTGAAAAAATATAGGATTTCCAGTTTTTAGGAGAGCAGAGAAGGAAAAATATGAACAAAGACATGAAAGCCCCAAGGCACAAAGTAAGTTTAAAGAACAGTAAGCAATCATATGTTAGAATACATGGAGGACAGGGGCACCTGGGTGGCTTAGTTGATTGAGTGTCCAACTCTTGATTTCAGTTCAGGTCATACTCCCAGGGTCATGGGATCAAGCCCTGAGTCAGGCTCTGTGCTGAGCATGGAGCCTGCTTAAGATTTTCTCTCTCTTTCCGGGGCGTCTGGGTGGCTTAGTCGGTTGAGCGTCCGACTTTCGCTTAGGTCATGATCTCACGGATCGTGGGTTCGCGCCCCGTGTCGGGCTCTGTGCTGCCAGCTCAGAGCCTGGAGCCTGTTTCAGTCTGTGACTCCCTCCCTCTCTGACCCCCCACCCTGCTCACGCTGTCTCTCTCTCTCTCTCTCCTAGAAATAAATAAAACATTTAAAAGAGAAAAAAAAAGATTTTCTCTCTCTTTCCTTCTGCCCCTGCCCCCCAACTCCCACTCATGCTCACTCTCTCTCAAAAAAAGAAAGAACACATGGAGAAGGGGGAATGAAGTTAGAAAGGTAAACTGCAACAGGATTGCAACACACTTAAATGCCACACCAGGAAATCTGACCTTGTTATTATGTGGCAGAAGGGAAGCCTTGAAGGGAAATAACCTGAATGCCCAATGTGCTTCCTAGGAAAATAATTCTGACTGCACTGTGGAAAAGAATCCCTTTTATGACTGTGCAGTGTCTAGTACAGTTGTCTGCACACAGAAAGTATTCAATCTGTGCTGAGCATGGACACTAGATATAAAGGTCCCTCAGTGTAGCATTTCCCTTGAAAATATGTCTCCCAAGAAACAAGCAAACACTATACAGATGCTTTCAAGTTCCCATGCCTATGCTGCTTACTGTTTTTAAGCCACAAAACATAATTATTTCCTACAAGAAGTAGTGGGCTCCAGAATAATTCTCTATAGTTTAACTTTCCCACTATTTTTTTGGCACAAATGGTGGGTCAAGGGGCTAACAAATAAGTAACTTACCTCATTTTAATATCACAATTAAATTGGAAACCAAATTTTTCCACAATTGGCTTAAAAACCTGAAAAATAAGTTTATTGTGACATTAACCACAAATGTTCACTGATTCAACAAGTATATTCACTAAACAAAAGTGCTCTGCACTGAGCTGACAAGAAGGTACTACAGGTAAACACTGATATAAAAATGTGCATACTAATTCTGTTTCTCAAATAAAATACTGACATGTAAACTAACCTTAAAAGTTTAACTTTTAGTTAATCAGCGTTGTGCAAGTCTATCAAATGAAAAAAATATCAGAACTCACAATCCTCGATCCCAGTGGTTATTTTACTCCACAGGAGAGTATTTCCTAACCCTTCACGATATAACACATAAGAAATTAGGGGATAGTGGTGAACAGCATTCCATTCTGCCTTCTCATTATACATTGAAATCTCACTGCATATTAATGTTTTATCTTCATTTTTTTCTTTTAACATTACAAACAAAAGCATTTTCCTGACATCATAAAATTATTCCTAAATAGTATTTGAATAATTGTATGGCATTCTAGCATAATTTACTGAACCATTCCCTAAGTGCTCATTATTACATAATTATGTGTACATTATATAACGATTATTACAGTATATAATGCTCTGTTCAAATATCTTTAACATTTATCTTTGGCCTCATTCTGTAACATTTAATTAGGGTCATTTCCTTGAAGTGGAATTATTAGGTGAAGAGATAGTAACTTTCATTATACACCCTTATCAAACTGAATTTTAAAAGATTATACCATCTAGTAAAATGGCAAAAAAATTAAATTCCATATCAAGTGCTGGGGAGATGCAGCAGAGCTGAAACTCTTATACAGGGCTGGTGAAAATGCAAAACCACGCAGCCACTTTGGACACCAACACAATCTAGCAATCTGTCATAAAATCACATCTATACTTACTATTACCAGCAATGCCTCTCCTTGGTAATCACCCAAAAGAAATGAAAACTTACGTTCACATAAAAAAACCTGTATGTAAATGCTTACACAGACTGTATTCATATTGCCAGAAACCAGAAACATCCCAAAAGTCCTTCAACAGATGACTGGATGAAGAAACTGGGACATCCATATAACAGAATACTACTTCTCTCTTATTGCCAAAACAAGTGACATGGACAAATCTCAAACATATTATGGTAAATGGGGAGAAAGACAGGCTCAAAAGGCTACATACGGTATTATTCCTATATATGGTATTCTGAAAAAAAGGCAAAACTATGACAGAATAGATGAGCAGGTGCCAAGGGCTGGGGCACAGGACTGATTACAAAGGGGTATGAGGTAATTTCTTACAGTAATTCTGTATCTTGACTATGGTGGCTGGTTCACAACCATGGGTCAAAAATCACAGAACTGTATGCTAAAAAGGTATATTTTACTATAATTATACCTCGATAAACCTGGAGGAAAAAAAGAGGACACCGCTTCTTCTCCTACTAAGAGAGTCAACACTGAGTTTCATCATTCTGAAAATTTATAGTCAAAATGATATTTTTTTTACAAATAGTTTATTGTCAAATTAGTTTCCACATAACACCCAGTGCTCATCCCCACAAGTGCCCTCCTCCATGCCCAGCCCCCCTCCCCCCCCCACATCCGACAGTCCTCAGTTTGTCTCTCAGCATTCAAGAGTCTCTCATGGTTTGCCTCTCTCCCTTTCCCCCACCATTTCCCCCCTTCTTCTCCCCCTGGTTCCTCAGTTACGTTCCTCCTAGTCCTCCTATACGTGCAAACATATGGTATTTGTCCTTCTCTGCCTGACTTATTTCACTCAGCATCACACCCTCAAGGTCCATCCATGTTGCTACACATGGCCAGATTTCATTGTTTCTCATTGCCATGTAGTATTCCATCGTATAGATAAACCACATCTTCTTGATCCATTCATCTGTTGATGGACACTTAGGCTCTTTCCATGTTTTAGCTATTGTGGAGAGTGCTGCTATGAACACTGGGGTACATGTGCTCCTATGCCTCAGCACTCCTGTATCCCTTGGGTAACTTCCTAGCAGTGCTATTGCTGGGTCATAGGGGACTTCTATTGTTAGTTTCCTTAGGAACCTTCACACTGTTTTCCAGAGGGGCTGTACCAGTTTACATTCCCACCAACAGTGGAGGAGGGTGCCTGTTTCTCCACATCCTCGCAGGATCTAGAGTTCCCTGATTTGCTCAAAATGATATTTAATTTTAAAAAATTTTATCTTATTGAGGTAAGAACACTTAACATGGGATCTACCTCTTAACAAACTTTTAAGTGTAGCATATATTATTGCTGACTACAGGTAAATGTTGTACAGATCTCTAGAGCTTATTCATCTTGCTTAACTGAAATTGTATGTCTGTTGACTAGGAACTCCTCATTGCCTTCCTCCTATACCCCATTCCACTATTTGATTCTATGAATTTGATTATTTTAGATACCTTATACTAGTGCAATCATGCCACTATTTGTCTTCATGTGACTGGTTATTTCACTTATCATCACGTCCTCAAGGTTCATTCATGCTGTCACATATTCTAGAATATCTTTTTCAAAGCTGAATAGTATTCCACTGTATGTATAAGCCACATTTTATTTATCTATTCATCCATCAACAGACATTTAGGTTGTTTTCTCATCTTAGCTGTTATGAATAGTGCTGCAATGAACATGGGAATGCTAATATCTCTTCAAGTTCCTCATTTTTGTCCTTTTGGATAAATACTCAAAAGTGGGATTTCTGGATTATATGGTAGTTTTGTTTTTAATTTTTTTGAAGAACTTCCACACTGTCTTCCATAATGTCTGCACCATTTTGCATTCCAACTAATAGTGTAAGGGTTCCAATTTCTCAATATCCTCCTCAATTCTTGTCAAACACATGTTTAGTTTCTGTTTTGAGGTTTTTCTTCCGAAACATAATCCTTATATTTATAAAATGATTGATTTATATAATAAGAATATAATTCATGCAACAATTACACTTGAGGTTTTAAAAGAATTCACTAGGAACACTGTTCCAAGATATAACATAAAATCTAAAATAAACATAATCAATCCCTTCCTTACCTTCTCCCACAACAGAACTAGACACCACGCAGAAATAAACAGGTATACACACACACCACTCAGGATATATTTAGAGAATGGAGATTCAGAAGAATACATTAGATCATCTTCAGTTCACCGACAACAACGAAAGGCCTTACCATGGCTGTGTAATCAATCTGTGGTGCCATTTCAGCATTAGTTCCACCTTTTAAACGAAGTTCTGACGGAGAAGCAGCAAAGAGAACACAGGGCATTGAGACCTGCATCAAGAGGCACACACTCCTAAGGAGAAGGCAAACAGGCTTAGCTGCATTTTCTTTTGAAAGTCTTACAAACATGGTATTACTGAGGCACAGGCACATCACCAAGACACACTGCAGGCAACTGGGAAGGCAGGCATATACCCCAAGTCTAAAGTTAATAAACACCCCTTAAAAGAAAAAAAAAAAAAGAAGAAGAAGCAGGGTGTGCCTGGCTGGCTCAGTTAGTAGAGCATGCAACTCTTGATCTTGGGGTCATAAGTTCAAGCCCCAGGCTGGGCGCAGAACTTACTTTAAAAAAAAAAAATTACCCCAGGAACTGAACAATAAAACCCTGAATTTTAAAGAAAGACACTATTTCATAGAAGGAACTGTTCTTTTTTTTTTTTTTAATATTTTTTTATTTATTTCTAGGAGAGAGAGAGACAGCGTGAGCAGGGGAAGGTCAGAGAGAGAGGGAATGACAGACTGAAACAGGCTCCAGGCTCCGAGCTGGCAGTCAGCACAGAGCCCGACGCGGGGCTCGAACCCGCGAACCGCGAGATCATGACCTAAGCGAAAGTCGGACGCTTAACCGACTAAGCCACCCAGGCGCCCCGAGAAGGAACTGTTCTTAAATGATCAGCAAATCTGGGTTTGAATTAAACATTAATTTACAAAGCAAAAAAAGATTTTTTTTAAATGACCCCATTTTTATAACATTTTTATAAAAGGATTCTTGAAAGTGTAATTTATGAAAATGCATTTAATACAGTCAAAGTCTAAAAATACACCATAGGAAATAGGGTCAATTAAACTGTAATAACGTTCATACAGTGACAGATAATTACACACACAAAAGTCAAGGCCTAGAAATACTTAAATAATTTTATCTAATCTCTACCATGCACAAGGCATTGTTCCAAATATCAAGTTAAGATGTTAAGATATAGATCCTACCATCATGGAGTTTATGATATGATAGAATAATATTTCACAAAGACTGACAGCTGAATATTTTACATGGAAATAAGTTTAAAGAAAATAATCTTTCTGTAACTCACCTCTGTTTGCTCATTTTAGTAAAATAATGTAAGAAATCATGAGAAATAATTATAGAATATGAAGTATTTTATAAAATGAAACACTTGGTCAGATTTTCTAAAGGAGCTGTCACATTCATACACAGCATAGATTAGATACAGATGTAGCGTAGATTAGACATAGCCTCTGATACCAAAAGATATCACTTAAATTTCTTATGGTAAGAAGAAATAAACAGTTTCTATCACTGACAGTGCATATCACTAATTTAATATAGATTTACTGACTGTATAATGCGGTAGATATTATAAGAGAAAACGGGCACAATATAATCCCTGTTCTCAAGGAGTTAAGCCTAGGAGCAAGTGAAAAAACTTGGAAATGTTTAGTTTACAGTAAACCATAAGGTTAAAACTACTAAACTTCTCAGTGTTTATTCCCTTTGAAGGATGCAACATTTAAAGTTTCTCCCTACTCCTCTGATAAAATCAGATTCTAAGAATAGCAAAGAAAACCTTACTTTTAGGAATAAGAAATAGCAAAAACAATGGTAGACACTTGAGAAAACACATGGTACTGTAATCACAGTTAAGGATAAAAATGTTAGAAAGTGAAGAAGTAAGATATGTTTTCTTGCTAGGAAAAAGCTTGTTTTAGTCTCCTAAATGGAGCTGGATTTGCAACTTTAAACTGATGTCCCTCCCATACAGTCTAGTGGATTAGAAGTCAGAAGGCCTACATTCTAATTCTAGTTCTGTCTCTGACTTCAAGACCTTGGGTACATCACTTAACACCAGAGGGTCTTTATTCTCTCATTCATTATGTGGAGGAAGGATTGGAAATAGATGGTTTCTATTTTCTATAGAAAATTCTAGATATGATAACAGCTGTAATTAATAAGCAATTAGATACCCAAAACTCCATAATGTCTAACCCTGAAAGGTTTCTGTTTTCTGCATTAAAAAAGTGAGGAAACAAAAGCTCAAAGATGTTAAGCAACTTGTCTAGTAAGTGGTAGTACCCACTCTTGAATCCAGGTCTAACTGCAAAGCCCATATGTAAATGGAATATAAGTGACACATACCCCGCTGTCTTGGTATCTGCTGTGTGGATTCCACCTTTAATCTTCTCCGGTGTAAACACTATTTCTGTTGAGCCGATTTCTGCCCCCTCCAGTTGCCCATCACACAAATCTCGAACCATTTCCAGTCCAGATAAATGTTGAGGCCTTCAACATTCAGGTCATAAAACTGCATCAAAATGTGTGCATTCAGACTGCCTATATCCCCACATTTTATGACCCACTTATCAAACTGCAATGGCAAGAAAAAAGCAAGGTCTAACCACAACAAGTGCCATATCTTCAGGGCCAGAACTTCTTTGGGTTTTTATGTACCTAGACTGCCTGCCAGTAGGCAGTTTTCAAGGGCTCCTTCCAGACCACTTATTTTAGCTAAAAACACATAGGCTGATAATTGCTGCAACTGAGAAGTATCCAAAGAGGAAAACTGATAAAACGAAGTGCCACCAATTTCACTTGCATGTCACTGAATAATCTATGGCACCTGTTATGGGTTGAATTCTTCTGTTGAAGCCCTAACTCTTAGTGCCTCAGAATGTGACTGTAGTTGAAATCACGGGCTTTAAAGATATGATTATGGGGGCACCTGGGTGGCTCAGATGGTTAAGTGTCCGACTTCAGCTCAGGCCATGATCTCAGTCCGTGCGTTCGAGCTCCGCGTCAGGCTCTGTGCTGACAACTCAGAGCATGGAGCCTGCTTCGGATTCTGTCTCCCTCTCTCTCTGCCCCTCCCCTGCTTACTCTCTGTCTCTCTCTCTCAAAAAGAACATTAATAAATAAATAAATAAATATAAAATAAAGAGATGATTATGTTAAAGAGAGACAATTAGAGGGCTCCTGGCTGGCTCAGTTAGTATAGTATGCAACTCTTGATCTCAGGGTTGTAAGTTTGAGCCCCATGATGGGTACGGGGATTACTTAAAAATCTTTAAAAAATTAAAAAGAGGCATTTAGGGTAGGTCCTAATCTATTCTCTGTGGTATCTTTATAAAAAGAGGAGGGGGGCATCGGGGTGGCTCAGTCATTTGGGCGTCCAACTTCAGCTCAGGTCATGATCTTGCAGTTCACGAGTTCAAGCCCCGTGTAAAGCTCTGTGCTGACAGCTCAGAGCCTGGAGCCTGCTTCAGATTCTGTGTCTCCCTCTCTCTCTGCCCCTCCCCTGATCATGCTCTGTCTCTCTTTCTCAGAAATAAACATTTTTTAAAATTGTTACAAAGAGAGATTAGGACATACAAAGACAGCAGGGGTACACATGCCCATAGGACGACCACATGAAGAGGCAGTGAGAGAAGCCATCTCCAAACCAAGGAGAGAGACCTGAAAAGAATCTTCCCAGAAACCAGGAAACCACCCCGTCACCACCTTGATCTTGGGCCTGCAGGCTCCAGAACCGTGAGAAAACGAATTTCTGTTGTTTAGGCCACCCAGTGTGTGGTATTTTGTCACGGCAGCTCTACTGGCAAACGAATGAAGTACCTACCACAGCCTTAATGAACTGCATTTCCCTACTGGTGAAATTCATTGCTGCAAACGACTGCTGTGACTAAGGCAATTAATGTTTACATATATCAATAATTGCCTTTTACTACTTTCAAAACGGGATGTGGATAAAATAAAACACTAAGAGATTGCTGATCTATTACAATGCCCATAGGAATCAGTTTGGCTTCAACGTGGGTCCCCTTCTAGCAGGAGCATATACCTGAAATTTAGCTAGTGGCACGCCTAGCTTCCCAGACAAGAAACAAGGTCAAGTGTCAAGGTTTTTCCCTGTCCACAACTGATAATCCTGGTCATACTCATAGCTTCTTAGAGGTCTGAAGGAAAGCTAGAATAACACATCTCAGGGCCCTTTCCTGAGCAATGATTCTAAAATATGCAGCAGCAGAGAATACACCGGTTAAAAAGCGGGGTTTCCTCTGCCCAGCGCAGGTTATTCTGCCCTGATCCATCTTGCCAGCTGCTGCAAGCTGTCCGGGTACTTGGAATGCCGATGACGCGGGAAAAACATTCTGAAAGATAACTCATCAGGAAAAGAGAGAACTCTAGCCATCTAGAGAAAACATGGGCCTATTTTCTCAACTTGCCCCTTAAGGCTTTCCAGATTGCACCGCCCTGGTTATGGCCAGCCGTCCGGGCCAGAGCATGCTCCCTGGGGCCCGGCTTTCACATTCCTCAACCTCAGGGCAGGGACCTTCCAAGCATCACCACCCGGGCCCCCGATTCCCCAGCCCCAAAGCCGGTCCCCCGGCCAGGCACGCCCTCACCCGCATCCCCCACCCCGCGGCCGCGCCCCCCAGCGCCCGGATTTACCTGAGGCCTGGCGTGCTGCGGCCGGCTCGGATCTTCTGCACCCGCAAGGGGAGGCCCAGAAGACAGCTTAGGGCTGTAGAGACCCTCAGGATCTGGCCGCCCTGCCAAGGGTGCGGGTGGGAGGGGAGAGAGATAACATCAGACAGGAACACTCTCCTTCCCGGCCTGGGCTGCAGCGCCACCGGCCTGGCAGCCGGCCCCGTACTCACCCCTTCCATGATCCCGCCGTCCACCTCCACCCGCTGCCCGGCCATTGGGGGCGTCCTGGGGCCCGGCCCGCAGCGACAAAGCCTCCGCCGCAGCGGGAGAAAGAAGAGACGCTCGCTCCGGCCTCGCAGCCCCGAAACCCTGGTCTCCGCTGGGGGCCGCGGCGTCTGGCGGAAGCGTGGAAGCAGCGCCTGCTCCGGAAAACCGGATGCAGCAGAAACGAACCCTGGCACCCGGCGCCCAGAACCCGGGATCTCCGGGTCCAGCGGCAGTGCGCATGTGCGCCACGCGGTCCTTAAAAGAGGCGGTGCCAAGAAAACTCCGTCAAATCCGACGCTCTCCGAAGAAGGGCTGGCGGCCTGGGAGGCACCCTGGGGCGCGGCAGGAAATATGCGGGTTGAAGACTGGAGTCCCGAATACCGCAAAACATGCAGATTGAAGAAAGCCTACGTTTCAACTCAAACTGGATTCTTAAGTTGTCTCTCAGCCTTCTGCAAACATCTGTGTTTACCTCCGTTTTCTCGAGGCTCCTGATGTATCCAGGGCTGGAGACATTTAGAGCGGAAGATGTAAGAAAGGTCTGGACCCTGCATTGCAGGGTCCTTCTCTCTGCCCGGGTTTGCCTCTCAGCAGTCTGACCCTTGATACCCGTGAGCCTGTCATTACTCACAAGGGGGTAGAGGTGGGTGAGGGCGTGTAGTGGTAGTACTAATACTAGTAGTAGTAATAGCATTCGTTTTCTCTTGTGAAACACGATTTATTTGGGGATGGGTGGAAAAGGGCAGAATCAGACTCAGTAATATAATAACCTAAAAAGCCAGTTGTGCCACCTTATCCAAGAGTATGGGCAAGTTCATGACTCCGGAGAACAGTGCAACTAACATGATTCACCTTAGACCATGGCAGACACAATAGTCCGCTTTTTTTTTAAATTTTTTTCAATGTTTTATTTATTTCTAGGAGAGAGAGAGAGAGACAGCGTGAGCAGGGGAGGGTCAGAGAGAGGGAGTCACAGACTGAAACAGGCTCCAGGCTCTGAGCTGGCAGTCAGCACAGAGCCAGACGCGGGGCCCGAACCCACGAACCGCGAGATCATGACCTAAGCGAAAGTCGGACGCTTAACCGACTAAGCCACCCAGGCGCCCCAATAGTCCGCTTCTTGATCCTGCTTGTGGCTCAAGAAGGCAAAGAAGAGTAAGGCAGTTCTACCATGAACTTATTGGAGGTATATCTGAGACACTGAGAAGTAACCAATTACAACGTTATCCTCAATAATAATATAAATAATATTTAATATATACAAACTCACAGTTAAGTGGAGACAAATTAGAATATGATAAACCACAACATAACAGACAACTTTTTAAAACTGTTTTATTTCTTTTGAGGGAGAGTGTGTGAGAGAGGCAGAGAGAGAAAGAATCCCAGGCAGGCTTATGCTCAGCGAGCAGCACCTGATGGGGCTGCATCCCACCACAGTGAGATCATGACCTGAGCCACAATCAAGAGTCAGAGGCTTAAATGACTCAGCCATCCAGGTGCCCCACAGACAACATTAATTGAGCATTTATTTGTGTGCAGTATACTGCATGCATTCACAACTTGTTGAAGCACTTACTACTTTTACCTCTGTTTTACAGCTGCATTTGTGAAACAATTTGCTACAAGTCCACAAAGTTGTTAACTAGAAGGCTGGGATATGAACCTGATGGTCTGATGTAAACACCATTGTCTCCTAATCCTAACAGGTTGTTCTACCACTTTTGTGACACATATGCTCTGGGAACACATACTCCAAGTACTTAACCTAATCTGAGACATTGTAATATCAGGGACTTGCCATGAGATATTAATCAGGAAGTAGTAATATCTACATTTTAGAATGTTGGCTTTGGCTAAATATGGAGGACAAAATAGGGCTAAGAACCTGAAGAGAAAAATTACAAGACTGTAATAATCTACATGAGAGATAATAAGAATTTGAAGGAAGGCAGTAGCAGTGGGGATGGAATAGAAAAGCTCTATTCCTATTTGACATCTTAAATACTATTGCAGAAACTTAACCTTAGAAGCCTTAGCCTTCTTCATTTCTTTCTCTTTTTTTTAATGTTTATTTATTTTTGAGACAGAGAGAGACAGTGCAAGCCGGGGAGGGACAGAGAGAGAGAGAGAGAGGGAGACACAGAATCTGAAGCAGGCTCCAGGCTCTGAGCTGTCAGCATAGAGCCCGACATGGGACTTGAACTCACGAGCCATAAGATCATGACCTGAGCTGAAGTCAGATGCTTAACCAACTGAGCCACCCAGGCTCCCCTCTTCATTTCTAACTTTGCTATGAAATCCTGGCTGTGATCCATTTCCCTCATTCCAACTACTTCCAGTGGTAGGAGGAAGCCAACAAGATGGTAATACAATGGAGAGACTAGCCAGGCAAGAGTAAATAATGATAAGCATTTAGATAATGCTTTCATATACATTTTCTGTGTTCATATTCACCACAAAGCTGTGAGGTCAGTGTTATTGCATCCATTTGGCCAATGAGGAATTGAGACCTAGGGAATCAAAGTGACATGCCAAGGTGACAGATATAACAAGTAGTAGAGACGGGTTAGGTCCTGGGTATGTGCAATTATCTACAAAGAAAAGGCATTTAAGCTGAAAACAAATTCCTCAACAGAACAATGAAAAAAGAAAAGGCAATGGATTGGGGCGCCTGGCTGGCTCAGTTGGGCTGAGCATGTGACTCTTGAACTCAAGGTTGTAAATTCAAGCCCCATGTTGGCATAGAGCTTACATTAAAAAAAGAAAAAAAAAGATAACACATTCATAGCTTCAGAATGCTGACAGAAAATAACCATCAACATAGAATTGAGTCCCCAGCAAAATTATCGTTCAAGAATGAGAATAAAATAAAAAATAATAACTTCCAGATACACAGAAACTGAGTTTAAGATCTAAGTATACTTTGTAAAGGATATATTTCAGAAAGAAAAATTACCTCAGAGGGAAAGTCTGAAAGTCTGATATGTAAGAAGAAAAGAAAAACAAAGAAATCGTAAACATATCAGTTTTTCTAAAAAAACAAAAAACAAACCCCCCTCCCCATTACATAAAATAATACCACACAGGGTTGCCTGGGTGGCTCAGTCAGTTAAGTGCCCAACTTTGGCCCTGGTCATGATCTCACAGTCTATGAGTTCAAGCCCTGTGTCATGCTCTGTGCCAACAGCTCAGAGCCTGGAGCCTGCTTTAGATTCTGTGTCTCCCTCTCTCTGTTCTGACCCAACTCATGCTCTGACTCTCTTTCTCTCTCAAAAATAAATAAAACATTAAAAAAATTGTTTTTGCTGGTACAGCTCCTCTGGAAAACAGTGTGGAGGTTCCTCAGGAAATTAACAATAGAACTCCCCTATGACCCAGCAATAGCACTGCTAGGAATTTACCCCAGGGATACAGAAATGCTGATGCATAGGAGCACATGTACCCCAATGTTCATAGCAGCACTCTCCACAATAGCTAAAACCTGGAAAGAGCCTAAGTGTCCATCAACGGACGAATGGATCAAGAAGATGTGCTTTATCTATACGATGGAATACTACATGGCAATGAGAAAGAATGAAATCTGGCCATGTGTAGCAACATGGATGGAACTTGAGGGTGTTATGCTTAGCAAAATAAGTCAGGCAGAGAAGGACAAATATCATATGTTTGCACGTATAGGAGGATTAGGAGGAACTTAATGGAGGACCATGGGGGAGGAGAAGGGGGGAAATGGGAGAAAGGGAGAGAGGCAAACCATGAGAGACTCTTGAATGCTGAGAACAAACTGAGGACTGATAGGTGTTGGGGGGGGAGGCGGGAGATGGGCATGGAGGGGGGCACTTGTGGGGATGAGCACTGGGTGTTATATGGAAACCAACCTGACAATAAACTATTTGTAAAAAAAAAAATGTTTTTAAATCACAGCAGACAACAAAAGGGTGTAAGTAAAGAGGTTGATGAAGGTACAGAATTCTAAGGTCTCCTGGGCCATCTGGGTGTCTCCAAGGGTTGAGCTTCCCACTCTTAATTTTGGCTCAGGTCATCGAGGTTAATGGGATCGAGCCCTGCATCCCGCACCACCCCTCATTGGGCTCTGTGATGACAAGGTGGAGCCCTTTTAGGATTCTCTCTCTCCCTCTCTCTCTCTGCCCCTCCCTCCACTCCCGCTATCATGTATGTGAGCACACTCTCTCTCTCTCTTCCTCTCTCAAAATAAATAACCTTAAAAAAATTTTTTTAAAGAATTCTAAGGTCTCCTTTAACTCTAAGGGAATAGAGTTAAAACAAATTGATTTAAGACTTTAAGAGAAGTATGCAAGCTAAAATTTCAAGGGTAAACAATAAAGTAACATTGTATATAACTTCTAAACCAGCTGAAAGGAAGAATGGACTAAGGGAAGAATAGACTTCAAATTTCCAAAAGAAAAAATGCTTAGATCAGCATAAAAAAGCAGGGAAATAAAGCACTAAAGCAAGAAAGTAGAAATAAGTTTATATGTACAACTAACAAAACTGGAACTATAAAGTAATTCCCTGGTTGAAACCCAGAGATTGTAATCCTAATAAAAAAATATTCCCATCTACAATGATGCACTTAAACTACTAAGGATCATTAAAAGTTGAAAATAAAAATATAGAAAAGATGCACCAGGTAAATACTAACTACAAGAGCACTGATATAGCTATATTGGTGATAAATTAGACTTTAATACAAAAAGCATTATCATTGACAAGTCACTACAAAATAAAAGGTTGAATTCACTAGGAAAATATATATATTCAAAATTTTGTGTGCCCTAGATCAGGCAGATGAAAACTTAGAAAAGATAAAGATGATTTGAACAAAACAACTAGTAAGCTTAATTTAATGGCAATTATGTATTATATACATATATATTTCCATATATATTCTTCAATCAATTATTACAGATTACATATTTTCTTAAAGAAATCCTGAAATATAAAAAATGACTATGTCGTAAAGTCTAAAC
Organism: Hyaena hyaena; assembly: GCF_003009895.1. Lineage (NCBI taxonomy): Eukaryota > Metazoa > Chordata > Mammalia > Carnivora > Hyaenidae > Hyaena > Hyaena hyaena. Next base: position 423,050 of record NW_024080663.1, read on the forward strand.
AAAAGAATTTGTACCATAGAGGTGACACTCCCAAACCAAAGTGCAATTTTGTTAGAAATTTATTCCAAAAATACAAGCAAAAGACACATGTTTGGAAATTTACAAACACTTGTAATTAAATCATGGATAAAAGAAGAAATGTTAATAGAAAAATGTTAAAGTATGACCGAAAATGAGAGCTGTAAATATCAAAATCCAAGGAATGCAAGGAAGCTACTACTTCAAAAGAAAATTTTTCAATATTACTATTAGAAAATAAGAAAGTCTGAAAGTTGACTTAAGTCCAAGAAAGAATTAGAAAGTAAGTCCAAAAACCATATAATCCAGTTAAGAATGGGCAGAAGACACGAATAGACATTTTTCCATAGAAGACATCCAGATGGCTAACAGACACATGAAAAGATGTTTACCATCCCTCATCATCAGGGAAATACAAATCAAAACCACAATAAGATAACACCTCACTTTTGTCAGAATGCCTAAATTAACAACACATGAAAGAACAGGTGTTGGCAAGGCTGCAGAGACAGGGGAATCCTCTTGCATTCTTGGTAGGAAGGCAAACTGGTGCAGCCACTTTGGAAAGGAGTATAGAGTTTCCTCAAAATGTTAAAAATAGAACTACCTTACAGTCCAGCAATTGCACTACAAGGTATTTTTCCAACGGATACAAAAATACAGATTCAAAGGGGTACATGCACCCCAATGTTTATAGCACCATTATCAACAATAGCCAAACTATGGAAAAGCCCCATCAATGGATGAATGGATAAAGATGTGGTATATGTATATATATATACACAACAGGATAATACTCAGTCATCAAAAAGATTGAAATCTTGCCATTTGCAACAGCATGGATGGAGTTAGAGTGTACTATAATAAGCAAAATAAGTCAGTCAAAGAAAGATACATACCATATGGTTTCATTCATATGTGGAATTTAAGAACCAAAACAGATGAACATATGGAATGGGGGGGGGAGGGAATTAAAAAGAGACTCTTAGAGAACAAACTGAGAGTAGATGGAGGGACATGGTTGGGGATGGGCTAGATGGGTGATGGGTATTAAGTAGCGTACTTGGTTTTTTTAATTAATTAGTTTATTTTTAAATTTACATCCAAGTTAGCATATACTGCAACAATGATTTCAGGAGTAGATTCCTTAATGCCCCTTACCCATTTAGCCCATCCCCCCTTCCACAACTCCTCCAGCAACCCTCTGTTCTCCATATTTAAGAGTCTCTTATGGTTTTGCCCCCTCCCTGTTTTTATGTTATTTTTGGTTCCCTTCCCTTATTTTCATCTGTTTTGTATCTTAAAGTCCTCATATGAGTGAAGTCATATGATATTTTTCTTTCTCTAACTAATTTTGCTTAGCATAATACCCTCTAGTTCTATCCACCTAGTTGCAAATGGCAAGATTTCATTCTTTTTGATTGCCGAGTAATACTCCATTGTGGATATATATATATATATATATATCACCTTCTTTATCCATTCATCCATCGATGGACTTTTCTGCTCTTTCCATACTTTGGCTATTGTTGATACCAATGCTATAAACACTGGGGTGTATGTGCCCCTTTGAAACTGTATTTTTGTATCTATTTACAGGAATCTCCATACTGTTTTCCAGAGTGGCTGCACCAGTTTGCATTCCCACCAGCAGTGCAAAAGAGATCCTCTCTCTCTGCATCCTCGCTAACATCTGTTGTTACCTCAGTTGTTAATGTTAGCCATTCTGACAGGTGTGGGGTGTATCTCATTGTGGTTTTGATTTGTATTTCCCTGATAATGAGTGATGTTGAGCATTTTTTTCATGTTCTGTCAGCTATCTGGATGTCTTCTTTGGAGAAGTGTCTATTCATGTTTTTTGCCCATTTCTTCACTGGATTATTTGTTTTTTGGGTGTTGAGTTTGATAAGTTCTTTATAGATTTTGGGTACTAACCCTTTATCTGATATGTTGTTTGCAATTATCTTTTCCCATTCCATCAGTTACCTTTTAGTTTTGCTAATTGTTTCCTTTGCTGTGCAGAAGCTTTTCATTTTGATGAGATCCCATAGTTCATTTTTGCTTTTGTTTCCCTTCCAGAGATGTGTTGAGTAGGAAGTTGCTGCGGCCGAGGTCAAAGAGGTTTTTGCCAGCTTTCTCCTCTAGAATTTTTTTGTCCTATCTTACCTTTATGTCTCTCATCCATTTTGAGTTTATTTTTTGTATGGTATAAGAAAGTGGTCCAGGTTCATTTTTCTGCACGTCTCTGTCCAGTTTTCCCAGCAGCATTTGCTGAAGAGACTGTCTTTATTCCACTGGATATTCTTTCCTACTTTGTCAAAGATTAGTTGGCCATATGTTTATGGGTCCATTTCTGGGTTCTCTATCCTGTTCCATTGATCTGTGTGTCTGGTTTTGTGCCAGTACCATACTATCTTGATGATTACAGCTTTGTAATGCAGCTTGAAGTCTAGGATTGGGATACCTCCAACTTTGGTTTTCTTTTTCAATATTGCTTTGGCTATTTGGGGTCTTTTCTGGTTCCAAACAAATTTTAGGATTGTTTGTTCTAGCTCTGTGAAGAATGCTGGTGTTATTTTGATAGCGATTGCAGGAGGGCACTTGTTATGATGAGCACTGGGTGTTCTATGTAAGTGACAAATCACTGAATTCTACTCCTGAAACCAATACTGCACTGTATGTTAACTAATTAGAATTTAAATAAAAATTTGAGAAGAAAAAAATAAGTTAAAAGAATAAAGAAAAAGAAAATAAGTCCTAAAAAAGTAGAAAGGAGCTAATAAAGATAAAAGCAAAAATTACAAAATTACAAATAAAGTTCTTTCTTTCTCTTATTTTTTTAATATAGTTTATTTATTTTTGAGAAAGCAAGAGACAGACCATGATCAGGGGAGGGGCAGAGAGAGAGGGAGACACAGAATCCAAAACAGGCTCCAGACTCTGAGCTGCCAGCACAGAACCCAACGCGGGGCTTGAGCCCACAAACCGCGAGATCATGATCTGAGCCGAAGTTGGACGCTTAACTGACTGAGCCACTCAAGTGCCCCTAAAATTCGTTCTTTAAAAGAATGATAAAATGGACAAACTTCTGGTAAGACTGATCAAGAAAAGAAAGTACACAGACACAATATCTTAAAAGAGAAGGGAGGGCACCTGTGTGGCTCAGTTGATAGAGCATCTGATACTTGATCTCAGGTTTGTGAGTTCAAGCCCCACATTGGGCATGGAGTGAATTAAAAAAAAAAACTGAAAAGAAAAGAGAGCACATAATTTTAGATAAAACAGACTTTTTTTTAAAGCAGGAGAATACCCTGAACAACTTTTTGCCCATTAACTCGAAACTTAAATGATAAGACAAATTCTTTGAAAAATAGAACTTACTAAAACTGGCTCAAGAAATAAACCCATTTTCTTCAACAAGAAAACTGCATGAAAAAAATTTTGATGGTAGTATCTGGATCTTGATTCAAATAAACTTTTAAAAAATTAAGAACTTATTATATAAATGAGACACTTGAGAATTTATATGATTTTTAAAAAGTAATAGTAAAACATTGGGCATCTTCCTTTTAAAATCAGTAACAAGATAAGAATACCCATGATTATGGCTTCCTTTCAACAGATGATGAAAGTCCAGCAGAGTCTACAAGAAAAAGATAAAAGACATAAGATTAAACAGGCAGAAACACCATCATTATTCACAGGTGATATGACTACCTACATAGAAAACCTCAAAGAATCTTTAGATACAGTACTGAAAATATGGTTTATTTTTTTAAGTTTATTTATTTGTTTTTTTATTTATTTTGAAAGAGACAGAGACAACATGAACAGGGGAAGGGCAAAGAGAGAGAAAGAGAGAGAGAATCCTAAGCAGGCTCCATTCTCCCATCACAGAGCCAGATATGGGGTTTGAACTCACAAAATTGTGAGATCATGACCTGAGCCAAAACCAAGAGTTGGAAGCTTTACCTACTAAGCCACCCTGAAAATATAGTTTCACTGAAATTCCAATCAAATGCCCACAAGGACTTTTTTAAGGAGATTGAATTGCAGATTCTTGAATTTATATCAAAGAACAAAGGGCAAGAATAACTTTAAAAAGAATGAGGTTGAAGGGGCACCTGGGTGGCTCAGTCAGTTAAGTGTCCAACTTTGGCTCAAATCATGGTCTCACAAACCCCACATGAGGCTCCATGCTGACAGCTCAGAGCCTGGACCCTGCTTAGGATTCTGTGTCTCCCTCTCTCTCTGCCCCTCCCCTGCTCCTGCTCTGTATCTCTTTGACTCTAAAAAAATAAATAAATAAAACAAAACATTGAAAAATTAAAAAAAAAAGGAATGAAGTTGAAGACCCTTGTCCTCTCAAAATCCAGAATTCCTATAAAGTAATTACGATAATGTGATGATTAGCGCAGTGACAGACCCAGAACTCAATTTTTAAACAGATGAGATGGCAGATCTATAGAAAAGGAGGAATTCTTCAGTTTATGATGCTGGAACAATGGGTTAACCAAAAAAAAAAAAAAAAAGAATTTGGATTTCTATCTCACACCATACACAAAACTATTTCAAGATAGACTTAACTATATCACACCATATGTAAAAATTAACTCAAAATGGATCAAAGCCTTAAATGTAAGAACTAAAACTATAAAACTTTTAACTTTTATTTTTATTTAAGCAATCCCTACACCCAACATGGGGCTCGAACTCATGACACCGAGATCAAGGGTCACATGCTCTCTGACTGAGTCAATTAAGTGCCCCTAAAACTATAAAACTCTTTAAAAAAAAATAGATGTAAATCTTCATTGACTTTAGATTAGTTAAAGATTTCCAAGATATGGGGGCGCCTGGGTGGCTCAGTCAGTTAAGCATCTGACTTCAGCTCAGGTCATGATCTCACAGATCATGGGTTCAGGCCCTCTTTAGGGCTGTCAGCTCAGAGCCTGGAGCCTGCTTTGGATTCTGTGTCTCCTTCTCTCTCTGCCCCTCCTCTGCTCCGTGTGTGTGTGTCTGTGTGATTATGTCTCTCAAAAATAAATAAACATTGAGGGGCGCCTGGGTGGCTTAGTCGGTTAAGCGCCCGACTTTCGCTTAGGTCATGATCTCGTGGTTCATGGGTTCGAGCCCCGCGTCGGGATCTGTGCTGACTGCCAGCTCAGAGCCTGGAGCCTATTTCAGAGTCTGTATCTCCCACTCTCTCTGACTCTCCCCCGCTCACGCTGTCTCTGTCTCTCCTAGAAAAAAATTTAAAAATAAATAAATAAATAAATAAATGAACATTGAAAAAATGAAAGTGAAACGACAAACCGCAGAATGGGGGAAAATATTTGTAAATCACATATCTGATAAGAGTCTAGTATCTAAAATTTATAAAGAATACTTACAACTCAATAATAAAAAGATAACCCAATTTAAAATGAACAAAGAATTTGAATAGACATGCCTCCAAAGAAGATATACAAATGGACAATAAGCCCATGAAAAGATGATTAACATCATTTGTCATTGGGAAATACAAATCAAAATCAAAATGAAATATCAGTTCATACCCACTAGTATGGCTATCATAAAAAAGACTAATAATAATAAGTGTTGGTGAGGGCATGAATCCAGAACCTTCATACAGTGCGTATAAAATGGTGCAGCCACTTAGGAAAACAGTCTGGCATTTTCTCATAAAGTCAAACATAGGAGTATCATGATACCTAACAATTCCATTCTTAGGTGGAATTTAAAATAAAATGAAATGAAAAGTGAAAGAAAATGAAAACATGTCCAACACAAAAACTTGTACAAGAAAAAAGAGAAAAGAAACTTGTACAAGAATGTTCATTATGAATATTATGAATAATAAAGAATATTATAAATAAAAGCTCTAAAATGGAAACAATCCAAATGTCTATCAACTGATGAGAGGATAAACAAAAATGTGTTATATCCATATAATGAAATGTTATTGAGCCATTAAAAGGAATAAAATACTGATACATGTGTAATATAGATGAACCTTGAGAACATTATGCTAAGTGAAAGAAGCCAGCCATAAAATAACACATATTGTATTATCCCATTTATATGAAAGGAAACGTCAGAACAGGAAAATTTATGGACCTATTAGTAGTTGTCAGGGACTTGGGAGGTAGGTGGAGAGGAGAGTTCCAGAATAGGAAGTTATCGTTAATGGGTATGAGGTTCCTTTTGGTGGTGATGAAAATGTTCTGGAATTAGATAGTGGTAATGGTTGCACAACTTTGTGAATATACTAAAAATCACTTTAAAAAAATATCATAGTATGTAAATAATATTTCAATTTAAAAATTACAAAACACTTAAATGTGTAACAAAAGACTTAAATGTGAAGGAGATACAGCAGAGTACCTTAGGACCTTTGGATTGGGAAGTATTTTTTAAGACAGAAAAAGCACTGGGGCGCCTGGGACTTCAGCTCAGGTCATGACCTTGCAGTTTGTGGGTTCAAGCTCTGTGTCGGGTTCTGTGCCGACAACCAGCTCAGAGCCTGGAGCCTGTTTCGGATTCTGTGTCTCCCTCTCTCTCTGACCCTCCCCTGCTCACGGTCTCTTTCTCCATCTCAGAAATAAATAAAACATTAAAAAAAAATTTTTTTTAAAGACAGAAAAAGCACTAACCATACAGAAAAAGACTGATGTGATCAGCTATGAAAAAGAAGAACTCCAGGCGTGCCTGGGTGGCTCAGTTGGTTAGGTGTCTGACTTGGTTTTGGCTTGAGTCATGATTTCACAGTTTGCGGGGTCAAGCCCCACATCTGTGCTGACAGCACAGAACCTGCTTGGGATTCTCTCTGTGCATGTGCACACATTCTCTCTCTCACTCTCAAAATAAAGAAACTTAAAAAAATAAGGAAGAACTCTGTACAACAAAGACATTTTCAAAAGAGCAAAGATAGGGGTAGAGCATTTGACTGCAAAAGAACAAAGATAAAGAGGAAGATACCAAAAACGCATAAAACGAAAAAGCATTGCAATCTAAAATAAATAAAGAAATCCTACACGAATCAACAAGAAAAATATATGTAGAGAATAGCGAAAAAATAAGCTAAAAAACATGAGCAGGCACTTCAAAGATGATTGATAAACATATGAAAATCTGTTCAGCCTTATTAACAATCAGGGAAATTCAAACTAGGACCATGATACGATTTTATAACTACTAAGTTGGGAAAAATATTACTTCTTTTTAAGTGTGACAATATCATGTCAGAAACAATGGGTATTCCCTTAACAGCTGCTGTGTATTTTGCACCATCATTTTGGAAAACAATATGTCAGTATCTTGGGTAAAGTTAAAGAGAAGTGTAATCGAAGTCTCCATAATCCTATTTTTTTAAGTTTACTTAATTTTTTAGTAATCTCTAGCTTGAATTCACAACCCTGAGATTAAGAACTGCATCCTCTACTGCCTGAGCAGTCATGTGCCTCTCCATGATTCTATTTTATTTTATTTATTTTTTGAGAGAGAGAGAGAGAGAAAACATGAGTGGGGGAGGGGCAGAGAGAAAGGGAGACTCAGAATCCGAAGCAGGCTCCAGGCTCTGAGCTGTCAGCACAGAGTCCAACTTGGGACTGTTACTCCCTAACTGTGAGATCACAACCTGAGCCAAAGTTGGATGATTAACCCACTGAGCCACCCAGGAGCGCCACACAATTCTATTTTTAAATATACATCCTTGTCTTACTAACCAAAGTATACTTGGCTAGCCAGTAGCAACTGTATCATCTAGAACTTGTTAGAAATGCAGAATTTCAGGCCCCATCCAAATTTATTGAATTGGAATTTGCATTCTAACAAGATTCCCAGTTGATATGAATGTTCTTGATAATCTGAGAAGCACTGCCCTAAAAAAAACTCTTGCACATGTCCAAGTATGTAGCAGCACTGGTGGTAATAGCAATAACAAAGAACTGGAAACAGCACAAATGTTCATCACATAGCAAATGGATAAATAAGCTGTGGTATGGTCATAAAAGCTAGTTGCAGAAAGATACAATTTGATATCATTTCTATAAGACACAAGAATAAGCAAAGGTGAACAAGATATTGTTAGAGATCTGTATAAAACATATGGAAACAAAGGAATGCTGAACGCACAATGAAAGATGATGTTTCCTTGGGTGAAAGGAAGGGTTAAGCGGAGGAGCATCAGTGTGACCTTCACCAGGAGAGGAATTGTTCTACTTCTTAAATTGTATTCTGGGTCCTACATTTTTGTTATTATATATGACTTATCTATGTGTTACATTACTCTTTTATCAACATACAATATAGCACAAATTTTAACGGCTTCATTGAGGCATACATATCATAAAATTCAGTTCTTTTAACTGTCTAATTCAGTAATTTTTAGTACACTTTACAGTTATGTAACCATTGCCACAGTTTGATAATTGGAAATTTCTATCACTACAAAATTTTCTTCTTGCCCCTTTGCAGTCATTTCCCATGCCCATCCCTAGCTCAACCACTAATCTGCTGTCTCTGTAGATTTCTTTTGGTTTCTTTCTTTCTTTATTTATTGGACATTTCATATAAATAGAATCATGCAATACGTGAACTTTGGGTTTGGCTTTTTTTTTACTTCCCATAATATTTTTGAGTTTCTTGTATGTTATTGCATGTACCAGTGTTTCCGTTATTTTTAAGGATAAATAGTACTTTATGATGTGGATATGCCATATTTTGCTCATCTATTCACCTGTTGAAAGATATGTGGGCTGTTTCTAGTTTTTGGCTATTAAAAACAATGCTATTTCCATTATTCTTGTACTGGTCTTTGTGTGGATATATGTTTTCATTTCCCTTGGGTAGATACCTAGCAGTGGAATTGATGAATTATGATCAGTCGTTTTATTAATTTAAAAAAAAAGGAAAAATGGTTCTTTGGTTCTTTTGAGATCAAGTGAAAGGATTAGTGAGTAGGTGGCATAACTGTTAATGCTAAAATATAAGGACACACACTGTACTGAATGTGGAAATAGGAATACATTGAGGCAAAAAGAGGGTTAACGAAAACAATAAGCAAATATTTTCTTAGGAGAAGGCAGTATTAAAGGGAAAGTTAAGAGGAAGAAGATGGTATAGGGGCTCTGGGAAGAAAAACAATTCACTTCAAAGGCATAGCTACTCCATCTTTTTTAAAATACATGTGGGAGGGGCACTGGGTGGCTCAATTGTTGAGTATCTGACTCGATTTGGGCTCAAGACGTGATCCCAGGGTCATGGGATCAAGGCCCAGGTAGGGTTTGGCACTGAGCATGGAGCCAACTTGAGATTCTCCCTCTCTCTCTCTCCTTCTCTCTCTCCCTCTGCTCACTCCTCTCCCCCACTCACATGAGCTCTCTGTCTAAATAAAACAATTAAAAACACACATGAATGTGGGATTATCAAATATATTAATAATGCCCATAAAATGTTTTGTTGATTGGACAGTTAAAAAAATTAAAGCTCTTTTAACCATCCCAAATTTGTTATAACAATAATGATTTAGATTAGTGCTTACGGTAATTTGCATGTATGAGAAATATACTGAAAAGCAAATAAAGCAAAACAAAGTGTGAGTTTGGGTAATATTAGTTAATTTGTGAAAATAACTGTGAACTTACCTTCAACGTTGAGGACTTCTAATGTTGTCTTTGTTCCCATTTTTTTCTCTTTAATTCTCTAGACATCTGTACATATTTTAACTCCCATTTAAAAAGCAAGAACCAGACAAATGTCATCCTGAACGTTTCTAGAAATTAGAGTCCTAGTTGCTCTGAGAAAGATTGACTATCAATACTCTGATCTTTCCTCCCTCCCCCAACTTGACCTGGATTTAACCTTTCTCCAAGAAGCAAGTAAATAAAAGTTGTATGTCTGTGATATATATCGCACATGCTGGGCAGCTGCATCTGACAACATTCTCTAAGAAGAACAGATAATGTATCTTTACTTTAGACATTAGGGTAACCTTTATCTTCTGCAGAGAAAAAAACCAAAAACATTGAAAAGGCAATTTCGGTAATCAAGAACACTCAGTGGGAGTAAGAAATATCGGTCACTGGGTAGTATTCCATCATAGACCTGAGACTCAGTGGCACCGCGTCTTGCCACCGAGTATAGAAATGTCCCATTTTCTGTAATCACGACGGTTATAGTACAAGCTGAAAGGGGATATTTTCTAAGTCATCCCTCAGGTCTCCACCATAACTCTCTCCAGATAAGTGCTCTTCCTTTGTGGTCCCTTCACACTCTATTTCCACGTCATGGACTCAAAAGATGATCGTTGGCGAACACTGCAATGCTTGCCCAACCTTGTCCCAGAAATTAACTTTGAGCTGACGCCTCCCCGCTTCTCCCCACTCCAGCACGCTCCTTTACCTCCGCGCGCGACTCCCCGCCCCTCGTGTGTCCGTCGGGCCCCGCCCCGCCCGCTGGTTGGCTGTCCGGTGGGAGGCTCGTTCCGTCCCTCGCCATTGGCCGCTCAGGGGGAGGTGCGTTTCCCGGCTCCCGATAGGTCGCCCCTCGGAGACAACTCTAACAACCGCCGAGCGCTTGTCATTTCCGGGTAAGATGGCTGCAGTGCGAGTGCTGAGAACCTGGAGCCGGAATGCTGGGCGGCCGGTAAGCGGTTGGGTTCAGGAAGGAGTGATGTGTCGGGAGTATTCCCGGGGAGCTGTGTTACTTTGTCTTCCGAGTGCCACGCGGAGAGGGCACGCGGGATGGAGCGGTAAAAGGATGTATGCCAAGTGAAGGGCCGAGAAGGTGGTGAGCGGACGGCTCTGGAGACCCACTCCTCCCTCACCTGGCCACGCTTCTGGGACCACTCGCTCGCGTTCCAGATTTATCTCCACCCAGGCTCAATTGGCCTTTCACCCGTTAGCGTTTTATTGAGCTCTATCTAGGTGCTAGGCATTATGATACGCGCTGGGGATGTGGAGCTATATATTCATTAAGCACCCACTGTGCGAAACACTGACAACACGACCCCTGCCTCGGAGAACTTACAGTCTAGAGGCAGAGACCCATGAAGCAAAGCATAACACCATGGACTCTTGCCTCCGAGGAGCAGAGGCTTACACGTCATCTGTGGACCTGTATTTCTCTCCTGTGTCTGCGCCACGTATCTTTCCAGCCTTCTTATCACCAGAGCTCCGACCCACCACCGTCTTCCCTGAAGTTCCCTCCTTTCAACAACCTTTTAGCACCAAACACCTAATATGCTAGTAATCATAGTGTTTCATCCTGTTTGTGCAGGGTTTTACTTTCTGGCACCCCACTTCCCTAAGATCTTAACAGTGATCGACCCCTGATTTTACAAAATTTGTCAAGAGCCTGCTGTGTACCAGGTACTGTGCTAGCCACTAGGGATGCAAATATGAATAAGACCACCGCCATCTCAGAGTAGTTTCAGCCTTTTGGTGGAAGACAGAGGAAAGAGAGAGAGACATAAACAAGCTATTATAACAGCTTGAGAAATGCTATGATGGGACTTTATAGAGTTACAGGAACACATAGGAGGGGTCTCAGGGGTCTGAAAGGAGTTCTCAGAGGATACTGTGTAACTTGAGATTTGTACCTTGCTAGGTGTTGGCCTCTCTTTTGAGAGTTCTCCTTGTTTGGCTTCCGTTAACACTAGTTTCCTAATATTTTTCTTCTATGTTTGCCACTTCATCCTAATCTCCTATTTTCCTGCCAACTTTTAAATATGTATAGGTGTTTCTAAGGGCTCTGACTTTGGCCCTCAGCACTTTTGGCACTTTCTGGACTATTTCAGCCACTTTGAATTTAGTTGCCATTTATGTGCTGATGATTCCTAAAGTTCCCCAGTCTTCAAGCCAGCTCTACTCCAGTCCCATATATATTCTACTGTCCTAGGAATCTCCAATTGCGTACATACATATTAAGTATTTTTCAGCTGCAAATAATAAAAACCCAGCCAATAAATGGGAAATTAAATATCTATGCATCCCGAAGTTCGATGGAAGCTGGCATGGGTTAAGTGGCTCGTATTTATCAAGGTTGTCATTTCAGCAAGTCATGTGGCCTTTTCCAGATGGTTACAAGAGGGCTGCTACAACTTCATATTAAAGGCAGGAAGGAGAAGGGGTGGTCAGACACATTGGTCAGGACTATGTTACGTGGCCACAGCTGGCACAAGCAGTCTTGTTGCTAGCTGTAGCCCCATCACAGTGTCTGCCGTAATGCCTCAGTAGCACATCGGATTCTAGGTTCCAGAACTAAACCCTCAGACCTGTTTCTCTTTTGATTCTAGCCTGTAAGTCTCCAAAATATAGTTATAATTCTCTGCTGTGCCCCTAACTGCTGCTATCCTGGTCCGTCCAGGGTAAGGACTAGTTGGACTTTCTGCCTCCAATCTGATGGCTCTCCAACCCATTCTCCATAGTGTAGCCAGGATGACCTTAAAAAGTAAGCCACAAATTTGAGAATGTCATTTCCTTGCTTAAAACTGCCCTCAGCAAAATGTCCAAAATTTACAAGACTATGAGGCAGTGTATGATCTGGACCTTTCCAAATCTCTCAGGCTTCATTTTTGCTGAAGTTTATCCATCCCAACCCCCCACTCTGACACGTCCCTCACCCTTACCCCATACTAAACTACACGGGAACTGTATTGAACTTCACTTAATTGAGCACACTGCTCTCTCTTGACTCCAAACTCCAGACCTTTGCACATGTATTTCCTCTGCTTTAAAGACTCTTGCCTTCCTTCCCTATGGCCTCATCTCCTAACACACCTCATCCTCTGGATTACTCCTACTAATCCCTTAGATCTTACTTCAAGTTCATTTTCCCCAGGTAGGTTCCCTCCTTTGGGTTCCTTTAACACTCTGTTTCTCCCATTGTAACACTATGTCCTAATCACCAATGTCCTTGTCTTTATCTTTGAAGGCATGGACTGTATGTTCCATAAGAGAAGGAATTAACACCTATTTTGTTCTCTACCTACATGCATTTGACTCTTAATTAACTTATACTGAATTAACCCTGAATTTTTCTGTTTTACTGTCTTCCTGTAATGAAGCAGTTTGAATTCAGGGACTGTATTCTGTAGCTTACTTAGCTTTGAATTCCCAAGCCCAGCACGATTCCTGTTTTCAGGAGTGCTCAACAAATGCCTGTTTAATTATTATTTATTTCCTTACTTGAGTCTGCTAAACCTTTGTTTCATCTCCTATTTTTTATATTCTGCTTCCAGGAAAAATATATTTTTTGACTTGAAAAATTATTTTTTCTCTTTCTCCCTCCTGTTGCTTTTTTATCTTTCCATTCAGCAACTTCATTCATGTTTTTTAGCCTTCTCTTAATCCATTTAGTTGCTGTTTATGACTTAATTCCTGTTGCACTTAAGTTGCTTTCTCTTTTTCCACTACAAATCACTTCAGGAGCCTGTTCTTTCATGCCTTAAATACTATATTACTTTCTTTTTCCTCTCTTACTTGGCTTTATCTGTTATAATCTAATCAACAAACTGCAACTAGATTAATTTCTTAATCCTTTTTCTCCAACAACCTATAGTGTAGGAGTTCAAACTCCTTAACTTGACATTTACAGTCATCAATAATTTGGCCCTTGAGCCACTTACACTGCTCCCTTTTATAAATTTGATCAAGCCATTCAGTGCCCCTGGAGACAAGTTCCCACAGCAGTTCCTTTATGCTGTTTCCTCTGCCTTAAAAGTGCATTTCTGCTCTTTAATTATTAATACTTATGATGCAAGTCCTCAACTTTTCCTCCAAGAGGCCTTCCTAGGTCAAACCAACTGGGAAAAAACAAAGCAAAACACAAAAAAAACTCTACGCTTAAATTCCTCTAACACCTGCTGCCGATACTTATTACAAAAAATAGAGCATACATGCCCATGCAGGTGTGTGTGTGTGTGTGTGTTTCAGTTAGCTCATAAATTCAGGGATTATTGGGATTATTTGTCCAATGTAGGAAAAAAGCAGGGATTATTTCTCCTACTTATAACAATGTTTTGTGATTGAGCTTTGGCTTTGAAGTCAAACTTACTTGGTTTCAGAGCTGAATTTTGCCTTTTGTTTGCCATGGGACCTTGGACAAATCACTTTACCTCTCTGATCATTCGTTTCTCATGTGTTAAAGAGGACTTATATGCCTATTCTAGAAGATAACTATGAGAAGAAGATGGTGCATTTAAAGTACCCAGCAGATAGAAGGCATTCAATAAATATTTGGTAGTTTATGCCCCCTTTGCCTGATTAGTAGATCTTCAATAAAACTTGTGATGTTGAAGGTAGGACCTTCTATTAGTTTAATTTTCTTTCAAAGTTCTTTTAAAAGAACTATTTTTTTCAAATCAAGGTGAACCTGTGTAATTCAAAACTTCCATTTACTGGCCCTAAATTAAATTTATGAATGTCTGATGAAGCAAAGGTTGATTTACATCTTTGATTTTGGTGTCAACCAAGAGCCAGGGTTATGGGAGTTGAAGGAGAAAGGAAAGACACAAAAAATGGGGGCTTGGGAGAAAGCATTCTTTGACAATCTGCTAAATTTTAAGCTATCAATTTGAGTTAGATTTGAATGTTAATCCAATGTTAATAAGAATAATAAAACACAGATATTATAAAGATTAGTTGTTTTCAGGTTAGCTCTTAAAATAAAACTAAGATGCACGATTTAAGATTATTTGTGTTTTAGAAAGGGGATCTTTAGTTTTTCTTTGCCTTCAGAAATCAGTAACAGCTTGGAAATTATGGTGAAATTTCACATAGTAAGTTAAGCGTATTATTCCTATCAGTAAACCAAATATTTGTTTTTATATTATTTGTTGTCAGAAAAAGAACAAAATTCTTATTTATAAATACATATTATAATATGACTGTAAAACATACTGTGTACTATAACATAACTTTGAACTTTTAAGGGCTAATGTATAAAGTATAAAGTACATGACGATAAAGTAATTTTTAAGTAAAAGTAACTCCTACATTAGTAAAAAAAATCTTAAGTACATGACAGTATTCTTAGATACATTGAGAAGATTAAAACTTTCTATACATTACATTTAAAAGTGTGATGTAGTTAACCAGGTATTAATAACATTGAAATATTAACTTTCAAAATAAAATAGTCTACCTTTCAGACATTTAGGTTTTAATATATTAAGTTAAATAAATTCAGGCCCACTTATTTCTATTATATATTGTCATACATTAGTCTAGGATATTATATAAAATAGTTGCATCTAAAGAGTCATCTGTAAATTCCAGTAAGGAAACCTTTCTGTACAGCGTTGTACATGTTTTTCAGTGTCTTTAGATACTAAAAGTCAGTTTTGAATTCTTTAAGTTTTATTTTAGGAAGTCTTTAATGACTGAACTATACTTACAAAGTGATGTGTTTGTACAGAATACATTGTTAAAATTTCTTTACTTTTATAAGAAATTTTAGACAAGGATCAAAAGCACATAAATAAATCTGACTCCAAGGATATAATTTTATGAAATACTAGAACAACAAAATGTTCTTTGGGTGCTAGAGTTCAGATTCCTTTGATTTCTTGAACAGAAATACAGTACTTAAGAAATAACCAATCTTAATAAACTTGATTGTCCCTGACAACAGGTTTTGGCCAGTTCAGATTTTGGCCTAGATAATTTTATATTGTTTGTATTTTGATAATGACTGTTCCACTTTTAGCATAAACTTGAAACTGAATATATACTTACAGAGATAAGCCATCAAGAACATTCATAAAAGCTTTTACTTTTTTTGTTTTCCCATCTTTAGATTTGTGTTCGCTACTTTCAAACCCGTAGTAATGTTCATGTTTTGAAGCCAAAATATGTGTGTTTCCTTGGTTATACTTCATTCAAGTATAGTCATCCACATCAGTTGCTAAAAACAACTGCTGGTAAGTATGATCTCAAAATAGCCCATATGAAATAAGGTTTTGTATCTTACTCAGAACTTTTTAAAAAGTAATTGAAGACTTATAGAAGTAAAAAAAGTTAACTTTTTCTGTCTAGCTTGGGTCTCTTTGCTCTCCCCGAATCTGTCCTTTTCTTATATTTTTTCTGTGACCCCTCTCCTCTTTCACATCTTTCCCTTAATGCTTATGTCTTCAAATGTGGGAAATGGATTGTCTTGGGTCACCTGTTCTTTTCATCTGACTCAGCTAAGTGCAATAGTCAGGTCAGTTATTGACTTAGCAGTCAACACAATATAAAACAAACAATAATGTATCCTCGTCTTGTCACTGTATTATTGAGTGGATGAAACATGTACCTCAGTCTGTTGTGTTAAGATTGTGTGATAAAACCAGCCTGAGGTGCTTCTAAAAGCACAAAGTTCCCAGACTTTTACCTTTAATTACCTTTCTCCCATCTTTTTCTACCCTCTGTAAAGAACTTGAGGCTTCAGGTATTAGATCTGGCAAGTGCACTAAAACTTTTTTTCCCCAATGTTCCATTTAGAACTTTGATAATGAACCCTAGATTTCTGTTACATCGTTAAGCTTTCGACAGATACTTGGTGCCTTAGTCTGTGCGAGCAGTGAAAAATGGGGGAATTCTGGGCAGATCCAACCCCTGAGATTAGTCAGTCCTTCTATGCCTTTTATAGGTCATCTTTCACAACATCCTAAGATATATAAACCCTGTCTTCACCACTTTTTAAAAAGATTTATTTACTTACTTTATTTTTATTTTTATTTACTTTGAGAGACAGAGAACTTGTGCATGCACACACATGCATGTGGGAAGGTGTGGGCAAGATTGAGAGAGACTCTTAAGCAGGCTTCACACCCACTGTGGAGACTGATCAGAGGCTTGATCTCACAACCCTGAGGTCATGACCTGAGCCAAATGCTCAAACAACTGAGCTCAAGAGTCAGACGCTCAACCAGCTGAGCCACCCAGGCTCAGATTTTTATTTTTAAAAGTTGATCTTTTCCCTTCTCAGAGAAAATAGAGGTCATTCAAGCAGAAATTCCAACTTCCTGCTCTACACTTTGCACACTTATCTTGAGCTTTGGGTTCTTGGTCTATCAGTTACTAGCTGTGTAACTTTAAACAAGTTATTTAATTTCTTTCTATTTCATCATCTGTATTATGAGTTTAATCATCATATCTAACTTATAGTATTGTTGTGAGAATATATCCATTTAACACAAATATTTATTGATCACCTACTATCTGCCAAGGCACTGTTTTGGTGCTCTGGATATATTCTTTCCTATATCCCCTCACTCTGAATATTTAAGCTAGAAACCTGGAGTCTTCCTGATTCCTGTTTCACATCAAACTGATTACCCAGATCTATTAATTTTATATCCTACGTGATTCTTAAATTTGTCTTCTCTTTTTTAGACAGATTTGAAAATATATAAATATATTACCGTTTCTTACCTGTAGTAGCCTCCTAACTACTTTGTCTGTCCCCTCCTCCCCAACCCCATCCATTACATTCCTGCCAGAGAGATTTGTTTCTAAACTACAGATCTCAAGTTACAGATCTGAAATTGCAGGTGTACTCCCTATTGGTTTATTATTCCTGAATAACAACTCTGTCTACAACTTCGTGACCTAAAGCAACAATGAGTTATTATTTCTCAGTATTCTCAGGGTTACCTGGGTGCCTCTCTGCTGGTTTCACTCTGCTGAACTCGCTAACATGGCTGTATTCAGCTAGAGGAGCATCTGGGCTGGGGGGTCTAAGATGGTCTCACATACACATCTGACAGTGGTGCTGGCTTTCGGGTGGAGCATGTTATTCCTCCACCACGTAGCCTTTCATCCTCCAGTAGACTAGAAGGCTTCCATACTCAGGGATCTCGAGGCAGTATTCCAAGAGGGGTAAGAAGCTGCAAGGCCCTTTGAGGTCTAGGCTCCAGAATTTGTACAACTTCATTTCTGTTATATTCTATTGTCCAAGCAAGTGATAGGCCAGCATAGATTTAACTAGTGGTGAATCAGACTCTATGTCTTATGGGAGCAGCTGCAAAATATTTATGACCATATTTACTTACAACTGGCTCCTGATTACCTTTAGGATAAATTACATACACCTCACGTTGGCATGGCAAAGAAAGTCTTTTTTTTTTTTTTTTTAAGTTTATTTATTTTGTGGGAGAGAGTGCATGTACGAGCAGGGGAGGCAGAGGAGAGAGATCTCACATATTGTGAGATCATGACCTGAGCTGAAGTTGCGAGTCAGATGCTTAACTAAATGAGCCATCTGGGCACCCCAAAGAAAGCCTTTTTAAATCTGGGCCGATTTCTTGTCACATATATTATCTTCAGCCATACGGAGTTGTGTGTTATTCCCTGACCATACTGTGCACAATATTTCCATGTTCTTCTTGCACATGTTCCTTGTGTAATATTGTTTTGTATAGAAGTGCCATAATATATTTACTTGTCAGTTTTTGGTGACTTAGATTGATATTCCAGGTCTTCATTTTAACTCTGTGATAACTATTCTTGAGCACAAATCTTTTTGTACCTATCTTAATTATTTCCTCAGGGGAGAAAAGCCTTAAAGGTAAAATTGCTTATTGAGTCAAAGATAAGGGCTTTTTTTTTTTTAATGTTTATTTATTTTTGAGAGAGAGAGAGAGAGAGAATGAATGGGGGAGGGGCAGAGAGAGGAAGACAGAGAATCTGAAGCCGGCTTTATGCTCTCAGCTGTCAGCACAGAGCCTGAGGCAGGGTTTGAACTTGTGAACTGTGAGATCATGAGATCATGACCTGAACTGAAGTTGGACACTTAACTGACTGAGCCACCCAGCCACCCCTCTTTTTTTATTTTTTTAGAAGTTTTTGATACTTAACACCAAACTATTTTTTCAGAAAGGTTCTAGTTTATACTATGAACAGCAGGCTGTGAGAGGACCCAACTTACTAGATAGAGAAGAAACAAGAGGTACCTAATACTTCCGTATCAAAAATGTATTTGTATTTCTTAACCATTAACTGACTCCTCATATTTATTAAAGAAAATTTTACTACCTTAATCAGCTTGTTGTGTGTTTTATAAGCAATTTTGATTAACAGCTGTCTAAAGATAGAGGAGCACCTTTTTTTTTATTAATTTTTTTTTAATGTTTTTTTTTTTTTTTATTTCTAGGAGAGAGAGAGAGACAGCATGAGCAGGGGAGGGTCAGAGAGAGAGGGAGTCACAGACTGAAACAGGCTCCAGGCTCTGAGCTGGCAGTCAGCACAGAGCCCGACGCGGGGCTCGAACCCACGACCCGCGAGATCATGACCTAAGCGAAAGTCGGACGCTTAACCGACTAAGCCACCCAGGCGCCCCCTGAATAATTTATTTAAATCTTTGATGGTTATGAATGACAATTATGCTTTTAAAAATTATAAAATGCTTTTTTGTCTGTGAAGTGCAATAGTATCTGCTTCTGCTTGAGAATATTTTCTAATTTTAGCTATAAAAGTATCTATTAGAAATATATTACGTATTTAATGAGATCATTTGTCATTTTTCCTTGAAGCTCTGCAGGGACAGATTGTTCAATTCAAACTCTCAGACATTGGAGAAGGGATTAGAGAAGTAACTATTAAGGAATGGTAAGTTATTCTGAAAAATATTTTCAGTCAATGTAAAAATAACGTGTGCCAAAATAAGTAGGAATTATTTGAGTTGAGAAGCTTCTTTCTTTAACAGTGTTTTTTTTTCTTTTTTAAAGCAGTAAGGTACTTTGTATTGCTAATATGTTGTTAATACAATTTATCACACATCAGGATATTTTATTTGATGTAAGTTATTAAGAATTATGTTTTCTTCTCTTAAAAAATTTTTTACTGCCCACCCATCACTTCAGCTAAAAAAGAGAAATTTAAAAAAAATTTTTAAATGTTTATTTTTGAGAGAGAGAGACACAGAGTGTGAGCAGGGGAGAGACAGAGAGAGAGGGAGACACAGAATTTGAAGAAAGCTCCAGGCTCTGAGCTGTCAACACAAAGCCTGATGTGGGGCTCAAACCCAAAGACCGTGAGATCATGACCTGAGCCAAAGTCGGACTGAGCCACCCAAGCACCCCATCTGCTAAAACCTAGAAATTAACCTGTAACAGATGTTAACTTGGTATGACCAGGTGTTTGAATGGCATTTGTGTACGAACTTACTATTTCTTTCCAAACTATTTTAAAATCATAATAGAGTCTAAGCTGTCCTTACCGTACTGGAAATGACCTCAGTAAGAATGCAAGTACATTCGACTCACCATTCCCTGACAGTTTGCCTATATTTTTCAAATAGGTTCAAATATAATACCAACAGGTATCAATCAAAAAATAGGTTTTGAAAAGGCTAAACATTTTTCAGAAAAAGGCTTGAAACAGAAGTAAAAAACCCTCTACTGCCTTAGTCCTCCTTCTGCCTCTTTACCATCTTTCACTTTTTGAAAAAAAGAAAAAAACAAACACTTCTGGGTGGGGAACTGATTTTTAAAGGTATCAGTTAAGATGAATAAATAGATACTCTGTCACCGTAGTCTTACACTATTGAAGATCCCCTCAAGAATCTGATTCAGCCACCTGAACATTCTTGCTCTATCTCTCCCTATTATTGCCTTGTAAGTTACAAAAGGATAAGGGCATAACTGTGCCTTGCAGTTACATGTCTGGTGGCACAGTGAGATTTAGGAAACGGCAGTGGACCTCAAACCGGAAGAGCCTGCCTCTGAAACTGAGCCATCTTGCCTGGGACTCACTTTGTCTCTACTGAGCCTTTGATTCTCAATGTCTAAAATGAGGGTAACAGTACTTACCCTGCCACCTCACGAGGGTTACTGAGGATCAAATAATGTAATGTATAGAAAATACATTTAAAATCTGCAAAGTATTATGGACGTTTAAGTTACTGATACATTCTTTCTAAGACCAAGACTAGTCTTTGTAGATGATTTTTTTCACATTTCTTAATTTCTACCTTGTATTAATTCTCTAGAGTTATTTACTTGACATAAGGTTTTAAGGTTCTTGGAAAAGGAGATTATTTCATTCCTAATGAAAATTAATAGTTCGTTAAATGAAAAAAACATATTGGACCAAAGTTTTTCAGCTCTTTTTTGTTGTTGTCTATTCATTTATTTTGAGAGAGAGAGAGAGAGAGAGAGAGAAAGAGAGTACAAGTGGAGAAGGGGCAGAGAGAGAGAGAAAGAGAGTACAAGTGGAGAAGGGGCAGAGAGAGAGAGAAGAGAATCCTAGGCAGGCTTTGCACTGTTAGTGCAGAGCCCGTTACAGGACTCTAACTCATGCGAGATCATGACCTGAGCCCAAGTTAGATGCTTAACCAATTGAGCCACCCAGATGCTCTTAGAAGTTCCTTAAGAAATGTTAACAGCTTTCTTGAATCTGTGTGCTTTTTCTCTAGCTTAATATCTATAAGTCTCAGCTCAAGGGGAAAAAAAATCTGTGTTGTAATACAGTTTGTAAAATGCTAAGAAGCAGAATTCTGTGCTATACACAGAGAACAGAAATTTGAATGTATCAGCAAACATGATTTAACAGAAGGTGACATGTTTATATAAGTGGTAGTAAAACCTTTATTCTTAGAATTTGTAGGAGCAAATATATGGATAAAGAAGAAAAATACTTCAGTTTCAAAAAGTCTTTGATAAACTTCCACAACAAAAGTTTGGATTATATATGTCCTTTCATCATAAAGTCAACTTAGTCTGATATTAGTACAGCCAATTTAGTCTGATTCTGGTACAGCCACTCCCAACTCGCTGTGGGTTAATGTTTGCATGATTTTTTTAGTGTGTGTGTGTGGTATGTGTGTTTTGTATGTATTATCAAATGTGTGGTGTTGTGTGATGTGTATGTGCTAAATGCATGATTTTTATGAGACAATAATGTGGTATATGTCTTGATTTTGTATGTAGTTTATGCATTTTGTGAGTGTTGTGTGTGTGGAGTGTGTGGTGGTGTATGTAATTATGTGTGGTGTGTGTGTTGGGTATGTATGAAGTGTTTTTTTATGTGCGGTGGTATATGCTGAGTGTGAGTGTACAAATACGTACAGTATTTGTGTTTGTGCATGTAATCTATGTGTGGTGTGTGTGTTGGGTATGTTTTATGTGTGACTGTGTGGTGTGTATGCATGGTGTATGGATAATATATTTGTGAAATGTGTGTCTGTTGCATTACTGTTTGTTGTGTGTGTTATATGAGTGTTGTCTCTTGTGTGTTGGTTATATGTGTGCTGTATGTTAGTGAGATACATGTATTTGTGTATTTTGTGTGTGTTGTGTGGGTCATGTGCATGTGTGGTATGAGTGGTATATGTGTAGGGCATGTGTGGTATATGTGTGATGTGAGTTTGGTGTCTGGTGGTGTGTGTGTAATATATGTGTGGTGGGTGTATATGGTGTAAGTGTGGTGATATGTATTAGGTATATGCTTTTTCTTTTTTTTTTAATTTTTATTTTAATTCCAGTTAACATACGGTGTTATGTTAGTTTCAAGTGTACAAAGTAGTGATTCGAAGTTACATCTCTCATCTGGTGCTCATCACAACAAATGCACTCCTTAATCCCTATCACCTGTTTCACTGATCCCTCCACCTCCCTCTGGTAACTATGGGATGGTTCTCTGCAATTAAGAGTCTCTTGGCTTGTGTCTCTTTTTTTCCCCCCTTTGCTCATTTGTTTAGTTTCTTAAATTCCACATATGAGTAAAATCATATGGTATTTGTCTTTCTCTGACTGAGTTATTTCACTTAACATTATATTTTCTAGCTCCATCTGTGTTGTTGCAAAAGGCAAGATTTCATTCTTTTTTATGGCTTTTTCCATTATATGTATATATACCACATCATCTTAATCCATTCATTGATCAGTGGACACTTAGGTTGCTTCCATGTCTTGACTATTATAGATAGTACTGCTTTAAACAGAGGGTGTATGTATCCCTTTGAATTAGTGTTTTGTATCCTTTGGGTAAATACCCAGTAGTATGATTGCTAGATAGTAGGGTAGTTTTATTCTTTAACTTTTTGAGGAAAATCCAGACTGTTTTCCACATTGGCTGCACCATTTGCATTCCCACCAACAGTGCATGAAGGTTCCTTTTTCTCCAATCCTCACCAACACCTGTTTTTTCTTGTGTTGTTGATTTTACCCATTCTGACAGGTGTGAGGTGATATTGCATTGTAGTTTTGATTTGTGTGTCCCTGATGGTAAGTAATGACGAGCATCTTTTCATGCATCTGTTGGCCATCTGGATGTCTTCGGAGAAATGTCTGTTCATGTCTTTTGCCCTGTTTTTAATTGGATTATTTGTTTTTTGGGTTTTGAGTTTTGTAAGTTCTTTATATATTTTGGATACTATTACATGTGTCATTTAAAAATATCTTCTCCCATTCAGTACATTGTCTTTTAGTTTTGTTGGTTGTTTCCTTCACTATGCAGAAGCTTTTTATTTTGAAGTAGTACTAATAGTTTATTTTTGCTTTTATTTCCCTTGCCTCAAGAGACGTATCTAGAAAGAAGTTGCTATAGCCTATGTTAAAGAAGTAACTGCCCATGTTCTCTTCTAGGATTTTTATGGTTTCAGGTCTCAAATTTTGGTCTTTAATCCATTTTGAGTTTATTTTTGTGTGTAGTGTAAGAAAGTGGTCCAGTTCCTTCTTTTGCATGTACCTGTCCAGTGTTCCTAACACCATTTGTTGCACCAACTGTCTTTTTCCCATTGAATATTCTTTCCTGCTTTGTCAAAGAGTAATTGACCACATAATTGTGAGTGTATTTCTGGATTTTCTATTCTGTTCTATTGAAATATGTGTCTATTTTTGTGCCAGTTGCCATATTGTTCTGGTTACTCCAGCTTTGTAATGTAACTGGAATTTTGTAAAGTCTGGAATTTCGAACCCTACAGCTTTGCTTTTCTTTTTCAAGATTGCTTTGGCTCTTCAGGATCTTTTGTGGCTCCATGCAAATTTTAGGATTATTTGTTCTACTCCTGTGGAAAATGCTGTTGGTATTTTGATAGAGATTGCATTAAATATATAGATTGCTTTGAGTAGTATAGATATTTTCATAATATTCTTCTAATCCATGAGCATGGAATGTCCATTTCTTTATATCATCTTCATTTTCTTTCATCGGTTTTTATAGCTTTCAGCGTACCGGTCTTCCACCTCTTTGGTTAGGTTTGCAATTATAAATGAGATTATTTTCTTCATTTCTCTTTTTTCTGCTTCAATAGTGCTGTATAGAAATGGAACAGATTTCTGTACATTGATTTTGTATCCTGCAACTTTACTGAATTCGTTCATCGGTTCTAGCAGTTTTTTGGTGGAGTCTTTTGGATTTTCCATATATAGTACCATGTCATCTGCAAATAGTGAAAGTTTTACTTCTTCCTGACCAACTGGGAGGCCTTTTATTTCTTTTTGTTGTCTGATTCCTGTGGCTAGGACTTTCAGTACTATGTTAAATAAAAGTGGTGAGAGTGGGCATCTTTATCTTATTCCTGTCCTTAGGGAAAAGCTCTCAGTTTTTCCTAATTAAGGACGATGTTAGCTGTTTATATGGCCTTTATTATGTTGAGGTATGATCCCTCTAGACCTGCTTTGTTGAGGGTTTTTATCATGAATCGATATTGTACTTTGTCAAAAGCTTTTTCTGTATCTATTGAAACAATCATATAGTTCTTACGTTTTTTTCTTATTGATGTGATGTATCATGTTGATTGATTTGCAAATATTGAACCATGCTTGCAACCCAGGAATAAATCCCTCTTGATTATGGTGAATGATTTTTTTAATGTATTGTTAGATTTGGTTTGCTAGTATTTTGTTGAGCATTTTTGCACGTGTGTTCATCAGCGATATTGGCCTGTACTTCTCTTTTTAGTGGAGTCTTTATCTGTTTTTTTGTACCAAGGTAATGCTGGCCTCTTAGAAGGAGTTTAGAGGTTTTCGTTCCTTTTCTGTTTTTTTGGACTAGTTTGAAAAGAATAGGTATTGACTCTTCCTTAAATGTTCGGTAGAACTTGCCTGTGAAGGTGTGTGGTTCTGGACTTTTGTTCGGGGGGAGTTTTTTCACTACTGATTCCATTTCTTTGCTGGTTGTCTGTCCAAGTTTTCTATTTCTTCGTTGTTTCAGTTTTAGTAGTTTATATGTTTCTAGGAATTTACTCATTTCTTCCAGGTTGTCCCAGTTTGTTGGCAGATGGTTTTTCATAATGTTTTCTTATAATTGTTTTTATTTTTGTGGTGTTGGTTGTTACTTCTTCTCTCTCATTTGTGATTTTATTTATTTGAGTCTTTTCTCTTTTTGCCTTAAAAAATATGACTGGAGGCTTATCAATTTTATTGATTTTTTTCAAAAGAACCAGGTCCTGGTTTCATGGATCTGTTCTATTGTGGGTTTTGGTTTTTGTTGTTGTTTAGTTTCTATATCATTTTTTTCTGCTCTAATCTATATCATTTCCTTCCCTCCGCTGGTTTTCAGTTTTGTTTGTTGTTCTTTTTCTAGCTCCTATAAATGTAAGATTAGATCATTTACTTGAGATTTTTCTTGCTTCTTGACGTAGGTCTGTCTGTATTGCTATAAACTTCCCTCTTGGAACTGCTTTTGCTACATCCCAAAAGCTTTGGACCTTGTGGTTTCCTGTTCATTTATTTCCATGTACATTGTAAATTTCTTCTTTTATTTCCTGTTTGACCCATTCATGTTATTTAACCTCCAAGTATTTGTGGTCATTCCATATTTTTTCTTGTGGTTGACTTCTAGTTTCGTAGCATTGTGATCAGAAAATATGCATAGTATGACTTCAGTCTTCCTGAATTTGTTAATGCTTGTTTTGTGGCCTAATATGTGATCTATTCTGGAGAATGTTCCCTGTGCACTTGAAAAAGTTGTGTATTCTGCTGTTTTAGGATGGAATGTTCTAAATATATCTGTTAAATACATGAGCCCAGAGTGTCATTCAAAGCCATTGTTTCCTTATTGATTTTCTGTATACATGATCTTGTCCATTGGTGTAAGTGGGATGTTAAAGTCCCCATTTATTATTGTATTATTATTGATTAGTTTCTTATGTTATTTTATTTATTTACTTTTTTTACAGATAGCTTATTGTCAAGTTGGTTTCCACATAACACCCAGTGCTCATCCCCACAAGTGCCCTCCTCCATGCCCATCTCCCTCCTCCCCCCACACACACCCATGAGTCCTCAGTTTGTTCTCAGCATTCAAGAGTCTCTCATGGTTTGCCTCTCCTCCTTTCCCCCACCATTTCCCCCCTTCTTCTCCCCCATGGTCCTCTGTTAAGTTCCTCCCAATCCTCCTATATGTGCAAACATATGATATTTGTCCTTTTCTCCCTGACTTATTTCGCTCAGCATAACACCCTTAAGGTCCATCCATCTTGCTACACATGGCCAGATTTCATTCTTTCTCATTGCCATGTAGTATTCCATTGTATAGATAAGTTTCTTTATGTTATTAACTGTTTTCTGTATTTGGGTACTTTCATGCTAAGTGCATAAATATTTACAGTTGTTATATCTTCTTGTTGAATTGTCCCCTTTCTTATTATGTAATTTCCTTCTTTGTCTCATGTTACAGCCTTTGTTTTAAAGTCTATTTTGTCTGATATAAGTATTGTTACTCCGGCTTTCTCTTGACATGCATTTGCATGATAGATGTTTCCTCATCCCCACTTTCAACCTGCAGGTATCTTAAGGTCTAAAATGAGTCTCTTGTAGGCAGGATATAGATGAGTCTTGTTTTTTTATCCATTCTGTCACCTGGTGTCTTTTGATTGGCATGGTTAGCCCACTTACATTCAAAGTAATTATTGATAGATATGTGTTTTTCATCATTTTATTATTTGTTTTGTGGTCGTTTCTGAAAATTTTCCCTGAACTTTTCTTATCTTTCTTTCATGGTTTGCTGGGGTTTTAGTGATATATTTGGATTTCTTTCTCTTTATTCTTTGCATATTTATTAGTGGTTTTTTATTTGTTATTACAATTAGGTTTGTATATAACATCTTCTGTGTATAGCAGTCTAAATTAAATTAATGGTCATTTGAACACATTTTGCTCCCCATGTTTTAGGCATATGGTGTCATAGTTTATAGCCTTTTATATTTTGTGAGTACTTCGACTGATTTTTTTACAGAAGTATCCATTTTTACTGCTTTTGTGTTTTCTGCCTTTATACCTTCACTCACAGTCTATCCTTTCCATTCAAAGAGACCCCTTTAGGGGTGCCTGGGTGGCTTAGTCGGTTAAGTGTCCGACTTTCGCTTAGGTCATGATCTCGCGGTTCATGGGTTCGGGCCCCGCGTCGGGCTCTGTGCTGACTGCCAGCTCAGAGCCTGGAGCCTGTTTCAGAGTCTGTGACTCCCTCTCTCTCTGACCCTCCTCTGCTCACGCTGTCTCTCTCTATCTCTCTCCAAGAAATAAATAAAACATTAAAAAAAAATTTTTTTTAAAAAAACAAAAAAAACACACAGAGACCCCTTTAATATTTCTTGCAGGGCTGGTTGAGTAGCCATAACACCTATAATTTTTGTTCATTTGAAAAACTCTTTATCTCTCCTTCTATTCTGAATGATAGGCTTATTGGATAGAGTATTCTTAGCTGCAGATTTTTCCCATTCAGCACTTTGAATATATCATGCCACTCTCTTCTGGCTTGGAAAGTTTCTGCTGAAAAATCTTTTAATAGCCTTATGTGATTTCCCTTGTATGTTACTATCTTTTGTCTTGCTGCTTTTAAAATTTCTTTATTACTGTATTTTGCCAGCTTGGTGTGGATCTGCTTTTGTCAATTTTGGGGGGGAGGTTCTCTGTGTCTTCTGGATCTCGATATCTATTTCCATCCCCAGATTAGAAAAATTTTCAGATATTTGTCTAAATAAATTTCTGCACTCTTTTCTCTCTCTTCTTCTGGCACTCCTATAATACGAATGTTATTATGTTTGATGGAGTCACTGATTTCCCTAAGTCGGTTGCTCAGCTTGATTACTTTCCATTACTGTGTCTTCTAGATCATTAATTCATTTTTCTGCTTCTTCCAGCCTGCTGTACATTGTATTAAATGTGCATCTAATCTTGCTTATTGTACTCTTTATCTCTGACTGGTCCTTTTTGATTTCTTTTCTCAAATCCAATAAGTATTTTTATGTTTATTGCTTGAAACACTCCATCAGGCATGTTACTTGTATATCTTTTGCTTGGATCTCCAGCCATAGCTTTTTTCCTGCTTTGTCATTTGGGTCACATTTCTCTGTCTTCACATGTTGTTTTAGTCTCTGTGCCTGTTTCTTTGTGTTAGGAAAGTCAGCTACATCTCCTGTTCTTGAGGGTAATGGCCTTATAAAGAAGAGGTCCTGTAGTGACCTGCCGTGTAGTGTCCTCTCTTCCACAGGGCCTGGTGCTTCTGGGAGTTTCTCCAATGTGTGTGGAATGTGCTCTGCTGTTTTATTCTGGCCCTTTTATCCTTCAGGCTAATTGTCTGCAGAAGCTTTCTTTGTCTGTTGTGGGCAGTGTTTGTTTGGTCCCTGACCTGACTGTGGTATGTTTTAACTAGATGTGCTCTGGTCTGCTTGTGCAATGAGACCTGTTGCCACCACTGCTGGAACCGAGGCTTTGCAAGCTCCCAGACTGGGAGACACAGTGATGGTAGGGGTTTGGGCTGGTTTTCTTGGGGATGCGGCCCACTGTGCTGGCACTGAGGCAAGAATGACAAGAAAGGGTGGCTCCATTGGAGCATGGGGTGGTGGGTGTGGGACTTTCTGTAAGCAAGCTAAATTCTGAGTGTCAGCACTGCACTGCCTCCTTCAGGTGGTCCTGTGCTTTTGTTGAGCAGTGGGGGAGGGAAATGGCACCTGTTAATTCTTTTGTTTCCTATGGGTTCTCTCTGTGAATGCTGCCCTCTCTGGGACATACTCTGAGATGAACAAATAACCTTCCCACCTTGTGACCCAGGTGCTCTTAAAGTCACTGTTTCCATGCTGTATGTCTGCAGACGGTTTGCCCTGCCTTCTCTCTAAGAGCAGCCCCAATGCCTTCAGACTGTATCAGAGGCAAGCTTGTTGACCTTTAAAACTCCAGGCTTTAAGGCCCTCTGGTTTCAGGAGCTCCCAAAATTCAGCCCATCTCACTTTCCAAGCCAATTGCTATGCGAATTAGTTTTCCCCATGCATTCCCCTGTGTGATAGTCTGTCTCTAACCCTTCTCTGCCACTGCGGCTCCCTCCTCCATGCAATGGCTGATCTGTTTCTCTCCCAAACCATGACTCTGCACATCCTCCCTTCATCGATGTGGCCTCTTCTCCACCTGTAAGTTGTGGAGTTTGTTCTGTCAGTCTTCAGATTGATTTCTGGGGTATTTAGGATGATTTGATAGTTATCTAATCTTATTTGTGGGACAAGGTGAGACTAGGGTCCTCCTACTCCACCACTGTCTTCCCCTCCTGCATGATATTTTTTGTGTGTGTCCTTTTACTTTCAACCTATTTGTCTCTCTTGTGGATTGCATGTGGTAGAATGATGTTTTGAAATCCATTTTTCCAATTTGTGTCTTTTTTTTTTTTTTAATGTTTTATTTATTTCTAGGAGAGAGAGAGAGACAGCGTGAGCAGGGGAGGGTCAGAGAGAGAGGGAGTCACAGACTGAAACAGGCTCCAGGCTCTGAGCTGGCAGTCAGCACAGAGCCCGACGCGGGGCTCAAACCCACGAACCGCGAGATCATGACCTAAGCGAAAGTCGGACGCTTAACCGACTAAGCCACCCAGGCGCCCCTCCAATTTGTGTCTTTTATTGGCATCTTTAAGCCATTTGCATAAAATGTAATTATGGATAAGGTAAGATTCACATCTGCCATTTTGCTGTTTGTCTTCTCTATGTTTTATGTGCTTTTTGTTCATGTATTTCTCCATTACTGCCTTCATTTGTGATAAATAGATATTTCTACTGTACCATTTTAATTTTGTTTCTTTTACTATATATAACTTTAAGTTACTTTCTTATTGATTGCCCTGTGGCTTAATGAAAACAATGTAGTTTGGGTTAATACCAACTTAGTTTAAATCGTGCATTAAGGGGTGCCTGGGTGGCTCAGTCAGTTAAGCAGCCGACTTCGGCTAAGGTCATGATCTTGCAGCTTGTGAGTTCGAGCCCTGCATCAGGCTCTGTGATGACAGCTCAGAGCCTGGAGCCTGCTTCAGATTCTTTGTCTCCCTCTCTCTCTGACCTTCCCCTGCTCTTTCTCTGTCTCTCTGCCTTTCAAAAATAAATAAATGTTAAAAAATTTTTAATAAATAAACAGTGCATTAAAAACATTGCGCCTGGGTGGCTCAGTCAGTTAAGCATCCGACTTTGGCTTAGGTCATGATCTCACGGTTCATCGGTTTGAGCCCCACATCAGGTTCTGTGCTGGCAGCTCAGAGCCTGGAGCCTGTTTCAGATTCTGTGTCTTCCTCTCTCTCTGGCCCTCCCCTGCTCATGTCCTGTCTCTCTCTGTCAAAAATATATAAACTATAAAAAATTAAAAAAAACAACAACAACATTGCTCTGGTATAGATTTTTCCCTTCTCTCCTCCTTTTTGCTATTATTATCATATGTAGTACATATTTAAACATTATAAAGCCATCAATTTTTTTTAATTCATATTTTAGTTAGTTAACATACAGTGCAATATTGGTTTCAGGAGTAGAATTCAGTGATTCATCACTTACATACAACACCCAGTGCTCATTACAGGTGCCCTCCTTAATACCCATCACCCATCTGGCCCATCTCCCACCCGCCTCCCTCCATCAATCCTCAGTTTGTTCTTTATCATTAAGAGTCTTTTGTGGTTTGTTTCCCTTTTTTCCCTTCACCCACCACTCCCCGCCTTCCCATATGTTCTTCTGTTCTGTTTCTTAAATTCCAAATATGAGTGAAATGATATATTTGTCTTCCTCTGATTGACTTATTTTGCTTAGCATAACACATTCTAGCTCTATCCGTGTCATTGCAAATGGAAAATTTTTCACTTTTTTTGATGACTGAATAATATTCAGTTGTATATATTTGGGCTATCTCCATAGTTTGGCTATTGCTGGTAATGCTGCTATAAACATTGGGGTGCATGTATCCCTTCGAATCTGTATTTTTGTATCTTTTGGGTAAATACCTAATAGTGCAATTGCTAGATCATAGGATAGTTCTATTTTTAGTTTCTTGAGGAACCTCCATATTGTTCTCCAGAGTGGCTGCACCAGTTTGCATCCCCATTATGCAGTGCAAGAGAATTCCCTCTTGCAGAGAACTGCATCCCCATCAACACCTGTTGTATCTCATGTTGCTAATTTTAGCCAACTGACAGATGTGAGGTGGTATCTCATTGTGGTTTTGATTTCTGTTTCCCTAATGGTGAGTGATGTTGACCATCTTTTCATGTGTTTGTTAGCCATCTGGATGTCTTCTTTGGAAAAATGTCTGTTTATGTCTTCTGCCAGTTTCTTAACGGGGTTGTTTGTTTTTGGGTTTTGAGTTTGATAAATTCTTTATAGATTTTAATTACTAACCCTTTATCAAATATATCATTTGCAAATATCTTCCCCATTATGTAGGCTGTCTTTTAGTTTGTTGGTTGTTTCCTTCACCCTGCAAAAGCTTTTTATCTTGATAAAGTCCCAGTAGTTCACGTTTGCTTTTGTTTCTCTGGCCTTTGGTGACATGTCTAGTAAGAACTTGGAACAGCTGAGGTCAAAGAGTTTGCTACCTGTGTTCTCCTCTAGGGGGTTGATGTTTTCTTATCTCATATTTAGGTCTTTCATCCATTTCAAATTTATTTTTATGCATAGTTTAAGAAAAAGGCCCAGTTTCATTCTTCTGCATATTGTTGCCCTGTTTTGTTGAAGAGATTATCTTTTATCCATTAGATATTCTTTCCTGCTTTGTTGAAGATGAGTTGACCATACAGTTGTAGGACCATTTTTGGGTTTTCTGTTCTGTTCCATTGATCTATATGTCTGTTTTGTGCCAATACCATTCTGTCTTGATGATTACAGATTTGTAATATAGCTTGAAATCTGGAATTGTAATGCCTCCAGTTTTGTTTTTCTTTTTCAGGATTGCTTTGGCTCTCCAGGGTCTTTTGTGGTTCCGTACACATTTTAAGATTATTTGATCTAGCTCTGCAAAGAATGCTGGTGGTATTTTGATAGAGATTAAATGTGTAGATTGCTTTGGGTAGTATAGGCATGTTAATAATGTTCTTCCAGGACACCTGGGTGGCTCAGTCTGTTAAGTGTCCGGCTTCGGCTCAGGTCCTGATCTCACAGTCGTGGATTCGAGCCCTACATTGGGCTCTGTGCTGCTGGTTTGGCGTCTGGAGCCTGCTTCGGATTCTGTATCTCCCTCTCTCTCTGCCCCTACCCCTGCTCATGCTCTGTCTTTATCTCAAAAATGAATAAACGTTAAAAAAAATTTTTTAAATAAAAAAAACCAATGTTCTTCCAATCCATGAACATGGAATGCTTTTCCATTTCTTTGTGTCCTCTTCAATATCTTTAAAAAGTTTTGTATAGTTTTCAAAGTACAGATCTTTTACCTCTTTAGTTAGGTTTATTCCTAGGTATCTTAATGTTTTTGTGCAATTATAAATGGAATTGATTACTTGATTTCTTTTCCTGATGGTTCTTTATTGGTGTATAGGAATGCAACAGATTTCTGCACATTGATTTTATATCCTGCAACTTTGCTGAATTCATGTATTAGTTCTAGCAATTTCTTGGTCAACTCTTTTGGGTTTTCTACATAAACCAGCAACAGTTTTCAGAGTATTGCTTTATGCACTTGTAAATCGATAGAATTAAAACAGGGTACGAACAAAATTAGTGCATCTTGCATATTTACCTATGTAGTTACATTGGTATTCTTTATTTCTTCATGTGAATTTGAATTGCTGTGTTCTTTTGTTTCAGCATGAAGGACTCCTTTTAGCATTTCTTATAGGGCAGGTGTACTAGAAACAAATTTTGTTTTAATTTATTTGGGAATGTATTTTTCCTTCATTTCTGAAAGATAGTTTCCTAGATATAAGATGCTTGACTGACAGTCTTTTTTTCTTTCAGCACATTGGATGTATCATTCAACTCCCTTTTGCCTCCATGGTTCTGACTAGAAACAATCTGTTAATCCTATAAGGGTTCCTGTACCTGATGAATGTGGTTTTCTTTTGCTGATTTTAAGATTCTGTCTTTGTCTTTCAACAGTTTGATTATGATGTATCATGTGGCTCTTTTGAATTTGTCCTATTTGGAGTTTGTTGAGCTTCTTGCATATGTACATTAGTGTTTTCATCAAGTTTAGAAAGTTTTTAGCCATTATATCTTTGAAGAATCTCTTTATTGATATTCTTTATTTGGTAAAAAACACCATTTTCTCCTGTGTCCTTCTAATTGTTTAGATATGGTTTCCTTTAGTTCTTTGTATATTTAATTGTTGATTTAATTTAACTTTTAGAGTTAATTAGTAACATCATTTTTTTTTTTTTTAAAGTTTGTCTGTTTTGAGAGAGAGGGAGGGAAAGAGAGCATGTGCCTGCACGGAGGAGGGTTAGACGAGAGAATCCTAAGCAGGCTCCATGCTGTCAGTGCACACACCCGATGCAGGCCTCAGTCCTACAAATTACAAGATCATGACCTGAGCCAAAATCAAGAGTTGGACACTTAATTGATTGAGCCACCTGGGCACTCCATAACATTAATTATTGCTAATTAAAGTCTTGGCATCTTCAGGGATGATTTCTATTGACCACTCTTCCCCCTCCCCTTGCACATGCATTACTTTTCTGGTCCTTTACATGTCTTGTAATTTTATGTTGAAAGCTGGATATTTTACATAAAGTAATGTGGCAGTTTTGTGGTAAGATGTATGGACATCTCATTACCCAGATCTTCCTTTTAGAACTTCTTGTTTGCCCCAACTTTTTTTATTGCCTCCGCTAGCCATGATTTTAAACAATTGCTGTGGACTGTTTCTCAGCAAACACCCGGAGAAAGCAGAGTCAGATCAAACAAGAACAAGATCTGTGAGTGGGATTTTTTTTCAGAGAGCTGCCCAATGAGTCAGTCAAATAGTGACTGTTTTCTGGGAGTATTGTTTTTTGTGGAACTCCAGACTTGGGTCTGCCCTTGGTATGGCTGTAAGGCTGTTGATTTTTTTTTCTCTTCTTCTTCTTTTTTTTTTAATGTTTATTTATGTTTGAGAGAGAGACACAGCACAAGCAGGCAAGGGGCAGAAAGAGAGGGGGACACAGAATCTGAAGCAGGCTCCAGGCTCTGAGCGTCAGCACAGATCCTGTCATGGGGCTTGACCTCACAAACCGTGAGATCACGACCTGAGCCGAAGTCAGATGCTTAACTGACTGGGCCACCCAGGCGACCCTAGCTGTAAGGCTGCTGATTTTCATGACTAATGCTGAGCAGAGGAAAGGACAATGAGAATAGAACAATTTAAAATAATAAAATAAAACTAGCTGTTTTTAATGAGGTTCAGCCAGTTTTCCTGAATAAGTTTTTCTTGGTCCTCACACGCCTTGTTGTGATTTCTAGAATTCTGAAAAAAGTCCATTTTTAACAATCTCTGCCAGTATACTTGTTACATTCATAGAAGAGCAGAATTCTGGAGGTCCTTAGCCCACCATTCTAGAAGTGTGAGTTTTCTGTATGTGCTTTTAAACCTAGTTTCTATGTCATGGGTGAGGTTTTATTATGGACTGAAAACTGGTTAAGACAGGAAGACAAAGAATAAGAATGACTGAGCAATTATCTTAATGAAGAATTGATGCTACTAAGTCATAAATGTGCTAGACAGGTCAAGAATGGTATTAGAGGAGCACCTGGGTGGCTCAGTCAGTTAAGCGTCCAACTTTGGCTCAGGTCATGTTCTCACAGTTCGTGGGTTCGAACCCCGCATTGGGCTCTGTGCTGACAGCTGGCTCAGAGCCTGGAGACGACTTCCAATTCTGTGTCTCACTCCCTCTCTCTGATCTTCCCCTGCTCACACTGTCTCTCTCTCTCTCTCTCTCTCTCTCTCTCTCAGAAATAAATAAAACATTAAAAAAAAAAGAATGATATTAGAATCAAAATTATATGTTGAATTTCAGATTTGGGGCCATTCTTCCTATTCTGTTCGCTAAATTAGAATATCTAGAAAAGTCTTATAAAGCATACCTAAGATTAAGGGAAAAAAATAGACTCATATAAAATGACAGATTAAAATAATTGTAGAAAGAAAGATTGAGAAAACTCAATCTGAAATTCATGCAATTACAAAGAATATGCATTAGGGATATCAATTTTTGGACTTAATTATAGAAATAATAGGCATCTCTTAAAGTTTGACAAAGGCTAATATAAAACAATAAAAGGAAATAACATTTTTAAAACATATTTTTAGAACTGTTCCAAGAATTGGGTGAGCCATAACACCTGAAAATGTAATTAAATTTTTGGATTATAGATCTACAAACGGTTTTTAAATTTTTAGTAGTTTTGGAAGATACATTAAAGAGACTCTGGAAGTCTTTGTATTCTTTTCTGAAACATTCTTTGGTGCACATCTGGGACTCATTGCTGTGCTAGATGGATACTGATCTAATTCAGTGTAGCATTTAACATTGTTAGGATGATTAGTATTATATATTTACAACTGGTCATGTAAAAAAGTGTTTTGTGTCTTTTTCTTTTAGGTACGTAAAAGAAGGAGATACAGTGTCTCAGTTTGATAGCATCTGTGAAGTTCAAAGTGATAAAGCTTCTGTTACTATCACTAGTCGTTATGATGGAGTCATTAAAAAACTGTATTATAATCTAGACGATATTGCCTATGTGGGAAAGCCATTAGTAGACATAGAAACGGAAGCTTTAAAAGGTATTGTAAATGTGTTCATCTATTTTGCCAAATTGATTACTGTTGTCCTTTTGTCATTGGTACCAGTTAAAAGAGATGTTTACTTTTAATAACTTACAGGATTTAATTTGGTGGTTTAGAAGTTGAAATCGGGAAATTAGAAAAGATACCCTGTGATGAATGATTGTCTTTTGACCAGTTGCCATGTTGGAAATGTATACATCAACACCGAATTTATCTGGAGGCCTGCCTTCTGGAAACCCCAGTGTTTAAAGAATGATGGGCCTTCTCAGGAATTAAAGATTCAGGTCCTGAATACTAGTCACCAATAACAAAAACCGGAGTATGCAGAAGATTAAATCTAACATGATAGGATTGTTCTATTTTCCACCAATTCAAAAACAAAAACACTTTCTTAGGGCACCTGGCAGGCTCTGTCAATGGAGCAACTCTTGATCTTGGGGTCGTGAGTTCAAGCCCCTCACTGGGGATAGAGATTACTTAAAAACATAAAATATTTAAAAAAAAATTCTCTCCTTGGTAATGGTCATGAAAGCCAAACTTCTGAAAGGGAACTGGAAGAGAAAAGAAGGAAAATCATAAGGAAAAGTGAAGAAATTAGCATTCAGAAGACGCAACAACCATGGAACTTAGAAGCAGTAGATGTCCTGACAAGAGCGAATTCGTTGTGAGAACGTTGCGGAGGAAAGCTAGAACGGTGGCTCTCCTGGTGCTGGCGGACAGCTGGCTGTCTACCTCAGCACTTCCTTGTTCTCCACTCATGTGATGCATTAAAGTTGTGTCATCTAGGAAACAGCTCTGCTGTGGGGGATGTGGGGATGGATCTGGAGGCGGACTGAGTTTTGTGATCTAGTCCTGAGCCGGCAATCTACCTGGGAAGTGCGGAAGTAGATATTCTGGTAGTATCATTCCAAAGTCTAGAAAACATCTGAATTACAGGGGCTGGTTGACTTGTTGTGCTGCAGACTACGTAATTAATACTAACCATAACAACAACCACTAATTCCACAGTCATACTTGACAGTTTATGAAAAGCTTCACTGTTTTTTTAATTTATCCTTACGTGTGAAGTACTTCAGTTTAACAGATGAAGAAACTAAACACAACCTAAAGAGGTTCAGCAATTTTCCCAGTAGTCAGTCATAGAGCCAAATTTTGAACCGATGTCCTGTCTTTGTCCAGATTATTTTCCACTATGACATGTTGCCTCCAGAATTTGGAAGATGGCTTATTGATGTATTTAATTTCTACTATAAAAGTAGGATATGACATATGTGCACTGTAGCAAGTTATAAAATGCAGAAAATCAAAATAAGAAAATGAAAATATATTCCTGCTACTCAGAAATCATCACTTTTATCACATGAATGTATATCACTCCAGACATTTTTCTAAGCACACACATATGCACCAAAGTAGGTTTTTTTTTTTTAACCAGAGTAGTATATTGTGTTTGCTGTATTTGAATCTGTTTGCTTAACACATAGCTGTTTTCATGACAATGATTTCATTTTATCTGATAATCAGACTATATTTAAATTTCCCCAGTTGCCCCCAAAATGTCCTAGAAATTTCAGTTGCTTTTTCAAGCTGGGGGCCAATATGGGACTATACATTGCCCATGGTCTCCCTTCACGTGACTTAACACTGTCCCACGTTTTGTTCCATGACTCACAGAAGGGACTGTGCCACTTGTTATGCAGAATGTCACATCTTTGGGATATGTCCTGTTGCTTTCTCATGGTGGTGTTTGACTTGTTCTTACCATGGTAAATTCCTGTAAGCTGAAAGCAAGTTTCAAAGGCTAGGTTCAAGTTAAATATTTGCCTAGAATATATCATGGGTGATACTGGGTACTTCATATTGCTTCACATCAGGACACACATAACATCTAGATGACCTGCTGTAGTGATGCTCAGTTTAAACAGTGAATTAGGATCTGGATAGCCTTGCCCCATCATTGTAGTTAGAGATCGGATCCTTTATGACCTGAAAGTTACCCAGGGAGTGTTACTTTGGCACTATATGAGTGGTTTATAATCATTTGAGAATCCTTGCCTAAATCAACAACTGCTTTAGTGGTTGTGGAATGATGATATTTCTGATTCTGTCATTATCTTTACATTATTAGCTGCATTATTCTGTAAAGGGGAGCTTCACCCTCATCAGTTGGGCCTATTAGTTTCTCTGAAATACAGTTCCTAGTGGAAAAACAGAATAAATGGTTAATTCTTTTCCCTTACCAAGGAGTTGCTTTGATAATCCCTTCAAAAAGTGATATTAAATTTCCAACTTTCTCTTTGTGTATACTCAGTTGATTTGCTGTGTTTAATCTATTATAATCATTCTTTTTAGTGCTCAAATTGCTAGTAGGAGTGACCCTTTCAAGATTGTCCTGTGTGTTCTTTTAACATGACCTCATTAATTTTCAAAAGCTTCCTTGCTTTTGACACAAGAAGATGATCCGAAACTCACCTTGTACATTCCCTGCCCCAGATCTGGAATTTTCTATTTCTTTAGGGCTCTTGTTCCTTTTAATATGGCATGGACAAGAGACCATAATCTAGGTAGTAGGGGATTTCCAAAGTTTCCAAACTTATCTTGACTTCCAAACTTCTATTGAAAGGCACAATTTAACAATATTAAAACCAAAAACGATTTCATCTTTTAAAATTACCTGAAACACACAATTATTTTGGTGGATCAATGACTTCTTTTTTTTTTTTTTTTAATTTAGTTAGGGTCTAGAAATCAAAGAGGGTACAAACTGAGAGCACTTAATTTTAACCATTAGACCACCAGGGAGCAGCAGTCTGGCTCAAACAGACAAGCAAAGATGCTGAACACTATAATGAATGCCATTAAAGTAGAACACCCCATCAGGTGCTTTTTTTTTTTTTTAATTTTTAATGTTTTATTTATTTCTGAGAGAGAGAGAGAGAGAGACAGCATGAGCAGGGGAGGGTGAGAGAGAGGGAGACACAGAATCTGAAGCAGGCTCCAGGCTCTGAGCTGATGGTCAGCACAGAGCCCAATGCGGGGCTCGAACCCACGAACAGTGAGATCATGACCTGAGCCAAAGTCGGACGCTTAACTGACTGAGCCACTCAGTTGCCCCCCCATCAGGTGCTTTAAACCAGATGTAGATACCAATCTAGACTATCCAAAAAAAAAAAAAAAAGATTATTTATATGAACAAGTAAACAATTGAGATTTGTAGATTTTTTTTACTTTTTGTAAAAAAACTTTAAAAATTATTTTAGAAAGAGTGCACACATGAGCTGGGGGGAGGGGCAAAGGAAAAGCGGAATCTTAAGCAGGATCCATGCTCAGCACAGAGCCTGACACGAGGCTCAATCCCACGACCAGGGGATCACGACCCGAGCCGAAATCAAGAGTCAGACACTCAACTGACCAAGCCATCTCAGTGACCTGAGATTTACGGGTTTTTTATTGTTTGGTTTTATTTTTAGTTTATTTTGTCATTTCAAATGAGATTCAACTTAATAAGTCTCCATATATA
Organism: Hyaena hyaena; assembly: GCF_003009895.1. NCBI lineage: Eukaryota > Metazoa > Chordata > Mammalia > Carnivora > Hyaenidae > Hyaena > Hyaena hyaena. The sequence continues at coordinate 462,514 of NW_024080663.1, forward strand.
GCAAATTACGAAAATATAGAACTTTTTCAGAATATGGGTGTTTTTTCTAGAGAATTCTTTCACAAAAATTAATCTGTACAGCATGAACGATTCTCAAAGAAATAATGGTGAGCAAAAGAAGCCAGACCAAAAAGAAAACATGCTGTGTGATCTATGTGTATAAAATTTTAGAAAACGCAAACGAATCTGTAATGACAGAAAACTGATCATAATTTGCCTTGGTATAAGGAATCTTTTGGAGCTGGTGGATATGCTCCTTATCTTGATTGTGGTGATGATGTTTATGGGTATATACATCTTCCACAATTTATCAAATTTTATAATTTAAGTTTGAGCAGTTTGTTGCATGTCTGAAAAAAAATGAGATTGCATAGGTTATGTTCAGAATAAAAAGTATCTGATAATATTTCTTATAGAGAACTGATCATTTGCTAACTATTCAGTTTCATTTGCCAGTCAGTGTATTCTGAACGATTATCTTGCACTATAATTTTATTTTGCTTTTATATTTATGTTTTGTTGTATTTTTTTACTGTAAGAATAAACCATAAAGCATAACCTGTATATAAGCAAACCTATAGAACAGTAGATTCAACTTATGAGACATTTATATATCCCTCTCTTTATAAGATCAAAATTAGACATCTTTTTTTTTTAATTTTTAATGTTTATTTTTGAGAGAGAGAGACAGAGCATGAGCAGGGGAGGGTCAGAGAGAGAGAGAGAGAGTAGAGACAGAATCTGAAACAGGCTCCAGGCTCTGAGCTGTCAGCACAGAGCCCAACGCGGGACTCAAACTCGGGAATGGAGAGATCATGACCTAGGCTGAAGTCGAATGCTTAACCAACTGAGCCACCCAGGTGCCCCAAAACTAGACATCTGTTAGAAATTAATCCTGTCTTCTAATGTTTGTTTAATTGATATTCTGTGGTACTATCTTTTGTAACATGGTGGTGTCTATTTTCCGAGGCTGGAGCATCAAGGTAATTTTGATGAGGGAAACTCTACTTGTGATGTTCAAGCCCCATCTATGAGTGCTTTGACTATAGACAGACCTCTCCTTGAAAAGAGCTTACTGGGGGCGCTTGGGCAGCTTAGTGCTTTAAGTGTCCCAATTCAGTGCAGGTTCAGCTCACAGTTCATGGGTTCAAGCCCCATACAGGGCTGTCTGCTGTCTGCATGGAGACCACCACATGGCTCAGTCTCACAAGCTGTGAGATCATGACCCTGAGCTGAAATCAAGAGTCAGGTGCTTAACTGACTGAGCCACCCAGGCACCCTAATTTTTTTTAACTTTATATATTTTACTCCTTTTTAAAGTGAGGGTATTGAGTATAGCCTAAAATCTTTTTTTTTTTAAATATTTTTATTTATTTCTAGGAGAGAGAGACAGCGTGAGCAGGGGAGGGTCAGAGAGAGAGGGAGACAGAGACTCTGAGATAGGCTCCAGACTCTGAGCTGGCAGTCAGCACAGAGCCCAACGCGGGGCTCGAACCCATGAACTGCGAGATCATGACCTAAGCAAAAGTCGGACGCTTTACCGACTAAGCCACCCAGGTGCCCCCTAAAATCTTTTTTGATGCAAAAACATGTTAATGAATATTCCTATTTTCTGGAGCAAGGGTATGGTTTTAATGCTGAGGCCATGTGGCAGCTATTTTAGGTATTCTGATCCTGAAGCTATGTGCAGGATTAAGTTGCCAGAATGTTTGACCACCAGATAAATGAGAGGTTACCATACTTAATTAATCCTAACTGTGAAGTCTTGCCAACATGGGGAATATTAAGGAAAGAGAGGAAAGAACATAAACTATAGCAGAATTCTTTATAAAACTATTATTATTCTTCCATTATATTGCATTTATCCTTTAATATCATCACCTACCATTGATTGAATGCTTTCTCTGTGCTAATGCTATATATACATCATTTCATATAAGCATATAGATTAAATTATGTAGATTTTAATCTGCATTTCACACGTGCCACACTGAGACTCACAGAGGTTTAATATCTTGCCTATGGTGACACAGCCAGTAACTGATAGAACTGTAATTTCACCCTAGCTTTGTTTAATTCTAAAGGCCATGTTCCTAATTGTTACACTGAAAATTCTATTCAGAGTCTATGGGTATCAGCTCCATTCTGCCTCTAGAACATTGGGAATGAGTTTCTAACACTGTTGATATGCATATTTGTGAAGTTCTGCTATAACAATATCAGTTAGGTGTCCCATAGAGTTTATAATATTAAAATATTTACCAGGATTAATACAATGTTCTGAGTTAAAGAAAAGCTTTTTCTTTTTTTTTAATGTATCTTTTTTTTTAGATGTTTTATTTATTTCTACGAGAGAGAGAGAGACAGCATGAGCAGGGGAGGGTCAGAGAGAGAGGGAGTCACAGACCGAAACAGGCTCCAGGCTCCGAGCCGGCAGTCAGCACAGAGCCCGACGCGGGGCTCAAACCCACGAACCGCGAGATCATGAGCTGAGCGAAAGTCGGACGTCCAACCGACTAAGCCACCCAGTGCCCCAAAGAAAAGCTTTTTGACATAAAACCATTCCAAAAACGTAGCTTGTCATTTAATTAAATTATACCCAGTGGCATAAGTTGCATGGTATACTGCGCAAGCATAATAAGCGCACAACGAAATGGTAGGTATAACCTAGTTTTGTTCAGCCAGTTATAGACTGAATTGATTGTATTAGCTGTTTCAAGAATTTGAAGTGAAAAAGAAAATGCAATGAGATCTCATTGGTTGGAGTATCATCAGCTCTCAATTCATGATGATTTATATGGGAACTAAAACTAAAGTTGACAGTTGTTCTATGAAGAAAGCTCTTCCTAAGCAGTTTTGCAGAGACCATAGTTTAAAACTTTTTATGGGGGCATCTGGGTGGCTCAGTTGGTTAAGCATCTGACTTCAGCTCAGGTCATGATCTCATACCTTGCGAGTTCAAGCCCCACATCGGGCTCTGTGCTGACAGCTCGGAGCCTGGAGCCTGCTTCAGATTCTGTGTCTCCCTCTTTTGCCCCTCCCCTGCTCATACTCTGTCTCTGTCTCTCAAAAATAAATGTTAAAAATTTTTCAAAAATTAAAAATTAAAAAATTAATTTTTTTATGAAAATGCATTGTGTCAAATAACCTTGAGTGCTCTAATGCTACAAAACGTTTTCTCCACAAGAATTTCCCAAATTATGTGAATTGACTACCCAAGAATGTGACAATTTCAGTTTTAATATCTTTTTATTTTTTTAAAAAAATATTTATTTTTGAGAGAGAGACAGAGTGCAAATGGGAGAGGGACAAAGAGAGAAGGAGACACAGAATCCCAGGCAGGCTCCAGGCCCTGAGCTGTCAGCACAGAGCCCCACGCAGGGCTTGAAACCACGGACTATGAGATAGTGACCTGAGCTGAAGTCGGACATTTAACCAACTGAGCCACCCAGGCACCCCTCAGTTTTAATATTTTTACTAATTCAAATGTTTGATTTAGTTAATCTGAAATAATAGTTCTATTATAAATTTGCTTCACACCAGGAATTTCACAACATTAAATTGACAGTTTTCATAACAAAACTTACTTATTTACCAGAGTTCTTTTGTTGTTCCTTTAAAACATTTAATTAAGTCTTTTTAAACTGTGTATTCTATGTCCACTACTGAAAGAACAAAATCCCACATATCAGTATAGTGCTAGAACCATGAAAATCACATCCCTTGGGGAGAGTTATGAAATTTTAGATTAGCCTTAACTCCATCCTCCTTTGAATCTATATATATGTTGATAGATTAAGAAATCCACCCTGCATTCCTGTAACGTGTTGTGATCATCACAGGAGAAAAAATATATATAAAAACTTAGAAAATGATTTAAAGTCCTACATAGTAGGGTGGTACTTTGTTGCTGAAAAGAGCTTTCTTCCACCAACTACATGATTGCTACAAAAAACATAATATGAATGACATCTCACCAATGAATTTGTCTAATTATTCATATGTATACCCAAATTATTCTAAAAGGCAGTACTACTTTGTCATGTATAAGAATGTTTTCCAGAAAGGTGAGTAGCCATACTTTCAGTGATCTTTTGGAAACCTATAACTTTTGTATATATTTGGGCATTTATACATTTCTCATATGTTCAGCAAATACACAATAAATCAGATTAGATTTGGAATTCCTACATTTGAATCTCCTTGGTTTCCCTTTTCATCTTGGTTCCTAATGCTCCTTCTTTCTTACTAGTTTCTCTGGTAATTTTAACAGATGTGGACACTACCACAGCGTTTCTCAAGTTACAACAAAATTATGCCTTGAACAATAGGAGTTGTATTCTAGCTACTTTGACTACAAAGAAAATTCACTAGTGCCATGAACTAATGGATACAGCACAGGGTGAATCAACCCTAGGAATGAATCCTAGCTCTTCACAGTTTTATTAGCTGTGTGAACTTGGGCCAGTCCCTTCATCTTTCAATATCAATTTTTTAAATTTCTTTTTTACATTTATTTATTTTTGAGAGACAGAGTGCAAATGGGGGAGGGGCAGAGAGAGAAGGAGACACAGAATTCGAAGCAGGCTCCAGGCTCTGAGCAAGCTGTCAGCACAGAGCCTGATGCAGGGCTCGAACCCACAAACCATGAGACTATGACTTGAGCTGAATTCGAACACTCAACCAACTGAGCCACCCAGGCGCCCCAAAATTTTTTTAATCCATTAAATAGGATAAGAACGCCTATCTTATACAGTTGGAGTAAAGATTAAGTTATGATATTACATATGTAGTGCAGTAAAATTTTTTACTTTTTAGGTGGTTGCGGGGGAGGAAAAATAATTCTCCCACTAACCTTCTGATTTCTTAGCTAAGACCCTTGTAATAAGAGACAGATTAACCAGAGAGAAAGAGAAGTTTATTAACATGTACACCTCATCTATACCTGGGAGACACCCAGGGAAAAATGAGTAACTCAAAAAGGTGGCTTTAGAGCTCAAGCTTAAATAGCATTTGTATAGAGGAAGAAGTGGGAGAAGGCCTCTTAGGGGAGAGTAAGTGATTTTCGTAGAAGATGAATGGGCCCTTAGAGAATAGATGGGAGGTATGATGGTGTGGGACAAAGTTTCCCGACTTCTAGTCTCCTCTTTTATGATGAGAGTCAATCTTCCCTGGTGGATGAAACTCCTAGGGAGGGGATTTATGACAGTGGAGTTCCTTCTGGAAGATCCATCTTTAGGCGCATGAGAGTTCAGAGAATGCCTCTCCCTGCATTTGCTGTTTTTCAAGTGCTTGCAGCTCAAAATAATCAGTATACCAAAGGGGCATATTTGGGATGGCATATTCTGCTACCCTTCATGGGCAATACAAGTTGTGTTGTTTTGTTTTCCCTTCCTCCCCTTCTGGGGAAATGTGAGAGCCCCTCTGGGCCAGTTCATCATAGACCAGTGAGGAAGAATGAAGAGACTGTCTTTCCATCGGTGCAGCAGTAAAGAATTGTTATTGGCTTTGAATCAAATGTCATAGCAAATTCAATTGCCTGCTTTCAGAGGCTTGGTCTCTAATGCACTCATTCCCGCAGAGATTTTCACTATGCAGCATTGATTTCCCAGCGTCAGACTTTGACAATGAAATGCTCTCAAATGCTTTTTTATTTTGGGTTGCAAAAATATATGCTAATAGCCTGGAAAATACATGCCTGGGGTAGTTTTTCTTCTATCGGTACTCCAGATTTAGAGAATGAACCAACCGAATTAGCATCAGCCATGAAAATAAAATCCTCCACAGCATCGCATAAGTCATATTCAGAGCAGAGAAAAATTTTAAGTACTTTATTATTTTGGGAAAACATTTTTAAGATTGTCACAGATTTTACATGATTCTTTCAGGGAATTTGTCTTACATTTGACTCCTACTATTTGTAAATGTAAATTTATAAGGAAAGTGTTTAAAATACAAAATGTTTAAAAATTATTGAAGAAGCTCTCATTGTTTTAACTTGTAGCTGCTGCATGATTTTAACAGAAATGAAGTAAACACCAGGTAATAATCATTAAACTACCAGGTGCCAGTACACCCCTTCCCTCCCCTTATTGTTCCCCAGTGTGTAGTTGTCTTTTCCCATTTTGAAGTAGCCTGGCTAGTATGCTTCTGACTATAAATTTTCAGTTGAATTTATTTATATATTATAAGCCACTAAGCTTGTTTTTGTCTTTATTTTTTAATATTTTCAACTAAAGAGTACCATTTTACCTCGTTACCAGATTCAGAGGAAGATGTTGTTGAAACCCCTGCCGTGTCCCATGATGAACACACACACCAAGAGATAAAGGGCCAGAAAACACTGGCCACTCCTGCGGTTCGCCGCCTAGCAATGGAAAACAATGTAAGTTCCCTTCATATTTAAGTGTGAGATTACACAGAAAATATGCATTTGTATCTATGAGAAATTAGCGAACTCTCCCCTGAGGAGGTGGTTCAAACTGAGATTAAAGGAAAAAGAAAATGTGTGTTACTGAAAAGTGATTGGTGCATAAAAGCACCAGTGAGAATTGAGAAGAAATTGCAAACTTCTTACTTACATTAATTGAGCAGTGTGAGTGTATTATTCTTTCTTAGAGCCTAAGAGTCAGGACTACCAGTTTTTGAACACTTGTAAATACTGGTGTTTTAGATCAGGTACCCTAGAAGCCAGCTTGAGACAGAGGTTTGGGTGCAGGTAATAGATTGACTGAGGGAGAGAATACCTTTTCTGGGAATGAGGGAAGCAAGATAGAGAAGGGAAGAGAAGGGAAGTGGGCCAGGCAACCATGTGATCTCAATGATCTGATCCACAGGAGCTGGGGAACACCAGAGAATTGTACTGAGGTGAGGCAAGCAGACCAGCCTTTTGTATTCCTTATCAGCCAGTCATTGGTGCTTTCGTGCCAGGGCTTGGTGGCCCCCAGGTACTGCAATAAGTGTGTACATGTTATCTCATTTATCTTTACAACAATGCTGTAAATTATGGGAGCTACTTAGAGACTTGGAGAGGGTCAAGTAACAGGTCCAACATCACACAGCTCACGCTGTGGTGGGGCCAGGATCCTGAAGTGAGATTCTGTGACTCTAAAACCAGTGCCCTTAATCATTATATACTGCCTCAACAACTATTGCCTCTGTTGTTTGGGCATTTATGAGTTAGACACCGTGTACACATTCTCTCTAATCCTCACAGCCATCCTGCAGGGTGGTTTGAATTATCCCCATTTTGCAGATGAGAAAGGGCAGAGAAGTTGATTAAGCTGCCTAAAATCAAGTAAGTAGCTGAACTGGGAATTTGTCTTTTCCAGACTTGGGCTCTTTCCACTATACCCCACAATGCAGGATTTTTGTCTGTTTTTGAGAGAAGTAGTTAAGTTACAGTGGGAAAAAAAAGAAGCTTACATTTTAGAAATATGTAATGAGTTATTAAAATGTTCATTTCCCTTTAGACTATTATCCTAACATTGGGAAACTATCCCAAGGAAATAATCTAGGATACATTCTTCCAAGTGTTTTATATAGCTCAAAGTGAGAAGGCACATATGGGTTCAAAATGAGGGATATGCTTGGGTAAGTTATGTTATAAACACTTAATGAAAATTTATGCAGCGCTTCAATGTGTTCAAATATGAAGACTATTTAGCATAATAGAAAATAGAAAAAATAGCATAGAATACTACATTGTTACAAGCGTCAGATGAAATAAACTTGTGTATTGCTTTGAAAGTTATAAACTCTTTTACTAATGGTTTTTTCTTAATTATATAGAAAAACTACCTATAGCAATGCATGATTTTGTTTTCCTATGCCATTTCTTACAGATGTATATAATAACTAGAGATTTGTGTAATTACTGGAAATCACTAGGTTTGTTATTATAAATCACCTTTTCTTTTTTAACAGTTTATGTATTTATGAATTGAATTTGTTTTCAAATTACAAACCAATGCCATTTACAGTTGTTTGAAATTACCTAAACATTTTTTTTAATTCTCAGAATTCTTTGTTATAAACTAAATGTTTGACATGATAAAGTCTTTTTTTTTAAGTCTTTTATTCTTCTGAAGTCATCCTTAGAGAAACAGTAATACAAATGAAGCAGGACTTCATTAAACCCTGAGGAATTAATTAATACACACCGAGTATGAAGCCATCATCTAATCTTATATGTCTATTTAAACAGAATTAAATTTAACAAGAATATACTATGTCTGTAACCAAACACAGAAGAGGATTAAATAAAGCCAGATCACAATGTTTCCAAAAAAAATCATGAAACTTTGGTTCCTGGGCCCAGTTCCAATGTGTATACCAAGGGTGGGCAAGGTCCCCGCAGCAAGCAATTCTCTGGACACAAACTGGGTATCCTCCAGTTCAGCTCAGTTCTGACACTGTCTGCTCACAGACAGTGCCAGAATTGACAGGTTAATAATTCCATCCTCCTAGACTGCCCACCCTCCCCCCACAACACTTCCTATGCCCTTTCGCCAGGCTATCGGCAATGCTTCTGACCCACTGCCTACAGACAGAAGGTTCTATTGGCCCACCCTCCAATTTAGCATGCCAGTCGCAACCCCAGGTTATTACCTATACTTCTGGCCTCCTGGCTATAGATGAGAAGTCCACACAATCCCCCCTTTGGGTTTGATTAATTTGCTAGAGCAGCTCACACAATGTAGGAAACTCATGTACTCACTAGATTACTGACTCATTAGAAAAGAATACACTCAGGAACAGCCAGATGGAGGGATGGAAAGCTATACGAAGAAAGAGATATAGAGGCCCTCTCCAGGTGCTCCCTTCTCCCCAAATCTCCATTATTCACCAACATGAAGGCTCTCCAAATACCTCCAAGCGTGTTGGATTTTTTTGGAGGCTTCATTACGTAACCCGTTGGCAACTGATCCAACCTCCTGTCCTCTCTGCTCCCGTTGGCGACTGATCCAACCTCCTGTCCTCTCTGCTCACCGAGTTTGGGATAAGGGTACCGAAAGGTACAAACTTCTAATCACGTGGTTGGTTCCCCCTGGCAACCAGCCTTCATCTTTAGGTTCCCTAAGGGCTTTACAAAGCTTCATTCACATCATAAAAGACACTTTTTTTTTTTTTAATCGTTGGTCATTTCAAGGATTTTAGGAGTTCTGTGCCTGAAATTGGGAGGAAGACCAAAAATATACTTGTCATAAATCACAATCTCACAATGAGTGTCTACTGGAAAGTGGAGTTATATCACTTATTATTCTGTAGAAAGCAATAATAAAACATATATGTGTCATTTAACTTGGGCTGAGAAACTCAACATTTCAAATATGTCTCAGTAAAATTAATTGCAATATTTTTCAGTGTTTATTTTTGAGAGAGCAAGAGAGAGTGTGCATGAGTGGGGGAGGGGCAGAGAGAGATAGAGACACAGAATCTGAAGCAGGCTCCAGGCTCTGAGCTGTCAGCACAGAGCCCTACATGGGGCTCAAACTTGCAAACCTAGAGATCATGACTGAGCCGAAGTCAGACATTTAACCAACTGAGCCACCCAGGTGCCCCTCATTTCAGTGTTTTCTACTTCCCTTTCTTAAACAACTATCAGAAAAAAAGTAAGAAAGCTTTTGTATGGTGATTATTTTAACTATTACTGGTTTACTGATAGCCAAGTTGTTTCAAACGTGCCATAAAGGCATGTACATGAGTGTGTCTTTCCACAGTGTCAGCTTTATCCAATCATAAAGCATTTAACTTGGCTTCACACATGTCACAATACAGCACAACAAACAAGATACAGTGAGGGGTAAGAAGTTAACAAATCCAACTGGAAGTCAGTTCCCGAGTATGCATTTGAGAGCAGAGGTGAGGGCGCACTCAGATCTAGGTCAGCTCTGGGCACACGCTGCTGATCATGTTCATGCAGTAGGGGATAGGGTCTCCTCTGTTCAGAGGTCAGTCAGGTGAACCTTTGGTAATAACTGCCTTTCCAATGCAGTCACATGTGGGAGGGTCAGCATCTGCAGAGCTTTGGCTACAGAAGTCTTCTCTGTTTAAAGGAGTTTAATTAGTCTTCGGCTTTGACAGGCCTCTTCTGGTTCAAATCAGTTCCTGGTTCTTCCGGTTCACATGACCTTACTGTCATCAGTCCTTAGTACTGCGCTGGTTTGGGTGATGCAGCCCGCTGTTAGCTGCAATGCCTTTGGCTGCTTAAGTCACTGCTTGACATGACTGAGTCCATCAGAAACATTGGCCGACATTTGTCACAGTGTTTAACTCTTTAAACTTTGACTTCTTATATAGTCTCAAAAAAGAAATCTAGTGAGAACTATGCAAGAAGTTTAAAAATGGTTGCTTAAAAATTTAAGTTTTCATAGCTGTGTATTATATGCAGTGTAGATACTGCATTGGTAAATGAACAGTATATACAAAAGTAACAAATGTGGGGTGCCTGGGTGGCTCAGTTAAGGGTCTGACTTCGGCTCAGGTCATAATCTTGAAGTTCCTGAGTTCAAGCCCTAAATCAGGCTCTCTGCTGCAATGAGGAGTCTGCTTTGGTTCCTTTGTCGCCCTCTTGCTGCCCCGCCCCCGCTTATGAGAGAGAGAGAGAGCTCTTAAAAAATAAACTTTAAAAAATAAACCTCTCTCTCTCTTAAAAAATAAACTTTAAAAAAAGTAACAAATGAATTTTAAAAAGTAACAAATTATTACATATGAAGGGCAGCTATAGTTCTTTTAGCATTCTATTAGGATATTAAAAAATGTTATTTCCTTATACTAATTTGTTGGGCAGAGATCTTTTTTTAAATTTTCAATTGGTTAAATTCCATTTAGAAACTTAAATATTGGACATATTTATTTTTAGAAAATATTATATTTAGCATTAAGATGTGTCATTTTTTTTAGATTAAGCTGAGTGAAGTTGTTGGCTCAGGAAAAGATGGCAGAATACTTAAAGAAGATATTCTCAACTATTTGGAAAAGCAGACTGGAGCTATTTTACCTCCTTCACCAAAAGCTGAAATTGCGCCACCTCCACCCAAACCAAAAGACAGAACTATTCCTATACCAATATCAAAACTTCCAGTATTCACAGGCAAAGACAAAACAGAACCCATCAAAGGTAATGACAGTAATGTAAGACACTAGGACAAGTTCTTTGGGGAAATTTACTTCAGTAGATCCATATGTATAGTATGGTGTTTTCAATTCTTACTGACAGGAAAGTTCAAATTCCCCCTTTTTTAGTGGTAGAATAACACAATTTTTTCCAGGAAAAGTTTCAGTGCATTTCTGCTAATGTCTGAAGAGTAATATGTTAGCAGGTTCCTTGGATTGTACACGTGTATACTGATAATTGCTCTTTTTGAAGACTTAAGATGTTAACAATTTTTAGTTACCTTGAAAATAACTAGCTCTGATTGGTTATTTATAAACTCTTAGGATAATTAACTTCCAGAAGCATGGCTTTGCAAGAAATCCATTAAGTAAATGCATGGCTTGCATCTTTTTATATATTTTCTTTATATACCACAGCATTGAAGGCAGTTACTTCCTAATATTATTACACTTGACCCTGGGTGCTATGCTGTAGTCAGTGCTTCAGCATTGGAATTAGTGTCTTTCAATTTATGGAATGAAGATGGTAGCCTCAAGAGGAAAAGTTTAGTTGGAAAAGTAAATAACATTAGAGAATGTTCAATTTCAATAAAAAGCTTTAAATGATTTGAGAATTCAAAAAATATATATGTATTTAATGTTTTCCAGGCTTTCACAAAGCAATGGTCAAGACCATGACTATGGCCCTAAAGATACCTCACTTTGGGTATTGTGATGAGGTTGACCTTACTGAATTGGTTAAGTTACGAGAAGAATTAAAACCCATTGCTTTTGCCCGTGGAATTAATCTCTCCTTTATGCCCTTCTTCTTAAAGGTGAGATTTCATTTGTGTCAAACAGGGCTTGAATAGGCCCTTAAAATTTTGGTTTGCAAATATACACTATTAACCATGAATTTAGAGAAAAACATTAACTTACACCATATCACATAGTTAGAAAAATGTACAAGTGCACCATTTCTTTGTTTCATAGGATTTTATAAAATTGACATTTGTGTCGTATTTTTATCAGCTCATCTTTTTGAGCTAGCTAAAGGACTGTCTTGCCAGTTAAGTAAAGCCTTTAATTCTGAAATGATCACTCCAGCAAAATCCTGATTTGAACAAAAATGAGACTTGGTATTGATCTTGCATATCATTGACGTGTATTCATTTTCATTTATTCAACAAACTTATACTGAATGTCCTGGGAATTGTTTCTAGGCCTTGGGACCAGTATAAAACAAGAGAGTCAGAAACAAACTAAACAACAACAAACACAAGACACTCAGCTGACTTTAATCAGCTCTATGTCTAGCTCACATTAACAACCATTTATGAAGCAGGTACCTTGTGGCGGACTATGTGCTAAGCATGCTGTATATATTATCTCTGTTAATTCTCAGAATAACCCTGACATGCAAATATTGTTATCTTCACTTTCTGTTTAAGGAAATTAGGGCTCAGAGAAGTTGAGAAACCTGTCAAGGATATATTGAACTCATGAGTGGAAAAGCCAGGTTTCGGGTTCTGGTCTGTTTCACTCAAAAATGCATACTGGATCTCTAACTCTAGTGTGGCTGGCTTCCTTCTAGCCCTTTCTCCATACTGCACTGAGACTGATCTTCCATAAATGAAATCACTGTATTATTCCCCAGTTCTTTTCAGTGGTCTCCTTCACTGTCTTCAGCAGAAGAGAGTGAGTGGGGCCAGTGGTATGACAACCAAGAAAGAGTCTCCTAGAAGTCAGTGTAACAGATCACCCCCAAATTTGGTAGTTTGAAATAACAGCCATTTATTATTTCTCATGAGTTCACAGGTAAGCAGGACCAGTCTACTGAGCTTGGCAGAGCTTATTTCTGTGTCTACAGACAGCTAGTAGGGTGGATGGGCTGGTGTAGGATTGGCCTTGGCAGGGATAACTCATTTCTCTCCCTTACATCTTTCTTTCCCCCCAGCATCCTAGCCTGCTCATAGTACTGGCAGGGATGAAGAGAGGAAGCAGAAACACTCAGGCACTTTTTCTAAGCTTTGCCGCATCAAGCTTGTTCTTATCTAATTGGCCAAAGCAAGGCACATGACTGAGCTCCGAGCAGTACCAAAGGGCATGGATACAAGAGAGGCTTGAACCATTGGGGCCATTCCTTCAGCTTCTCACACCAAAAGACAAGAAGAAAGTTGGGATGGGTGGCACCTGGCTGGCTCAGTCATTAGAGCATGTGACTCTTGATATTGGGGTCATGAGTTTAAGCCCCATGTTGAGTGTGGAGATTACTTAAAAAATAATAAATTATAAAGCCCTTAAAAAAAAAAGTTGGGATGGGAACAGGTTATTGGATTAGTAATGAAGAGGTCATGAGGAGCCTTAGCCAGAACTGATTGAATAAAGTATTGTTGAGGTCGAAGCTTGATTCCAGTTAGTTGGTGAATGAATAGAAATTGAGGAAGAAGAGACACTAAAAATATGTGGTAAAAGGCAGAGCATAGGCACAGAGGGCAATTATAGTGGTTGTTTGGTGTAAAGAAAGGTTCCACTTGCCCTCCTTCCCTCCTGGAAAAACTGGAGGAGATTTGTAGGCTGAGGGAAAGAGCTGGAAAATGAAGAGTTAAAAATAATGTGAGTGATGCCAGTGATGTCTGTTTTGAAGCAATCAGAGACCAACTTTTTAATATATTGAATTTATTTTATTATCTTTCTTCATTGTTCCAGTCTGAATGAAATATCTTTATTTTGAAAATAAAATTTAGTGTGCTTTATTTGTTTTAAAACAACATTTTTTTCTGCCTAAATAAGTTTCAGAACATTTGGAAAATAGTACAGTGTATTGTAGAAGGAAAAAATGACCTCGTATCTGTGGATACACACTTTGTTTCTTCTTTTACAAAATCTGGATTACATTCAAAATACCGTTTTTATGTGTAACACTTTAACCTTAGCTATGGGTTTTTATATACAGAAGATTAAAGTTACAGTTGTCAAATCAAATGCTTAATAAAACCTGCCTTAATTCTTCAGTTCAAGGAAATGATTTCTTTTCCTGACACGTCCACTGACCTACAGACAAATATTAACACGGTGCATATAAAGGGCTCTTAATTGGACTAAAGGAGGCTGGATTTTAAGGACAATCTTAAGCATTTTTATTTTCCTATTTTTTAAACTGAATACAAGCATGACAACCAAATACAATGTGTGAGCTTTGATTAGATCCTGGGTGGGCAGAGAAACAGATACAGAGAACATTTAGGGAACAGTTAGGAAAACTTGAATATGGACAGAAGAGGAGTGTTACAAAGTAAGAAGAGGAAAAAAGACAGGGAGATTAAGGGAGAAGAAGGCAGAGGAGGGAGAGTTTGGGGAGGTGGACTCCAAAGTAACTGTTTGCACCAGGTCTGCCCTTCACCTGGCCCCGGACACCAAGTGGAACGCCAGCGAGATCTGTGCCCTTGGAAACCCTTAATCACCTGTTCCTTCTCCACAGGGAAACAGCTACTACCTTTTTGTGTTTTAATTCAGTGTTTTGAACTGCAAGTTTACTTCTCAAGTAAGATTCTATGTGTAAGTGAGGAAATCACATAGAATTTAGACATTTTCTTTGGTACTTTGGTCAGTCTATATAGTTATTTTGAAAATCTCCTTGATGTTTACAGCTTCTTGACAACGTTATCTTTTTTTCTTAGGTGATTAGGGGGACCTGGCTGCACTTTGCTTGGAAGTAACATTGGGAGTAATAGGCCTAGGTACATAGAGACATGAAATTAAGCTCCATGTAAATTAAGAGATCACTCCCTCATTCCCTCCCACCCACCTCTGCTTCCAGTGTCCTGAGTTAAAAGCGCTAATGCTTCATTCTCTTTCTGTTCAACAGGCCGCTTCCTTGGGACTACTACAGTTTCCTATCCTTAATGCTTCTGTGGATGAAAACTGCCAGAACATAACATATAAGGTCGGCTCTGTGTTCTGCCAAGTTCTTGCAAATACAGAAAATAGTGCAGATGTACTTGTAGGTTAGAAAATCTTTTGTACCTCAAATAGTGATTTTTTTTTTTAGACTAGATTAAAGGTATGGGATAAAAATATTGAACCAAGGTACAATTTCTTGCTGTTGTTAATGGTTTTCTTGGTTAATTAGGATACTGTTCAGGGGCGCCTGGGTGGCTCAGTCGGTTAAGTGGCCGACTTCGGCTCAGGTCATGATCTCACGGTCTGTGTATTCAAACACAAAGACCATTGGAGGTTTGGAGGACCATTTTTAAGCCCGTTTGGTTTATTACTTAAAATAATGGAAATAAATGGCTGTCAGGCAATGGATTAGGTTAACCATTGTGCATACCCTCCTCTCAGAGAAATAACCTCTCTCAAAATGGAGTTCTTGCAGTTTTTAAAACCAGAATAATTTAAACAGAAATAGGAAAAGTAATGAAAGTATGGATTCCATTTGAGTGAACTCTTCTGTTTGGACTGAAGATTTATTGAAACTGAGAACACTTTTGGAGATGCTGATCCTTATTTATAGTTCTCATTAGAAACATACAACCTGGTAGTGAGCTTAGCTATGTTAACTGGTTGGATTTAAAATCTTCCCATATGGGGGCGCCTGGGTGGCTTAGTCGGTTAAGCATCCGACTTTTGCTTAGGTCATGATCTCGCGGTTTGTGGGTTCGAGCCCCGCGTCGGGCTCTGTGCTGACTGCCAGTTCAGAGCCTGGAGCCTGTTTCTGAGTCTGTATCTCCCTCTCTCTCTGACCCTCCCCTGCTCATGTTGTCTCTCTCTCTCCTAGAAATAAACAAAAATATAAAAAAAATAAAATAAAATAAAATAAAATCTTCCCATATGATATGATTCATATATATGATTAATACAATTTCCTGATTGAGTATATACTTGTTGCAAAAAAAATTCAGACAAGAATCTTTATCTTCAGTCCCATGTAACCATCTTTATCTTCAATCCCGTGACCCCAAATAATTTACTGTTTTTATGAAGATGGGCATCCTTCCAGGATTTTATTTTCACGTACTTTAAAAAAAAAATCATGTGTATTTATATGTATTGTCTTAATAACTTAAAGTTTTTAAAACTTATTTCTTTCTCATTTAATAGTTAATGGACATTATTACGTCAATAAATATGATTTTGTTATTTGTTTAACCAGTGGCTTATTATTGATGCACATTTTGATTGTTTGCAGTTTCTCAGACTTAGTCTGAATTCACTATCCCTGTGTACCTCTTTATACTTCTGTATTTATCTCCTAAACACAAAGTTATATAAATGTTGGTATATATTGATAAATATTCCCCAGAAAATCTTATATACCCACCAGCTTATACATCCACTAGTAATGTATAGAAATAGCCTGTTGCCCTATATTCTTACCAATAAGACATTATCTTTTGCAAAATTTCTTTTAAAATTCTTTAAAACTTATTTAAATCATCACCAATCTGGTAGAAACAGTTTGTGGTTGCTGTTTTTATAAGACAGTGAAGATTGTTCTCTTCTTTTCTGTTAACTTATGAAAAGGCTTCCTGTATCCTTTTTTTTAGGCTTCTCACAACATTGGTATCGCAATGGATACTGAACAGGGGCTGATTGTCCCTAATGTGAAAAACGTTCAGATCTGCTCTATATTTGAGATCGCCGCCGAGCTAAACCGCCTTCAGAAATTGGGCTCTGCAGGTCAGCTCAGCACCACCGAGCTTACAGGAGGAACATTTACTCTTTCCAACATTGGATCAGTGAGTAAAGAAATGTTCACATTCATAAACCGTAACTTACAGTTTCTGATCATATATTCAGTGAAAAATATTTCATTTGCCATTTGTTCCTCAAATGCTTAATTTTTCTACTCTTTCTTTTTACTTTTTTTTTTCTTTAGATCGGTGGTACCTATGCCAAACCAGTGATACTGCCACCCGAAGTAGCAATTGGGGCTCTCGGAACAATTAAGGTGTGTTTATTAAATGACTGGCAAAAGAGTTTTAGCAAATTGGGAGAGTAAACACAAAAGAGTGACATTTCTGAGGTTTTCCCCTGGCTTTGTAGGTCTGAGTCTAACATTTGGCTCAGTAAGCCAATTAATTCTTCCTAAGAGGTAGTCCTGCAATTGTAGTATCTGCCTTTATGTATAATATGGTGGTGATCTGGCTTCTTCTGTGTGGATCAACCATCATGGTTTATGCCAGGCACTGATGAGAGTCTTTCTGGATTACTACAAATATAGCTAATCTGCTTCTATCAAAATACCTTTATTTCCCAATACCAAAGATAATAATAGGCCAGTACAAATGATTGTTTATAACACAGTGAGACACCATTTAGAGCATTTTGCTCACACTTCACTCTGTTCAAGAACCAGTGAGAGTACTAGTTAAAAATGCAATATTCTTGGGGCACCTGGGTGGCTCCCCAAGTTAAGCATCTTGACTCTTAGTTTTGGCTCAGGTTGTGATCTCATTGTTTGTGGGTTTGATCCCCACGTCGGGACCTGTGCTGACAGTGTGGAGCCTGCTTGAATTCTCTCTGTCTGTCTCTCTTTCTTTCCCTCTCTCTCTCATTCTCCCAAAATAAATAAAGTTTTAAAAGAAAATGCAGTATTCTTGGCCTTGGGGACAGAGCTTCCAGAACTTAACACTTTAAATAAGAACTCAGGTGAGGGGCACCTGGGTGGCTTAGTCGGTTGAACGTCCGACTTTCGCTTGGGTCATGATCTCATGGTTTGTGGGTTCGAGCCCCGTGTCGGGCTCTGTGCTGACTGCCAGCTCAGAGCCTGGAGCCTGTTTCAGAGTCTGTCACTCCCTCTCTCTCTGATCCTCCCCTGCTCACGCTGTCTCTCTCTCTCCTAGAAATAAAAAAAAAATAAAAATTAAAAAAAAAAAAAAAAAAGAACTCTGGTGGTTCCAACCTGAGTGACCTGAAGCCATGTTTTAGGAGACACTGACTTAGAATAAAGAACTAGCGTTCCAAGAAACGTAAATATGAGCCTTACCCTCATCAGATCAATAACTTTTCAGTGTTAAGAATTCTCTTTCAAAAATGGAATATAGGGGCGCCTGGGTGGCTCAGTTGGTTAAGCATCCAACTTCGGCTCAGGTCATGATCTCATGGTCTGTGGGTTCGAGCCCTGCGTCAGGCTCTGTGCTGACAGCTAGCTCAGAGCCTGGAGCCTGCTTCAGATTCTGTGTTTCCCTCTCTCTCTGACCCTCCCCCACTCGCTCTCTGTCTCTCAAAATAAAGACTTAGGAAAAAAAAAAGAACCAGGTTCTACCATTCAAAAGCCATGTGATTCAGACACGATACTTGACCTCAGGTAAAAACAAACAAACAAACAAAAAAAAACACAAAATATAAAGCCTCTGTAATTGTACTTCAAATATCTTTAAATTTAAACAAGAATATTTTCTTCTTTTTTTTAATGTTCACTTATTTTTTTTGAGAGAAAGAAAGAGAGACTGAGAGAGCACATGAGCAGGGGAGGGCAGAAACAGAGAGAGGAAGAGAGAGAGTCCCAAGCAGGCTCCGTGCTGCCAGCCCAGAGCCTGACGTGGAGCTGGATCCCACAAACTGTGAGATCATGACCTGAGCCGAAATCAAGAGTTGGTCACTTAACCAACTGAGCCACCCAGGCACCCCGCATTCAGCCTTTGATTTGTTTTCTTTCTTTCTTTCTTTTTGTTAATGTTTTATTTATTTCTGAGAGAGAGAGTGAGACAGCGTGAGCAGGGGAGGGTCAGAGAGAGAGGGAGACACAGAATCCGAAACAGGCTTCAGGCTCTGAGCTGTCAGTACAGAGCTCGACGCGGGGCTCAAACCCACGAACTGTGAGATCATGACCTGAGCCGAAGTCGGATGCTTAACCAACTGAGCCACCCAGGCGCCCCCTTTGATTTGTTTTCTTGCAGATAATACTTTAGCTGGTACGTTACTCCCTTTTCCTAGCATCTACTTTTCCTTCTGGCACATGGAGGAGTTAGGGAAAAAGGACCCTAAAACCCATAGTGAGACTCTGTTCTTTGCAAATCAGGTATGTCTCTGAATATAATTTCCCTGTCACCCATTCTCCACCCAGCAAGAATTCAGCATTTGAATCTCTCAGAATTCTTTTTTTTTTTTAATGTTTTATTTATTTCTGAGAGAGAGAGAGACAGTGTGAGCAGGGGAGGGTCAGAGAGAGAGGGAGACACAGAATCCAAAACAGGCTCCAGGCCCCGAGCTGGCTGTCAGCACAGAGCCCAACGCGGGGCCCAAACCCACAAACTGTGAGATCACGACCTGAGCCGAAGTCAGACACTTAACTGACTGAGCCACCCAGGCGCCCCTGAATCTCTCAGAATTCTGACTTCCTGCAGTTTGCAAGCCACCATACCTATCTGACAAAGTTTTGTTTTTCTTTTCCTTAAAGAGATGTATTTTCTTCTGGATTGTGTGTGTGTACACACACACACGTAATTATGGTAAGATCTACAAAACATAAATTTATCATTTTAATGTGTACAGTTCAGTGGCAGTAAGAACATTCACGTGTTTACACCGTCACCACCATCCATCTCCTGAAGTTCTTCATTGGCCCAACAAACTCCTATGTATACATCACCTTTTGTTTATCTGTTGTTCATCTCTAATGAGTATTTGGGTTGTTTTCCTTCTTTGGCTATTGTGAATAGGGCAGCTATGAACATTGGTGTACAGAAATCTGTTCAATAGATGTATTTTTACCAAATCATTGTACCTGTGATTTCATCAAGCTATGAAAAATAGTTCTTGGAGTGTAAGTCTTCTAATATTGGTTGGTAGGAACAAATAGTGCGTATTTAATTCCTTTCTTTCATTGTGTCGTCTCTCCTTTGCCATTCCCTGTTTTCACTATAAATTTTGACCTTCTCGTTGCTAAGTGGTCTAAGTGACTAAAACCCCCACATAACTCAGTTCCCAGTCCTTGTCCTTGACCTGTTGGCTGCACCGGAGTCAGTTGAGCACCCCCCCTCCCCCCCGTGGAAAACATCTTTCACTGTGACATGAAGAATACCTGCTCTTGTGGCTTTCCTTCTGCCTACTGCTTATTACCTCCGAGGCTCCTTTGCTCAAACTTCCCTATCTCCCAATCTGTAAGCTTTGGGGTATTTCAGGGCCCCCTTCTGGCCGTTTTCTTTATCTGATCCCACCTTATAGCTTTAAGTACCATTTATATACTGATGACACTCAAGCTTATCTCTCTCCTTTGATCTGCAAATCCATGTATCCTGGTTGGATATTAATTAGGCATCTTAAATTTCCTGTTCCTTTCCTCACCATTCCCACCCTCAAAACTTACCTCCCCTATCAGTAAATGACCATTCTGCTTGGAAACGGTGAAGAGCTTCTCACCTCACTCAGGATCAGAGCCAAAGTAGCTGCAGTGGCCTGTGTGGCCCTCCACTGGTGCTACTCAGTGTGATCAGGGACCCGTGTGGGGCCATGATTGTATCCAGACTGTGAGATTAGTACAGAAAGGGAGAGTAGCGCTTAGACGCTCTCACAGAAGTTTGACAGGTGATTTTAGGTCTATTGAATCTAATAAGAAGACGTTAAGGCTTATGATTTATATATCTTTTTAATTTTCTTTCTGTAATTTACGTTAGATATATTTTTAAAAATAACTTGCAGTGGATTAGAAATTTTATTTAATTTATCTTTTTATTTATTTTTGAGAGAGAGAGAGACAGAGACAGAGTACAAGTTGGGGAGGGGCAGAGAGAGAGGGAGACACAGAATCTGAAGCAGGCTCTAGGCTCCAAGCTGTCAGCACAGAGTCCAACTCAGGGCTCGAACCCATGAACCACGAGATATTGACCTGAACCAAAGTCGTACGCCCAACTGACTTAGCCACCCAGATGCACCTGGATTAGAAATTTAAAAAAAACAACAATAGGTCATTTACCAAAACAGACTGAGAAGCATTGCTCTTGACAATGTGCCTCACTTTCTTTCTGTCCCATCTGTGACCTCATCTCCCACCTCTCACCCTGCCTCTCCATCAGCCGCCCTGCCTACTTTGCTGTTCCTCCAACACTTCAAAGTCATGTTTCCTCTCTGTCTCTCTTGGAGGACCCATCTGGCTTGTTTCCTCACCACCTTCAGTGAGGAAATGTTGGTGAGGCTTTCCCTGCTCACACTGTCAAACAAAAAATGCTGCCTACATCTAGCCACTGCCTACATTCTCTCCCCTTTCCACATGGCTTTATTTTTTCCTTTGTACTTTTCGCTGTCTAACATGCTATGTATTTTCTTATTTATGTCAACTGTCTCTCTTTCTCCATTAAAATGGTAGCTCCAGGAAGGCAAGGATTGTTTGTTTTGTTCTCTGCTTTAGCCCGAGTCAAGAAAAGTACCCTGACATATAGTAGCTGCTCAATAAATATTTGTTTTAACAAAATTGAAATCTGAAGTGAGATTTACTGTATGTATGGAAATTGTACAGAGGACAGGAAGTACCTTGGAGAAAGTGAAAACCTTGAGGCAAATACAAAGATGGGAAAAATTTCCAAGTCACTTGGGATGCCCCTTTCTTCTCTATCACAGGAAGGGGGGTTGCCTAATCCTTCACCATGGCTGTTGCTAGACCTTGCGCTTGGAGCAAGTGAAGGCTGACTCTGTTCTTTGCCTTATTTCTAGGCCCTTCCCCGATTTAACCAGAAAGGAGAAGTGTATAAGGCACAGATAATGAACGTGAGCTGGTCAGCTGATCACAGAATTATCGATGGTGCTACAATGTCACGCTTCTCTAATTTGTGGAAATCCTACTTAGAGAACCCAGCTTTTATGCTCCTAGATCTGAAATGAAGACTATAAGGCGTCACTGAACTTTTTCAGCTTCCAGAGAACATGTAGAGCGTAGTTGCGCAGCACACGTTCTTCATCACAATCTGTATTATTAATGATTTGTATTGTGTGATTAAGGTTCCAAGGCGCAATATTTGTCTCTGTTCTGTTAGACTCTTTACAGAAAATAAATAATGGTATACTAGTTCTCCTGGGGCTGTCACATTTTATAGGTCATAGCATGACTTCTTATTATGGTGCTGAGGTCTTTGTGTCCATGGACTGAAACTAGCAAGATTTATAACAACAAAATTAATGTTACTAAAAGGCAGATTGCCATATCTAGTATTTACCCTATTTTTTTCTTTTCCTTGTTTTAATTTTAGACTGACCTTTAATGAAACTTTTCAATAACATAGTTGGGAAATGGAATTTATACGCAAAAGTGTCTTCCATTTCCCCACAATAATGCTAACTGTTGTATATAATAAGTGCAATTATACTTAATCTTTTAAGATACCCACAGTTATGTTGCTCTGTAGAGATTATCTGTAAATGTCTTGTTTATATAAACTAATATCTTTTAAAAGAGAAAATTATAAGCTAATCTTAAAAATGCCCAATTATAGGGGTGCTTGGCTGGCTCAGTCAGAAAAGCATGTGACTCTTGATCTTGAAGTCATGAGTTCAAGCCCCAACTTGGGTGTAGAACTTCTTTAAAAGAAGAAAAAAAAAGCCCAGTTATAGTTTTATAACCAGTAAGGCCATCAAAAGTGTTTGTCTAAAATAGATACACTTTTAGAATTTTGGTAACTTTTTGGTGTTTTGTTAGGAAAAAATCTTCACCTCTGCAAACTTGCCTCATGTAAGAAAAGTGCTTTAAATGTAGCAGCCGCTGACATTGTCTTACATTTAGAAGTCCATTGCCTTTTAACTATTTTTTATCTTTCTTGTCTTCAGCTAACACATAGAATAGAATAAGAAATTAAGATGTATTCCATTCTCCATATCCTAAGAAGGAATGTGCATAAGAGGAGAGAGAAGAGTCTAGTGGGTAATTATGGACATTAAAATAATCTCATATAAATATGAAGATATCATCATCATCATTTTGTAAGAGCCCCGCTTTAATCAGAAATAGCATCAAAGTGAATATAATCCAACGTTTTGATTTGCATTCAGAAATCCAGTTTGCTTCTAATGTTGTGTAATTGACTACTGTATGCTCAAGTGAAATTTTGTGAGGAAAAAAAAGTTGTTTTAAATCTACTTGATTTTTTTTCAAGATGAAAATTATGTGTAAATTAGAAAATAATGGATCAAATGAATGCTATCATTTTTTAAATTTAGGAAGTACAAAGAATCACAAGGAAAATAAAGTCATCCAGGATCATACCGCTATTAACATTTTGATCAAGGTATCTGTATACATAGCTCTTCTTTTTATAAAAATCAGATCGTGCTTTATCTACTATTTTATAATTTGATTTTTTAATTTAACATTATATTACAAGTAATTTGACATGTCAATAAACAACTCTACATTATCATACTTTTAAATGGCTGCATAATATTCTGTTGTATTTGTTATACATTTGATATTAAACGTCTACTGTGTACTAAGCTTGGTGCTAAGCACTGGCCTCCCCTCATGGCCCCACCTCCATCAGGTTTACAGTCTAGCAGAGGAGGCAGGTGTTAAATAATTTTAAAAGTAAGGGGTGCCTTGGTGGCTCAGTTGGTTAAGCATCCAACTTCAGCTCAGGTCATGATCTCATGGTTCGTGGGTTCAAGCTCTGCACTGGGCTCTGTGCTGACAGCTAGCTCAGAGTCTGGAGCCTGTTTCGTATTCTGTGTCTCCCCTTATCTCTGACCCTCCCCTGTTCACACTGTCTCTCTCTCTCTCTCTCTCTCTCTCAGAAATAAATAAAAACTATCCAAAAAATGACATAATTAAAAAAAGGTTAAAATATCATTACGTGTCTAACTGGGGAAAAACCAGGGTGCTAGGAGGGCATCTAATACATGCTGCTAATCCTGTCTGGGAGGGTTAGGAGAGGAGGCACCAAGGGCGCCTGGGTGGCTCAGTCGGTTAAGTGTCTGGCTTCAGCTCAGGTCATGATCTCACGGTTCGTGGGTTTGAGCCCTGTGTCGGGCTCTGTACTAACAGCTAGCTCAGAGCCTAGAGCCTGTTTTGGATTCTGTATCTCCCTCTCTCTCTGACCCTCCCCTGGTCACGCTGTCTCTCTCTCTCTCTCAGAAGTAAATAAAACATTAAAAAAAAAAAGGAGAGGAGGTACCATAATTTAACCAATTCCCTGTTAACGGCATTTGCAGACTTCTAAGAACCGTATGATCCGTTGTCTCTTAAAGAAGATTCCCCAAAGCTACACTAGACACTGCCCCTTACCTCCCATTGACTATAACTTAGTCATGAGGCCACACCTAGCTGCAAAGGAAGCTGGGAAATGAGAGGGCATGTGCTTAATATGAGAGGGCATGTGCTAAATATTGTGTTACTCAGGGTGAAGGAGAGGATGAATACTAGGGATTATTGCCATCTCTGCCACAGAAGATATTTTATCCATTTCTGGTTATAGAAGACCAGAAGATACATAACAATTTTTTAATGTCCCATAGCCACTAATGTGCAAACTGAGGCTCAACCCATGTGAGCCCACTTGCTAGTCTATCACATCACATCTTAACACAACTCTGATCAACTTCTCTGACTTAATCTAGTAAGCAACAGACAGTAGTAATGGGTTGAGACCCTATCAAGTGAATTGCCTAACGAAGCCCAGATTTTACATTATCCTTCTTCAGGTCTCCTCTAAGCTGTCTAAGAGAGTTTCCTTTCTCTTGTTTTCTCATCTGTTCTTGTCCCCGGGGACAGGTCACAAGGATCACTATCAAAAAGGTCAAAGATTTGAGGGGGGTAAAAATGCAAGGCCTATTTGTTGCATTCCATTGTTCGAATTTCTCTCCTCTTCAGCATGAACCTGTACTTTTAAAGTGTAACGGTCAGGACTTTTTTTCAATATTAGTGGCAAAAGCCTAATTCTTACTAGGATATATTGCAAAGGGAACTTGATTCATGTCACTGAAATCCTCAGGGGCATCAGTTTCAGGTATGGCTGGATCCAGGGCCTTAATAAATTCAAGACCATCTCTCTTTTGCTCTGTCTCTGTGTGCCTCTGTCTCTATATCTCTGTCTCTTCACTCAGTAACTCTTGGATCTTTTTTTTTGCCTTATGTTGACTTTATTCTCAGGTCAAGCTGTCCCAGCGTGTTGACAAAGATGGCTACAAGTACCCAGACTTACATTCCTTAGAACTCACATTGTTTCCAGTTAAAATCCCAAGGTTTTGATTGGTCTGGCTTGGTTCATGCTTATCAATGTGGACCAGGGAATATAATACCCTGATTGGCCAGGCTTGAATCATAACGGTCACCTCTAGAGCCTGGGAATCAGTCAGCCCCATTTAAGCACATCGACTAATAAGAAAGGGGATCTGGAAGAATATCAGGACAGATGAAAAAATAAAAGTCAACCACATAAAGTGAGATGTTGCCTTGGCACCCCACCTCATAGTAAATAATGAATGTTTTCTAAAAGGGCTCTTTAAGACGAGGGGTAGAGAGGAAGCTGAAGAGGTAGAATAGGGAATGGGAGGTAAGTAAGATAATATTAAACTGTCGGTTGTGATTCCAAGATTTTACAGTCTCTCTGACAAAGAATACTTATATTTTCTTCCTAGCTTTAGTTCCATGTTAATGAGAAGTAATGTGATTCTCAAATGTCCAATGATGCAGTGTTGACAATTCATCTGATGTCAAAATATGAATCACTAGCTTCAGTAGCTTCTATTCATCTTTCTTTTTTTTTTTTTTTTTTTTTTTTTTACAAATAGTTTATTGTCAAATTAGTTTCTACATAACACTCAGTGCTCATCCCCAAAGTGCCCTCCTCCATGCCCATCCCCCCCTCCCCCCCACATCCATCAGTCCTCAGTTTTTGTCAGCATTCAAGTCTATTCATCTTTCTTAAAAAATTTGCATGCTAATCTATTTTTGCATGAGAATCTGTTCACTAGCTTTGAGGTTTTATGCTTATACTGATATATTAATTATGGCAGAAGGAAAAAGTCGAAGTTACGTTTTCCAAGCCCATTTCTATGAAAAACCAAGATTAACAGGATGCTATGGCTTACCATAGGGATACCTATTAAGGAAAAAAGAAAATGCACATTTCAGTTTACCTGACATCCTACGAGAGATCATGGTCTCCAGGTTAAATAGGTTCCTTCCAAATTCTTCAGCAAAAGTCTCACCATTCTTCACAGTGCCTGTGCCAAGTCGTTTCTCTTCATTTAAGCACCTACACAAATGGACCCCTGCAGCCCTACTGTATCCAGCGGACAGCTCTTCCTTCTGTCTGCAGAGAACACAGGTGATTCAACCCAGGGATCTTTCATTTCTCCCCTTTTCACCTCAGAATGTCCATATTCTCACACTTTGTTTTTCTTTTTGAGGAAGATGTGATTCTCTATCAGCAGCTTCCTGTTCACTATTTTAATTCCATTTCTTCCTCCTGATCCTTGTTTTATATTTAATCCCATGGCCCATTTTGATCTTTTAGTCTCTTCCTCACATCTAGAACTGTACCAAATGTACTTCTCCAGCACATTGGTTAAGATTCATTTCCAGTTCCGAGAGGGGGGGATGGGCATAGAGGAGGACACTTATGGGGATGAGCACTGAGTGTTATGTGGAAACTAATTTGACAATAAACTATTTGTAAAAAAAAAAAAAAAAAGATTCATTTCCAGTTCCTCATGGAGAGGTTATTGGAGACTGAGCCCAGAACCCTCAGCAAATTTATTTTTTTTCTTGTTAATAAATGTCTCAAGGTAATGTTGTATGCCTATAAACCTGTTTTCTTTTTGGGCACCCAGTTAAATATTTTCTGTCTTAGTTTGTGGTTAGGTAGAGCCATATAATTTCTTTCTAGCCATTGGAATAGGTAGAAGTGATGTAAACCATTTCCAAATGTGACCCATAGAACCCCCCAAGAGATCCTCCATACTCCCTCTGTTTCCTCTCCATAGCAACCTTGAAGACTTTATGTTGAAGATGGCAGCCACACAAGATGGAAGAAATGAACATCTCCAAATGAATAGTTGGCAAAAAGCCTCCCCACCACCACACCCCAGCACTGATTGGTTTGGAGTGATACAGGTGAAATAACTTTTATTGTTTTAAGACACTGATATTTTGAGATTAATCTTCTAGGTAGTAATAACCCTAACTCTGAGCTGTCCAATGCAATAATCACTAGCCACATGTAGCTCTTCACATTTAAATTTCAGTTAATTCAAATGAAACAAGATTAAATTTCAGCTTCTCAGTTATACTAGCCACATTTCACTTGCTCAATAGCCACAATAATTAATTGAAATTTAAATGTGAAGAGCCACATGTGGCTAGTGTCTACCATACTGGACATTGCAGATATCGAATATTTCCATTACCATGGAAAATGGTATTGAATAGTGCTGCCCTAACTAATAAATATAGGGAGAAAACTGTTCTTACTTTTTTTTAAGTTTATTATTTTGAGAGAAGGGGAGAGAGAGAGAGAGAGAGAACATGCACACGTGTGAGGAGCAGAGAGAGAGAGAGAGAGGGAAAGAATCCCAAGTAGGCTCCACACTGTCAGTACCAGAGTCTGATGTGGGGCTCAAACCCACAACTGTGAGATCATGACCTGAACTGAAATCAAGAGTCAGACGCCCAACCTACTGAACTGCCCAGGTGCCCTGAACTGTTCTTATTTTTTAAATAATCCCCTCCCCCAAGAAGCTCTCTATTTCTCTAAAGCTAATTTCCCTCTACCTAAACAGAAGGCTCAAAACACTCCGTTATCATATTGTTAGCTTTACCTATACCTGCCGCTGCACTTACTTTTGCCTGACTTCTGGAATGGGTGGCCTTGAACCCCTTGTGACCTGGCTTCCTTCCCCGCTGCTCACCTGTAATCACAGTGTGCTCAGCAAAGGGTTTGGCCACACCTGTCTCCCAGATGTCTCCTAAATAGTGCTCTCTACATCCACCTCTCTCCTGAGCTCTAGGCCCCCATTTTCACTCTTTAGCGTCTCAAGGTCACCACAAGTTTCAGGGATACCTCATCAGAGAGGTCAGTTCTGAATTATTTATGCCAAGCCCTGAAGTGACTCATGTTATTGTTATCTCCACAAAATCACCACAGCTCTTTTACATTCCAGAAGGTATTACCATTTAGGTGAACACTGAAGGTAGCATGAATCCTTGATGATTGCAAGGTCAGAATGAAATGAAAATGACTTCATTATGAGGCTGTTCCAGTCCTGAGCAGAAGGGTTTTGTGGGTTTTTTTTTTTTTTATTTCTAGGAGAGAGAGAGAGAGAGACAGCGTGAGCAGGGGAGGGTCAGAGAGAGAGGGAGATACAGACTCTGAAACAGGCTCCAGGCTCTGAGCTGGCAGTCAGCACAGAGCCCGACGTGGGGCTCGAACCCACGAACCGCGAGATCATGACCTAAGCGAAACCTGGACGCTTAACCGACTAAGCCACCCAGGCGCCCCCTGAGCAGAAGGGTTTTAACCACGAGCTAATTCCTGTGCTAGTCAGACCCTTGTGAGAGGACTCTAGGCCAGCTTGCTAGAACTGAGCAGGAGAATTTGGAGACAGTCCAGAGGAGAGCCACAAATCCCAATCATGAGCAAGAGTAATTGCAGTTCTGTTATAAGGAGGCCATCTATATCAGGCTTTTACTGAGTATCATGTGGAATGTTACAACACAAAGCATTGGGAACAGCTGTTCTGGGCCTTGACGAGAGACAGGACAGCAGAAATGAGAACAGGTGGGAGATCAAGAATTTAGGTTAGATAAGAGGCAAAGTCAGGACGGTCAAAGAAGGGTTCCAGCTAATCCCAGGCTGAGGCGGGGAGGCTGAGAAGGGGGAGGCCGACGCCCCTGCAGCAGCCCCAAAGCCTCCACCCACTGTATTTCCAGAGGAGCCGTTAGACTATGCTAAATTTGCGGTAAGCTACGTCACTTGGAATTTGCTGCAGGAAGCTTCTTAATATGTTCTAAATAGGTGTTAAACAGTTCTCAAACTGTGGCAAAAAGGAAAGTTAAAAAAAAATCGAGGTTATAAAATCTGTGTGGAAGTTGCAAGAGTGCAATCATCTGGGAAAACCTAGCAAATTCATTTCCTGGGAAAGGGAAGCCAGAGTTCAAACTGCTTTAACAAAGGCAGCTATGTGATGGCACGGGTAATTAAGTTAATGGAAACTGCAGGGATGAATATAAATCAGAATGACTAATGATTTGAAACATTAGTTATTCAAATGCGACACAGAGGAGTCGATGAGCTAAGTCGCCACACTAATAACTCTGCAAACCAAGGCCTTCACAAATTGCACAGGAACCTGGCTTTGGTCCCATTGTGTTTCTGGCGCAAGCTTAGAAGGGCCCCCATTGGTCACACATTGCTTGGACAGCAGAGCAGAACAAACTGTCACAGAGACAGCATAATTTTTTAAAACCACTATGGTCATTTGCTGCACTAGTTTCCCTAATAAGGTTGTGAAAATGAAAACTATTGGCATATAAATGTAATGCATTCTAATTTTAATAAAATGGTATTTCCAAAAGATTTTGGTGGAGGTGGGGGTTGTTAAAGAGTTAAAAGTTTTGGGGCGCCTGGGTGGCTTAGTCGGTTAAGCGTCCGACTTTCGCTTAGGTCATGATCTCGCGGTTCGTGGGTTCGGGCCCCGCGTCTGGCTCTGTGCTGACTGCCAGCTCAGAGCCTGGAGCCTGTTTCAGTCTGTGACTCCCTCTCTCTCTGACCCTCCCCTGCTCATGCTGTCTCTCTCTCTCTCCTAGAAATAAATAAAACATTAAAAAAAAAAAAGGTTAAAAAAAAAAGAGTTAAAAGTTTGGCGTAGCTTTTCTGTCTGTAGAACTAAAATGCTGTGCAGAAAAATAAAAGCAAAAAGAACATATTTTTTTTTATGTGGCCTACAATACTTTATTTGACCAAAAGTGAAATTTTAGGATCATTATTTGGTTGGCATATGAGAGGTGGTGTTCTTTCTTTTGTTTTTTCTTTTGTTTTTTGTTTTTTTTCTTTTGAAACAAGTCTGCAGTGGCTTCTCTTCTTTGATCATCTGATTTGAGGTTTAAATTGCTGCAGAAAGTTGAATAATATTCTGATTACTGCTTAGGTTTTATATTTCCTGCGAAACATTCTTTACACAAGAAAACTATGGCACCAACTTAGTCATAAGAGAAATGATGTTTGGTTCACATATATTTTGTTTGTTAAATGACGTATTAAAACTCCCAGCATGCTTTTCTCAAATGAAGATTTTAAACTCATTTCCAAATCACCTTCTAATTTATGGCCAATTCCCTGTAGGCTGGAGAATAAATGAGTGTATGGTATGGATACACTAATTTCTTGTGTCTCCACTATTGATTAGGTTAGGGGAAATGGGGTGTGTGTGTGTGTGTTTGTGTGTGTGTGTGTAAAATGACAACCAGCACAAAACCCTAAAGTCATAAGTACATTTTTTTTCCTTATTAGCTCAGATGAATTTTTTTCTTAAATAGCCGTGCTACTGCTGGGTCATAGGGGAGTTCTATTGTTAATTTTTTGAGGAACCTCCACACTGTTTTCCAGAGGGGCTGTACCAGTTTACATTCCCACCAACAGTGTAGGAGGGTGCCCGTTTCTCCACATCCTCGCCAGCATCTAGACCCTCCTGATTTGCTCATTTTAGCCACTCTGACCAGCATGAGGTGGTATCTCTGCGGTTTTGATTTGTTAATATGTATTAACTTTTGGTTATAAAACATATATTTAATAACAGAAAAAAATAATTCGCATTTAAAATTAAACTTTTTTCTCAGCCATTTTAATAACTTAATATGTCAGTTATTAAAGACAAACTCTGTGGGGTCAGGTGGCAGAAGTTATGTGAGACCGGCTAGGGTCTGAGAACTTGAGCTTCAGGGAAGTATTTGGTGTCTAACAGCGTTTCCTATCCTCTCTGGAAGAAATGTCCCTATTTTGTCAGACCAAGTGGTGCAAGTTAGTATGTGGCTGTAACTTCCTCATAGAAGTATCAAAGTGTGGGAAAGAGTGACTCCCCAATATTTGGCAAGCATGTTGTCTACTTGCCCTTCTCTTGTACACACACACACACACACACACACAACCTGACTGGAGCATTTTCATATAAGAGAATATTAGAATATCAATGTTCCAGAAAACTCGATAGCTCAACAAATCGGTTTTAAAATATTCTTGTTTAAGGGACACCTGGGGGGCTGAATAGGTTAAGCAACCAACTCTTGGTTTTGGCTCAGGTCATGACCTCACAGTTTGTGAGTTCAAGCCCCACATCGAGCATCTGTGCTAATAGCATGGAGCCTGCTTGAGACTCCCTGTTTCTCCCTCTCTGCCCCTCCCCTGCTTGTGCGTGCAAGCTCTCTCTTAAAAATTTAAAAATTTAAAAGAGACTCTAACGAGTCATAAAAAGGGCCTTATGGATTAAAATCACAAGGTAATATACTCTTATTTTCCATTGTTTTTCCCTATGTTCCATTATTTTCTCGTTCTTTTTTTTTTTTTAATGTTTATTTATTTTTGAGGGAAAGAGACAGAGTGTTAGCAGGGGAGGGGAAGAGAGACAGGGAGACAGAATCTGAAGCAGGCTCCAGGCTCTGAGCTATCACCACAGAGCTTGACACGGGGCTCAAACCCACGAACCATGAGATCATGACCTGAGCCAAAGTCGGATGTTCAACCAACTGAGCCACCCAGACGCCCCATTCTTGTTCTTATTTGAATAAATGGGTTATACAAAGTAGATGCTTGTATTCTTGGTATGATTCCTTATAGTATTGTGATCTTGTCAGAATTTATGGGAAAAAGCTTGACTAAATGATCATTAGTTTTATTGTTCTATTTCACTTTGTAAAAAAACGCTCTGGGTCTGATATAATCATGTTTTTAGGGGCACCTGGCTGGCTCAGTCAGAAGAGTGATCTCAGGGTTGTGAGTTTGAGCTTCACATTGAGTATAGAGATTATAGAAGATAAATCAGTAAGCTTAAAAAAAACATGCTTTTAAAAACAGTAAGTAATAACTATTTTATCTTACTGTTTTACGTTTAAAACTATTATAATCTTTCTCTAAATGTATGCTTATGTATAATAAAAGTCATGATGGAATAGAGTGAAAAGGAAATGGAGTTATGTAGCCTGAATCTCAGTTCCCTGCTTTTACCTCTGTTCCTCCCTGTCTCCCGGCCCCTCTAAAAATGTATTAAGCAATAGTAAAAATTGCTTTGATGTTGTTGGTGTCCACTACCAATATAATTTCATGTAACTTCCATAAACTTGTTTTTTAAAGGAAGTAGAATAACCCAATGGTCAAGGTCTAGGAGCCAAATCCATCATGACTGGAATTTAGCTCAGCTATTTTCCAGCAGTATGTTTTTGACAAGTCCCTCACTGTCTTTAAACTTTGCTTTCTTCGTGCATTAAATAGAGATACTGTAATGGTTAATTTTATGTGTGAACTTGACTGGATGCCTAGACCTTTGCCAAGCATTCTGGGTGTGTCTGTGAGGGTGTTTCTGGTTGAGAGGATGAAATTAACCTTTGAATCTATAGTCGGAATAAAGCAGATTCCTTCCCTAGTGTGGGTGGGCATTATCTAGTCAACTGAAGGCCTGAGTAGAATAAAGAGGCTATATCCTTTCTTTCTTGTAACATGGTATCATGTACATTTCCTCATATCATGAACCACCTTTCTACTTTGGGTTTATAAGATTTTGAGCACTTTAGCTACTTCATATGAGTAGAATCATACAGTATTGACTGTTCTTTTTGTGACTGGCTTATTTCACATAGCATAATGTTCTCAAGTTCATTCCATGTTGTACGTGACAGAATTTCCTTCTTTTGGAAGGCTGTGTAATATTCCATTGTGTATATACACCACGTTTCCTTTATCCATTCATCTGTCAATGGATATTTTGGTTGCTTCTATCTCTTGGGTATTATAATGAAGCAATGAACATGGGTGTGCAGATATCTCTTTGAGATCCTGCTTTGAGTTCTTTGGAATGACATTTTATTTGTAATATGCTTTATTTTTAGTTTATTTATTTAGAGAGAAAAGCATGAGTTGAGGAGGAGGAGAGAGACAGGGAAAGAGAGAAAGAATCTCAAGCAGGCTCCACACTATCAGCATAGAGCCTGATTCAGACCTTGAACCCACGAAACATGAGATCATGACCTGAGCTGAAACCAAGAGTCAGATGCTTAAGTGACTGAGCTACCCAAGCACCCCTGTAATGTGCTTTTATACCTTCTCTTACCTGACCATCCCACTTGGTGCTTTCCTAAATTTGTTTCATTTTTCTAAACAGAAGCATTCCAATTGTAGTTAGGGCCATGGATTCTTTTTTTTTTTTTTTAATGTTTATTTATTTTGAGAGAGAGAGACAGTGCATGAGCAGGGGAGGGGCAGAGAGAGAGGAAGACACAGAATCTGAAGCAGGCCTCAGGCTCTGAGCTATCAGCATGGAGCTTGACATGGGGCTCGAACCCACGAACCAAGAGATCATGACCTCAACTGAAGTTGTACTCTTAACCGACTGAGCCACTCAGGTGCCCCAGGGCCATAGATTCTGATGAAATATATCTCTGTGGGACCTCAGAATGCAAACCCAAGCAGCTGGGAAACACACAATGCTAGAAGGAGAAGATAATCCAATTTGTGCAACATTCTACTATGAGATACATAACTTTGTGTGAAGAATGAAGCCATTTAAGATGAGCTCATTTACCTCTCCTCCAATGTAAAATTGTCTTTGATTTTTGTCTCAGTCTCAGGAGAAAATCCTTTCAGAGTTAGCTAACCTTCTTCCATGATCATGCGGCAATCATATCCATTCCCATCTTCTCCTTTCCTGGCTTTACTGTTGGAAGGTAGTGATAAGAACTAACCTTTATTTAAAAAAAAACTTTTTTTAATAAAATAAATTAAAAAATTTGAAAAAAGAACTAACCTTTATTGAATACTTACTGTGTTCAGGCACTGTCCAAGCTCTTTTGTGTATTCACTCATTTAAT
The DNA here is from genome assembly GCF_003009895.1 of Hyaena hyaena. Classification (NCBI taxonomy): domain Eukaryota; kingdom Metazoa; phylum Chordata; class Mammalia; order Carnivora; family Hyaenidae; genus Hyaena; species Hyaena hyaena. The sequence goes on from NW_024080663.1 coordinate 496,610, forward strand.
CCTCACAAAAGCCCATGAAGATTCAGCTCTTATTTTTAATCTACATTTTGCCAATAAGAAACTGAAGTGCTGAGAGAGTATGTGACTTTCCCAAGGATATTCAGGTATATAACGATGTAGGCCAGGGCTCATGGCAGGCAGGATGGAGAGGACCTTCAAGTAGCACTTGGAAGACACAATGAGGAGTTCATTCGTTGCTGGGGGCCTGTGGCACATTTTCACAAAAACCTGATCTGGGCTGCCATGGGGCCCAGTCCAAAGAGCATGCTGTTTGATCAGTGTTCTAGCCCGGCAAGCAGCTAAGCTAACCTCAGACCACCCCCCCGATATTCCTGTGGTGTGTCAAGAATCAGATAATGGAAACATTATGGTCCAGGGACATGATGGCATCACAGTGGCAGTGCACAAAATGGCCTCTTGACGTCTCCTATCAGTTCTACATCAGCCTGCCATCAGGGTTCAACCCTACCTATGTTAATTATCTAATAGAACTATTAAAGTTCCAGTCATTAGGCCATTTATTTAGTGTGCATTGGGCACTTTTCTATTATTTTACAGTAAGCTGCTTTTGGACACTCAACAAATTGACTTGTCAAATTTTAGAAAGAAAAGTCTAGGTCACTTGGTGTACAGAATTTTATTATGTTCAATAAATCTGGCTGGATGAAAATAAAAGTATATAAAAATATAGTGATAGGTACATAGAAAATAAAGCAAATAAAAAAGGATACAACTCCAGGAAAGACCCAAAAAGTACAAAAGGAAAGGAATGTAATTACTTCCATTATTTGGATCAGCTATGAATAATATTTACATAGTAATAAATACTGATTTAACAATTTTGATATAACTATATTGGGAGGACTGGAGAAGGGGAAGTAGATGGTACTGAGTGGGTAGTTTAAGACCACAGAATTCTCATCTTCTACGGTATGAAGTCAATAGATGATTCTGAAGTCAGTATATGAAAAAATAGCAGCATAAGCATATTTTTGGAAATACACCAAGAAATAGCTAAAATAGTGGTGTCAGTTTCTTAGATACAGATGACGGTATTCTCCCTGGCATGTTTAAGTAAGAAGGGGTATTCACCAAACAAGGGATGACACCACGGAACTGGCCTGGTAAGGGAGCTGCTGTGGATGCCCCCAGAACCAGCTGCATCCATGTGGTCAAGAAACTCCTGCTGCTAAAACTGACCCTAGAATATATTGCCTCTGTTACACCTACACCAGCAAAAATGAACTTGAACTTGAGCCACCCAGTGAGTTTCCCCACATTCTTTGCTTCTAAATCACAGCACCTGATTAGTAGAACCTTAGTCACATTTCCCAGTTCTTCAGCAAGGGAGGCTGGGATTCTCTCCCTAATTCTACTTTGGCAAAGTGGGGTTCACTAACGTGGAGGATCATCAGACTATGAGAGGGGACTATATAGTGCCTGTCTCTTCCTTCTCTCTCACCCGCTATGTCCCCAAATCACTGAAATTCTGTCTAGAATGCCTCATAAATAGCTTGTGAATCTGTTCACTTTTTTCCACTTTCCCTGATATTTCTCTAGATTAAGTCACTTCCACAATGTCTCAGTTGGTGTCACTCTGTATAGTATTGCCTCTTTAGATGAGAGCATAGGAAATTAGCTAGAAAAGGGGAAGAGAGAGAACCTTGGGATTTGTGGGTTTTCTAGAAACACTGTCAAAGTAAAATGGAATGGTAGACAGTGCCAAAGGCAGAAAAAATCTAAATTGTTTCCAAAGAGACAATTTAGTACTTTTCTTAACAGAAACAAAACTTCTCCCTGCACCTTAATGTTACTGTATGAACATATTCAGGGAAGTCACAGTGTATAATGGTACAGACGCTCTGGAAAGGGAGATTAGAGTTCAGGTTCTGTGATCTTTACTCTTTCTGTGGTCTTAAGTGGCCCTTGTAACTGAGCTTATTTGTTACAGAAGCATTAGAGAATGTCTGTGGAATAATCAGGCATTTAAAAGCACTAAAATTGGGGTGCCTGGGTGGCTCAACTGATAAAGCATCTGACTTTAGCTCAGGCCACAATCTCTCTCTACCCTTCCACCCTCTTCAAAAAATAAACATTAAAAAATTTTTAAAAAAATAAAATAAAAGCACTAAAATTGCCAGTGTCCAAATAACTAAACAAATGATGGTCCACTACACACCAAAATGCTACATGGTTATTTAAAAGAATTATACAACTCTATTCTAACATGAAACAATTTCTAAGATTTTCTGAGTGAAGAAAACACAGTACAGAAAAATATACATAGTATGCTAGCATTTTGTGCGTGTGTGTGTGTGTGTGTGTGTGTGTGAGAGAGAGAGAGAGAGAGAGAGAGCATGCATGGGGTGTGCTTTTTATGAATGTAGGCACATTTATGTTTGTAAATTAACAGACCATCTTTGGAATAAGTGGCACAAATAAGTGGCAATAATGGTTGCCTTCAGAGAAGAGAACTAAGTGGCTAGAGTTGGGATTAGGTGGGGATTCGTTATCTTTTGAATTTTGGTCCATGTGCTTATATTACCAATATCAAAAAATATTTTTTTCCATTTTTAATAGTTTTTATTTTTGAAACAGAGCATGAGCAGGGGAGGGGCAGAGAGAGGGGAGATACAGAATCTGAAACAGGCTCCAGGCTCTGGGCTGCCTGCATAGAACTCAATGCAGGGCTTGAACTCACGAACCACGAGATCATGACCTGAGCCGAAGTTGGACGCTTAACCAAGCCATCCAGGTGCCCCCCAAAATAATTTTTTAATGTTTATTTATTTTTCAGAGAGACAGAGAAAACGCACATGTGCACTAGTTGGGGAGGGGAAGAGAGAAGGGGAGACAGAAGATCCAAAGCAGGCTCTGAGCTGTCAGCACAGAGCCTGATGTGGGGCTTGAACCCACAAACCATGAAATCATGATCAGAGCCAAGGTCAGACGCTTAACCGACTGACCCACCCAGGCACCCCCATAATTTTTTTGAAAGAACACAGAATTACCTCCTACCTGTGAAGGCTGAAGAGAAAAAAGTTGAGAGGGAATTAAATTTGAGCCTGGATGCATCAGGGGCTTGGGGCTCCTCTTTTCCCATTATTGTCTACATCTTCACTTTTCTTCTTTTCTGAAGCATTTACTTTTAGTTTAAATATTTACACATCTGTGGTTTACCAGGTAGGGTTTTTGTTATGCCATACATTCTCAAATTTTCAGGTTTCTCTGCTGGGAAGAGATGAATTAAATTCTATCAAATATTCAAAATGTGTAAGTCATGAAAAGTAGAAGGACTTTCAATAGGAGTTCTTTATATCTGGAGCTTACAAATAGTTCTGCTTGATAGTTTTATAAGGGCCTGTAGACAGCATTTTGCAGTGTGGAAAAATGCATGCACATACGTTATCACTTGATCTTTGCACAGAAGCTCCATGTGATTCTTGCTATTCTCAGCTTTGTCCAAGATCTAAAATTAGAACAAGGCTGACATTACATTTCACTTGGTTACAAGTCTGACTGAGGATTTTAATCATCCGGACCCACATTGAAAACAATTCTCCCTGAAATCCTCTCTCAGCTGATAATCACTAACGTTGGGTATGTCAGCTTCTGTGTCATCTGACAGTGGTAAGTATTTTTCCAAAACACTTTTTTCCCATTCTTCACATGGAAAGAGATTGCTGATGATGCCTTTACTGGGTCTGAATCTGCTGGAATGCACAACTGTACTTGGAATTGAATTTAAAAGTCTCTTTTGGGGTTTGATAGTCATTCATGGATTTCTCTAAAAGTTAAGAAGCATTTTTTTTAGTGTTTTGTTTTGTTTTTGTCTGTTCGTTTTTTGCTTTTTTTGCCTTTGGAAAGCAGACTCTCCCAGTTATGTCCTTGGCATACTATGTGCTTTTGTGTTGTGGTAGTCATGGGAGGGAACGCAATCCTATGGTAGAGGCAGAAATACGTATGTCATTATTGACTTGTTTTCCTCGAAGGGGAACTGGTTGCTGTTATGAGAAAACTGATGGCTGGATAAAGTTTAATGGCAAATTGAGAAACCAAATTACCATATGAATGGTTATATATGTTTAAAAATACACATTTACATGTAGATACTTGGGATTTTAACAAATGCTTTCTTGGGGCACCTGGGTGGTTCATTTGGTTAAGCGTCCGACTTAGGCTCAGGTCATGATCTCGCGGTTCATGGGTTCGAGCCCCGCGTCGGGTTCTGTGCTGGCAGCTCAGAGCCTGGAGCCTGTTTCAGATTCTGTCTCCCTCTCTTCTGTCCTCCCCTGCTCATGCTCTGTTTCTCTCTGTCTCAAAAATAAATAAACTATATAAAAATTTTTTTTACAATGTTTTCCTATTTGACAAACACTTCAACCTTGCTCAAATCTGAGACAGTAAATTGCAGGTTGACTGTGATATACCCAGGGGTTTGGATTATCGGCACCTGTATGCTAAGGTTTTTTGTTCACAAAAAGGAAGATCTTGCAATCTGTTCCTATGCAAATTGTGCAAGCATTGCTTTAAAATAAGGACCCTGTCCTAAAATTTTTTGAACATTGGCAATTACATATTCATCCTAAAATTGTAAATTTTTTTTCTTCTGTAATAGTTTTTCTCCCACCCTCTCTCTGTCTCTGTCTGTCATACACGCTGCATACTTTTATTTTTTTCACACTGCATACTTTTTTAAAAATTTTTAAGTGTTTTATTTATTTCTGAAAGAGACAGAGACAGAGACAGCATGAACAGGGGAGGGTCAGAGAGAGATGGAGACACAGAATCCGAAACCGGCTCCAGGCTCTGAGCTAACTGTCAGCACAGAGCCTGAAGTGGGGCTCGAATACACAAACCGTGAGACCATGACCTGAGCCGAAGTCGGACGCTTAACTGCCTGAGCCACCTAGATGCCCCACACTGCATTCTTTTAAAGAAATTAATAATTTAGAGGAGATTAATAATGAAAGCAATATTCTCTACCCCGTTTCTCTCTATCACCCTAGAAGTAAGCATTTTAACCATTTCAGGATTTGGTTTTCAGTAGTTACCTCCATTGTTCCTGTTTTCTTTTTCAAAAGATGATGCTCAAGTTCACTTAGAGCCTCCCAGAGTTACATACTTATTTTTAGTTTTTCTCCTGATTACCTTTAGAACTTTAAATACTTCAGTCTCTAGTTCGTTGCATAAAATAAGACAGTGTCTATGACTCCCCGCTTTGAAGATGTGGCTTTTGGTGTTCTTTCCTCTACACCTCCATTTCCTTTTTCCACATTCTGTTACATTTATTTTTATATTTTCAAGATGTATTATACTTACTCCATTCTGTTCTTTAGCCATAAATAAGTCTTTCTTGCTTTTTTATAGGTTGACTTATTTTAAAAGTTGCTTTCTATCACTCAAAGAAGAAACTTTGTATCCTTAGAAGTCACTCCTTATTTCCCCCTCTGAATAGTCCCTGGATGTAACTAATCTACTTTTTTTCTCTATGGATCTACATATTCTGGATATTTCACATAAAGGGGATCCTACATGGTCTTCTGAGTCTGGTTTCTTTCACTTAGCCTACTTTCATTCAAAGTTCATCCACAATGTAGCATGTATTGGTACTTATTCCTTTTTAGGGCAAATAATATTCCATTGTATGGATATACCACATTTTGTTTATCCATTGTCAGTTTATAGCCATTTGTTTCCACTTTTTGGCTATTGTGAATAATGCAATTTCAACATTCACGTGCAAGTTTTTGTGTGAACATACATTTTCATTTCTCTTGGGTATAAATCTAGGCATGGATCTTTTTCTATGTTATATTTTCCATCTTTTCCTATTTTTATGTTAGATGTGCCTCTTATAAATAATACACAGGATTTTGTCTTTTATTTAATTGGACAATCATTATGTATTAAATTATGGCATTTAGTAGTCAGGGAAGTATAAATTGTGACCATAATAAGATTTCATACAGCAGTGTGTTGGTGAGGATGTACATCAATGTAGTAAGAGTATATATTGGCACAGTCACTTTGGAAAACAATTTGTCACTATCTTATAAATTTGAACATTCACATTTACTATGATCCAGCAGTTCAAATCCTACATATACACCCAATAGAAGCACGGTGCCCCACTTGAGCACCATGAAGTTAAGGACAAGAATTTTGGAAATAAGATGGCTCATAATAGCAAAACTCTGGTACCCAAATATCCATATTCACTGGGATGGGAAAATTAAATCATGGTATATTAAATCATCCAACATTTTGTAGATCATGGCTCATCAGTATATAAAATGTTCTAGTTCCTTTATGGAGCTATATGATTTCCCATGATATGGATGTACTTACTGATCAAAAGTTATATTATTTCTCATCTTCTGCTTTTATGAAAAACAGTCAATAACTGTATAATATGTAATTTTACAACTGAAAATATTGCAGTACAAATTCCTAGGAATGTGAATGTGCATTTGTAAGACTGATAGATATGACCAAATTTCTTTCCATGGAGAACAACAAATATGGACACCTTTAGTATGAAAGTACCTGTTCCCCCACACTGCTGCATATTTCGCTTCTTCCTTTCCAAACTTTATACCTGTCTATTTACTTCCTTTCTCTTCAGCATTCTAGTATAATGTCAAATAGTTGTGAGTGTGGACATCTTTGACTTCCTGAATTTGGAAGGAAATAATTCAATTAATTGTGAATCAAATTCACTATTGCTAATACAATTTGAAGAAAAATCAGTACAATTATTTGTAAGGCAAAGAATATTCCATCAAATGGATCTACTATAATTTACATAACCACTCCCCTATTTTTATTTTCCTTTCCTTTCTGAGATTCAGGTCACAATCCTCAATATTACATCTGACCTTTGCAATTTATCTTAGAAGAGCCAATAATCCTAGTATAATACCACTTAACTGAATTTCAGACTCTGCCTATATAGAATCTAGATTGTGTAGATATTCCAAGATGCTAGTCTTAAATTTATATATCTGTTACTTAACCATTTTCCTATAACTGGGCATGTAAACTAGTTGCAGTTTTTCATTATTGTAAATTACATAGTTACAAAGGAAGTAGACTTGCTTCAGTTCCCATCTCTGCCACATATTAGATATGAGACCTTGGACAAATTGCCCATCTTCAAGGCTCAGTTCTCTCATCTGTATATTACAGACAATAAAAGCACCCATGTCATAGGATTTTAATGAGGATTGTTAAATGAGAGATGGTATATAAAGTGTATAAAATAATTTGGGGAACACAGAAAGTGTTCAATAAATACATGCTAGGATCATTTGGGGACTTCGTGAACATTCTGAAACAAATTGTTTTCTCTCCCCCTACCCCCCATCCCTGTATAATTAGGTCCTTTCTGAGATGGCACCTGATATTCAACCAATTCAGAACCTAATGAAGTTGGTGACTTTGTGACAATGTGGAGAAATCATGTCAGAAAATGTGGTTTGTACCGGGGCTGTCAATGCTGTGAAGGAAGTTTGGGAGGAGAGAATAAAGAAACACAATGAAGACCTGAAGCGAGAGAAGGAATTTCAAAAGAAGTATGCTTTAACATGTTTATTGTTTTTGAATTAGTGAAAATTCAGAACATCATCATTCTAGAAAAGAGCACTTATTAAGAGACTTATTATTGAATTTGATAGAGATTTTTATTTACTGAAAACTCAAATTTATAACTACAGGACACCCCTGACTCAATTAAGTGTGGCTATGTGATGGCCACAACAAAATACAAGTGTCTGTATGTGAAAATAGTAGTTGGGGCGCTGGGTGGCTCAGTCGTTTAAGCATCTGGCTCTTGATTTAGGCTCAGATCATGATCTCATGATTCATGAGATCCAGTCCCAAGCAGACTCTGCACTGACAGTGTAGCTTGAGATTCTCTCTCCCTCCCTCTTTCTGCCCCTCCCCTGCTCTGTCTCAAAATAAATAAACATTAAAAAAAAATAATTAATCTTGGGCCCTCATAGGAGTCCATTCAACATTCATCAAAGTTTGATTAGTATCATTTAGTGTACTTTTCACTGATGGTTTGTTCAGTGTAATATTCCCTAGGTACTAAAATAGCAGCTAGCAATGCTAGATAGTATAGATTCTCACCTATTTGAATAGCCATGAGTTTTAGCCAGGTTCCCTGTGAATCACCTGACTCCTTGATTTGGGTTATGCTTAAATAGTTTGGTCTCATTTCCTCTGCCTTCTTGATATCTACTTACTTTCCTGATTGGATGTCTCCAAAGTATTCTGTCTAATCTTGCAAGAATACCTACTTTCTGGATCCCTACAATTCTCATTCATTAAGTCTCTTTCTAAATATTAAGTTGTCTTTTGTCTTGCAACATATACAGGTATTGGGCCATTATGTTGTTCACCTGACACTAATCTAGTGTTATATGACAGTTATATCTCAATAGGAAAAAATGCTCTTATGTCAGTTAGCAAATACCATAAAATTCAACTAAAAATGGCTTAAGGAGGGAAGTCCTGAGGCAAGGCAATTCAAAAGCCTTAACAGCTTTAAAGATTCAGCTTCTTTTTATCACCTTCTACTGCTAATCTCAGGGTTTCAGTTTGGTTCTCAGGGTAGCCTCCCTCAATGTCACAGGATGACTGGTATACTTCCAGGCATTGGAGCCAAGCCTCATTATGTTATCAGAACAGTGGAAACTATTTCTGTTTCTTCAGGAATGAGGAAACCTTTCTGAGGTGCTTTAGCAAACCTCTCCTTCACCTCTCATTGACCAGAACTGGGTGATTTGTACTTCCCTAATCCAGTTCCCTTCTAGGGGAATGAGACTATATGACTAGTTTATTTATTTATTTATTTTTATTTTTTAATGTTTTATTTCTGAGAGGGAGAGAAAGAGAGGACAGCGGGAGCAGGGGAGGGTCAGAGAGAGAGGAAGATACAGAATCTGAAACAGGCTCCAAGCTCTGAGCTGGCTGTCAGCACAGAGCCCGAGGCGGGGCTCGAACCTACGAACCACGAGATCATGACCTGAGCCGAAGTCAGACGCTTAACCGACTGAGCCACCCAGGCGCCCCTACATGACTAGTTTAAATAAATTAAGATTTATACCTGGGTTACTTGGGGGAAGTATAAATACTTGAAAATAACAGCTATTCTCCCAGCAAAGAAGAGGGGAAAAGGTACGTTCTTGATAAGCAACTATTTTGTGTCTACTATCTGTAAAAACAAAAATTTGGCTGGGGAGGGGCCATTCTTCCCAACCAAAGCCAAGAAAGAGGATAATGATGCCGACAATGATTAGGGTAGCAGTGGTTTATTATGCACTTACTGCTTACTAAGCACTCTCCTAATTGCTTTATTTGTCCTATCTCATTTAATCCGCTCAACATACTGAAACAGAGTATCTTGATGGGGATTAGAATGCATTATGAGAGATGGAAAACCAAAATAATATTTTCTAAACAAGATATGTTAACTTTTCCTGGTATTCGATCTGGGGCTGGAATAGCACTCCACTGAGTCAAATGCTCTGGGTTGCCACGGTCAGGCTTATCTTGTTGCTCAACTGTGCATGGTTTCCATTCCTAATGGAATGGATGTCACCCAGTGGCCCCAAATAGATACACCAACCGCAGCCAATGTGCTTGATTCCAGCTAGCAGGAAGCTGCACACACTACTATTTCTGCTAACATCCCATTGATATGATCCATAGCAAACTACAAGGAAGGATGGCTAACTGAAGTCTTGTGCCCATGTGAATTTATTATTGAGGAAGACAAGGAATAACAGATACTGGGGAATGATAAGCAGTCTCTGCCACACATGAGTGTTTGTTTTTTCCCTTTTAAAGACAGAAAACCTGAGAGATAGGCTTAATTCAAAGAACACACTGCTAATAAATGAAGAACTGATATTCATAGCAGTCTGGCTCAGGAAGCATGATATTCACCTCAGGCCTTACATCTCCCTAGATTGGCTCTTTATATATAAAGCTGCTTTTATGAAACCTATTATAATTGTATTCTACAATTATGATAAAGTTGACTCTAGAGTACTCTTTTTAAATTTTAAGTTTATTTATTTTGAGAGAGCAAGAGCACAAGCAGGAAAGGGGCAGAAAGAGAGGGAAAGAGAATCCCAAGCAGGCTCCGCACTGTCAGCACAGAGCCCAACATGGGGCTTGGACCCATGAACCAGGAGACCATGACCTGAGCTGAAATCAAGAGTCAGACACTTAACTGACTGAGCCACCCAGGCACGCTAGGAAAACTCTGCTTTTTAATTTATTTATTTCTTTTGAGAGAGAGAATGAGAGTGAGTGAGCAGGGGAGGGGCAGAGAGAGAGAGAATCCCATGCAGGTTCCATGCTGTCTGTGTAGAGCCCGATGTAGGGATTGATCTCACCAACCGTGAGATCATGACCTGAGCTGGGATCAGGAGTCAGATACCCAACCAACTGAGCCACTCAGGAGCCCCAACCCTAGAGTACCCTTAACATATCATTTCCTTTTTTTAAACAGTGGGTAGGAATCATGATTTGCTTTTAAACTCCTGAACTTCACCTGTTATACGTGTTTAGTTAAGGACCATTTAATTTCAGTAGCTTCAAGTTCTCTCTGCAAAATAGGCAAGGGGTAAAAAGATTAAGAATGTAATCTAATGCCGCTTCTCTCGGCTAAAGGTGGCTAAAGATTTAGTTCAAAAAGCATAAAGTTTAAACAGAAATTGATCTCATCATCTTTTGATGCCAAACTGTCTTGAGGAAATCAAGCCTTTAGGAATGAGTTGGTGTGACAAAATCTGGGAAAGGCTTTAGATAAAAGGGTCTCATAGGAGGTACATAATTTCTATGCAAAATTGAAAGAACATCAAGCTCACACCAAGCAGTGGATGAATTACAGGTTACTAGAGCTGGAAGGGAACTTAGACATTATTTATTCCAAACCCCATTTTTATAGGCAAAGCCCACAGAGGTGGTATGTGTTGCCCACCGTCACCAAATTAAGCAATACATTCTGGACTTAGATCATAGAAATTCAGATCCAGATATCATTTAGGAATCATTATAGAGATGGAAATAGACTTGTTGAGTATTAGCCTCAGTGTAAACTCATTAAGGACAGAGCTTACTGCATGCACGATGTGCAGCATAGCATTTGACATATAATGGTTGCTTGGTGAATTCTTTAAGTAAAAGGTTAGGGACCAAGACAGCTGGTCACACTTGTCATTAAATCTTGTCCTAAAATACATAGATCTCTTAGTGACTAATAAGTAGTTAGCAATCATCATGCTTACTGTTTGATTGAATAGTTCTATTCTTTTAGAAAAGTGATGTTATTGAATATAAAAATTTTCTAATATAGAAATAAAACTTTTGCAACCTTTTACTAGTCATTTTCATAGCTGACTATTATTCTTATGTATATTTGCAATGTACTGAAAATCAATAGGGATGTATTCCAGAATGACAAAGGTTTTATGCATTTTTATATCTGAAATACAAAATCTGAATAAAATTGGAATGTAATCATATATACCTTAACTCTGAAGCTGGACTGTATTATTTGGAAGTCATTAAAAAGTTATTAACTATCTATGGGTTAGATATTTAATAAATCAAGTCAAAAGAACAGTGAGATACCACTTTGCACTCACTAGGATGGCTATGACCAAAAACATGGACAAATGTAGGCAAGGATGGTGAGGCAAGAAGCCTCATGTGCTACAGGCAATTTGGACACTTTGGCAGTTCCTAAAAAAGTTAAAAATAGAGTTATAATATGATGCAGCAATTCTACTCATAGGACTGTACCCAAGATAAATGAAAACATATATCTACGCAAGAACTTGTGCACAAATGTTCATAGCAGCATTATTCCATAATAGCCAAACGGTGGAATTAACCCAAATGTCCATCAACTGATGAACAGATAAACAAAATGTGGTATATCCATACAGTGGAATATTATTCATCGATAAAAAGGAATACAGTACTGAAACATGTTACAGCACAGGTGAACTTTGAATAACTTATGCTATGTGGAAAGACTATATATAGTATAATCCCATAGAAATAGGAAGTAGATTAGTGGTTGCCCTGGGCTAAGGAAGGGAGGAATGGACAGTGACTGCTAATGGGTGTGGAGTTTTTTGTTGTTGTTGTTTTCATTTAAATTCCACTTAGTTAATATACAGTGTAATATTAGTTTCAGGTGGACAATATAGTGATTCAACAGTCATACAACACCCAGTGCTCATCTCAGTGAGTGAATGCTCTCCTTAATACCCATCACCTGTTAAGCCCTTCGCCCATGCACCTCCCCTCTGGTAACCATATTTATTTTCTATAATTAAAAAAGTATTTCTTGGTTTGCCTCTTTTTTTCCCCCCTTTGCTCGTTTTCTTTCTTTTTTAAAAAAGTGCTTTAGCAGTCTCACTCTTTTTTAAATTTTTGAGGGGGAAAGAGCATGAGCAGGGAGGGGCAGAGAGAGGAAGGGAGAGAGAATCTCCCTGCAGGTGCAGAGCCTAATATGGGGCTTGATCTCACGCCTAATCCACTGAATCACCCAGGAGCCTCTGCTCAAGCTATTTCTTAAATTCCACATGACTGAAATCATATGGTGTTTCTTTCTCTTATTTCGTTTAGCATAATACTCTCCAGCTCCATCCATGTCATTGCAAATGGGAAGATTTCATTCTTTTTTTTAGGCTAAGTAGTATTTCCTTCTTTATTCATTCATCAGTTGATGAACTATTGGGCTGTTTCCAAAGTTTGGCTGTTGTAGATAATGCTGCCCTTTGAATTAGTATTTTTGTATTATTGGGTAAATACTTAGTGGTGTGATTGCTGGATCATAGGATAGTTCTATTTTCAACTTTGTGAGGAACCTCCATACTGTTTTCCAGAGTGGCTGCACCAGTTAGCCTTGGGCATGGAGTTTTTTGAGTGATGAAAATGTTTTGGATCAGAGTGGTGTTGGTGAGCAACTCTGCGAATATATCAAAAACCAATGAATTGCATACTTTAAAAGGATTGATTTTATGGTATGTGAATTATATCTCAATAAAGCTATTATTTAAAAAAATCTTTGGAGAGTTATGACACTTTTAGAAAATTTAAATATAGGGCATTCATGAAACTAATCATATTTATAATTCTTGCAAAACACATTCTTTTCTGATTTCCAGATACTATTAATCAAATGGTTGATTTTGATGGGTCACTTTTTATGTAAAAGTGAATGCTACCAATCTCATTACTGGTGAACTAAAATGTTTTCTGGTCTCTTAGGCTAGTGCGAATCTGGGAAGAACGAGTAAACTTAACCAAACTAAGGGAAAAAGTCATCAGAGAAGATGGAAAAGTCATTTTGAAGATAGAAAATGAGGAATGGAAGGTTAGCTTCACAGAACTAATATTTGATTTTCTATAGTTTGCATTTTATGGGAGAGTTGAGAAAATGATTCTGCAACTGTGTGATTAAGTCTGGAATAGCTAGAAATTCTCATTTTAATAATACAACAAATGAATTTGGGCAACATGAACAATTGAAAAGAAATACAACTTCACTGTTTTGGGATGTTTTTTGGTAAAAATTCAATCAATTTCCTTCAATTCTGTCTAAATTTAAATCACTTGTGATTCTTCTCCTACTAATCCTACTAATTAAGCAACCTCTATTTTCCATAAAAAATATGACCATCTGCCTAACAAAAATCATATACCTTCTCCAAAACAAATGCTCAGTTAAAACTCCACAAAATGGAATAGGATATTCATTTTTTTTTAAGGTCTACCACCCAGTTCATATTCTCTCATAAGCGTGTGCACGCGCGCGCGCACACGCGCAAACACACATACACACACACTTGCTTAATTACATTAGGCATACTCTAATTTTTGTAAGGGCCTCTATCCCTTGGGTCAGTGTTTATCTTCATACATATAGGCATAATTGGTGAGGGAGTTGGCTCCTTTATTTTCTCTTTTGGCTATTTTAGGTTGAAAGGGAAAAGGCACAGAGTTCAGAATAGTTGAAACTCTTAAAATCTTTAAATTTAAAAAAATCTGTAAAAATCTTTGATAAAATATTTCAAAATAGAAAGGGAAGAGGGGCACTTGGGTGGCTCAGTCAGCTGAGTGTCTGACTTCAGCTCAGGTCATGGACTCGCAATTTGTGGGTTTAAGCCCCGCGTCGGGCTTTGTGCGGACAGCTCAGAGCCTGGAGCCTGCTTTGGATTCTATGTCTCCCTCTCTCTGCCACTCTCCTGCTCATTCTTTGTCTCTCAAAGATAAATAAACATAATTTTTTTTTAAAAAAATAAGGGGAAGAGAAGTTTGAATTATTGACTAAAATGACTTTTTGGTTTCTCTGTGATTTCAACTAACCACCATATTCTCATTTTCAACTGTATATGTGTACTCTTAAAAAAGCCTAATACAACAACATCTTTAGAACAAGACTCTATGTGTGTACACTGTTGGCCAAAATACATTCTTTTTATTTATTCTGACTGGAGCTTCAAGGTTTAGTACCCATACCCCAAAAATAAAGATCTTAAAACTTAGAAGTAACACACAGCACTTGGAAATAAAACCATTAGTGAAAATTTGTAAGGAAAGTTCTTTTACAAATCAAATAACTTCTCTACAATTATACTTCAGTGTGGCATGATACTAAAATAATTTAAGTAACATGGTAATTCTGTCATTTATTTTACTTGAGTTTAGACCCTCCCTTCTTCTCTGCTAAAACTAAGTCAACTACAGGAATGGCAACTTCATAGAACTGGTTTGTTGAAAATTCCTGAATTTATTGGAAGATTCCAGAACCTCATTGTATTAGATTTATCTCGAAACACAATTTCAGAGATACCTCCAGGAATTGGTAAGGAAGATTGCTTTAATTATCCTGTTTTTTACTGAGAATTTTTTTTTTTTGATAAATGGAATAAAGACCTCATCTTTATACAGCCCTGAGTCTTGAGGAGATTATAAACATCTAAATTGAAGGTTCTAGGGGACCCAGTGTCTGGGATTTACTGAGTTAAGAGGAGTATTCAATGTAAGAAAAGTCTCTTTGGAAATATTATTATATAGATTCTGGAAACACTATTTCTTGTTCAGTTAATCCTCCTAGAAAAGGATAGGTTGAAGGCAAGAGAGAAAATTAGAAAGATTCCTTAGGTGAGGGGAAAAAAAAATCCTCAAATGGAAGATTGGCCAGGATATAGTGTAGATAAAATGAAACAAAAAACAAAAACAAAACAAAACAAAAAACAACCCACCACATGTTTTCTGCCTATAGCAAAAACCCAATAAACCCACTCCTTATCTTTAGAAGGGGCAGAGCACATACTGGGAAAAGAAGTGTGAATTTGCCAATGGGAAACTGACAAGTTATACTGTAATAACTGGAAACATAGTTTTATATCTATTTGTTCTCTATTATTATTTTTTGTAGGACTGCTCACTAGACTTCAGGAACTGATTCTTAGTTACAACAAAATCAAGACTGTCCCCAGGGAACTAAGCCATTGTGCCAGCTTGGAAAAACTAGAACTTGCTGTAAACAGAGATATATGTGATCTTCCACAAGAGGTCAGAAAGATATAAATGCCTACAATTTTATTCTACTACTGGTTTACTTCTTAACTGTGTGATTATTAAAAATAACACTAATGAAGAAATACTATACATTTTACTTCAGAAAATATTTAGTGAAATCATTTCCTGTTATTATAACATATTTTTAATTAGAGAAATATCTATTTAGCATAAATATTATTGTCACAGTACTGACATCATTTGTGATCTCCTTAAAGTCCAGAGTAAAGGGTCTTTCTTATTTCTATTTCCAGCCTAGCTTGTAGTTGTTGCTTAGTAAATGCTTATTGAATGAATAAATGATTATTATTAAAGCACAGGCAATGTGGTGATAGAAAAGCTCTTTTGTTTACTAGTTGGTATTTACAGAGTGTTCAGTTTTTGAGACAGAGGTGAAGTGGTAAGAAATGAGTTCATCAGTTTAGGAAGTGTTTCTTTGCTAGCTTCTTTGACTCTACCAAGTAAAGGCAAGGCAATGGGTTTGGAAAGTCTTCAAACTTTGATCTGGTATGATAACCTTGCTATTAGTAAAGCCAAACTGGTCATAGAGATATAGACTCAAACATATTGAGTGATCTTACAATTAGCAAAGAAAATTTCCAAGATGTTCTAACTTTGCAAAATGAAAGTTAAGGAAAATAATAAAACTCAAAATAAAGTAGAAAGACTATTATCTTTTTCCATTCTCTGCTATTTTTGGTGAGAATATCACTTTTTCCCCACAGCACTAAATACGTCACCAATAATTGTTGTTCTGACAAGTAAAGCACTGTTTCTATGTTTATATCTACTTCATATTACAATAGTTTAATGAAATGTATGCACTTGGTTATGATAAAAATGATGATCACAGGGACAATTTATACTTAGGGCCAATAAATATTTTATTTCCAACTTCTAATTCTTATATTGGTTCAGTCACTAAAACTGCTGTATGAATTTGGACATGTCTATTAACCTGTGTTTGCCTTAATTTTTTTCATGTAAAAATAGGTTTTACTGGGACAAACACTAAACTGAGATTTGAGTCTGGGATTATTTCCAAGTGTGGCCTCTAAGTAGCTGTGTAGCGTCAAACACACCACTTTATATAATTAGGTCTCAATGTTCACATATGCAAAATAGAGGCTGTCAGATTATAATATTATCTTTGAATATTATGAAACCAAAGGGTTCTAGAACCACTGAGAAATCAGCAACAGGAGACTTATCTCTCAGCCATTACACTGCACACATGTATATACACGAAACATATTTATGCCAGTGTAAACACAATCTTTTTATACTCCATTCTAAACCATTTGAAAAATTTTAAAGTGTGATTTTGAAAAAGTGTTTTGTCCATGGCTTGAATTCTAAAGCTGGAGAAACATCACCTCCTAAATGGACACCTCCTGCTTTTTTTGCATTACCCACAAAACACTGGGTGTGTATGTGTTTTGTTTTGTGTTGAGGTTTTTTTTTGGTGTTAAAGTTGTGGAAAGAATCTGAACATTCCTGAAGATAAAAATTAAACAGAACTTGCCTAGATAAATGGAAAGTTCTTTGGAAAAGTTAACTAAATTCTCACATTTTGAAACTTTCACTACAGTGTTATATGGAAAGAGGTTAGAAATTTTGTGGCTTTAGTTCCAGAAAGCTTGAGTACACATCACTCATCATTTCCAGTTACACGGCCTCTCTCAACCATTTTGTCCATAAAATAGAAATATGATATTCATCTTGTAAAGTTGATGAATAAACTAGAGCTATAAGCATCATCATGAATACACTGACACTGATGTTGAGAGAAAAAAGTTAAGGAAAGAGAAGTACAGCATCATAATCTTCAAATAAAAATACTAAACTTTGTGAAAACATGTATAATAGTAATTATAGAGAAATATATAGAAAACATATTTGTGTATAGCAATACAAATTTTTAAAAAACATTTACAGGAGTAATAAATACCAAATTCAGGAGAGGGGTTCCCTCTGGAAAGGAAGAAGGGAAGAGTACATAGGAGGCAGTCATATCAATATATGTATATATATATATTTTTTAAGTTTATTTTGAGAGAGCGCACATGTGTGCAGGGAGAGGGGCAAAGAGAAGAGAGCAAGAGAATCCTGAGTAAGCTCCGTGCCAACAGCATGGAGCCTAATACTAGGCTCAATCTCATGAACCAAACCGTGAGATCATGACCTGAGCTGAAATTAAGAGTCAGTCACTTAACTGACTGAGCCACCCAGGCACCTCTGTATTTTCTTTCTCAAGCTGAGCACATTGGTGTTTGATATGTTATTCCTAATACATTTTTATTGGTGTTTTTCATTTAAAAGATAGAATAACCAAACAGTAAATTCTGTGACTGACGTAACATGTAAAACACCAGGCACAAAAAAGAAGGCTCAATAAAGATAATATTGAAGTTTGGGTTTTCCCAAAAAAATCTCAAATACAGGATGAAAGGAAAACACAAGCAGGTTCTGTAAACCCTGGAACTTGGGTATTTGGAAAATAAATTTTCTTTGAATAGATGAATTTTCTGTAAGATTTTTACATTTTTCTGGAGGTTCCTTAGCTTTATTTTTACTTCAGAGTTACTGTGGACTACTAGGAGTACATAAAGCCCAAGTGTAATCTGAACATTCCTGGATGTGAAGTACCTCCTCTAGCCACTTGACTGTTCTAGTACTTTACGTTGTGGACATTCACTTTGAAAAATTTTGCTTTCCTCTTCAGCTTAGCAATTTGTTAAAGCTTACTCACCTTGATTTGAGTATGAATCAGTTTACTACAATCCCTTCTGCTGTGTTGAACATGCCTGCTCTTGAGTGGCTCGACATGGGAAGCAACAGACTTGAGCAACTTCCTGACACTATAGAAAGGTAAAATAAATAATCTTCTATACTATTAGCAGATGTGTTGAAGCCATCCTCAAGAAATAAGAAATAAAAGACAAAACAGAGGGGACCCTAACCTAATCAATCATAGTAGATCCATGTAGTACTAAATATGCTACTTTTTAACAAAATGTTTTCATTTACTTAAGCATAAGGGTTTTAGAAGAGAAAAACTGGCTATCTCACTTCAACGTATTGACATGAATGTGGCAAACAAGAACATTATTTAGTGCATGCCAGGCACTCTGCACTTTACAAATGGATGAGGAAACTAACGTGGAGAGGTTAGCTAAACTGCTCAAGATCACAGTGGACTTGTGCAGTTTAGCTTTTAAATGTAGGCAGCCTGGCCCAGAGTCCATTATGCATACTTGTCTTGCCCTAACTGGGCATATTAGTACTTTCCCATTTTTCTCCTAACACTCTAATTCAGATTAGATAACATTTACAGCAGTTCTTCAAGAAATCCTGCGAGAATAGTGAAGAATTCACTAAAATACATTGGTTTCGTTCTACCACCACACGCTGAGAACTGTAGTGTAGGGATTGACTCTCCGATGTGGTTTCCCCAATCAGGTAATGTGAAGCCAGTTAACTCAACTGCTGCTATACTGGTTAAAGGAGATGTTATAAAAAATGACCTTTCTTTTATTTTGGGTAAAGAACCAGGGTTTTCATATTATGTATGGTTAATCACAGAAACTTCTCTTTCAACTCATCAGAATGCAAACTCTACATACATTATGGCTGCAACGGAATGAAATAACATGCTTGCCAGAAACAATCAGCAATATGAAAAATCTGGGTACGCTTGTTCTCAGCAACAATAAACTGCAAGATATTCCAGTGTGCATGGAAGAGATGACCAATCTGAGGTAAAAGCTGTAGACTCCAAACTGACACGTTCCTTTCTGGCTGCAGCACAAAGTAATATAGAGAAATTGTTATTAACAGATTTGAGTTCTCATTCATATTAACGAACACATTTAAAAATCTTTTCCAACTTGGAAATTCTATAATTTATAAATAGGATTCATTTAACACTGGTTAGAATTATTTAAGAAAGAATCCCTGAAACAAAAGCCATACTGGCATTATTGGCTCTAAGGAATGCCCTCGGTTGGTGAGATTTTTATGAAAATCATTTTGTAACTGCTAATAAACCTCATCTACAAATAAAAACCAAAGGCATAAAAATAGTGCTTATTTTCCTTCTAAAAGACTACAGTGGGCACGTTATAAATACATATGTCAGTTACTCTCAGAATTCCCTCAGGTGTCTTACTTCCAAAATTTAATTTCCTAACAGAACATAAGACATGGGAATTCACATCAAATCCCACAATTTCCATAACAAAACCAATCATTCATTCATCTATTCAGTAGCTAGTAAGCCATGTACTCGATGGTGAAGATACAATAATAAATAAGACACAAGTAAGTCTGTAAAATATACAAACTTTAAGTTCATAGCATTAATTGTATGTTTGAGATGTCCTAGACTTGCTCTGGGAAGTTGAACTGTTCCACGTTAAATATATGATAGGGACTAATAGTTTTTTCTATAAGCTTTGAAAATAAGTTGTCTAAAGCTAGGGTTTTTTTCCTTCTAGAAAAGAGACTTAAAAAGATCCTTAGGATTTGGGGCGCCTGGGTAGCTTAGTCGGTTAAGCGTCCGACTTTCGCTTGGGTCATGATCTCACGGTTCGTGGGTTCGAGCCCCGAGTCGGGCTCTGTGCTGACTGCCAGCTCAGAGCCTGGAGCCTGTTTCAGTCTGTGACTCCCTCTCTCTCTGACCCTCCCCTGCTCATGCTGTCTCTCTCTCTCTCCTAAAAATAAGTAAAACATTAAAAAATAAATAAAAAGGAAAAAGATCCTTAGGATTTATCACATCTTACCATGATGTTTGGTTACTGTAACCAGTTTTTTTTTTTTTTTAAAAGTAATTTAGTATATTATCATTTGATCTTTTCCTAGGAAAATAAATGTACATGTCTATGGCACCTATAAAAGTACTGTTTTTTAATGAACTGCTAGGTTTGTCAACTTCAGAGACAACCCGCTGAAACTGGAAGTGACACTTCCTCCTACTGAAAGCATAGATGAAGAGGAGGAACGGGAATTATTTGGCCTTCAGTTTATGCATATATATATACAGGAGTCACGGAGAAGAGCAGGTATGAGATTTCTCTATAACACAAGCCAAATATTTGGTAGAGGAATGTGTATATCTATAAATTCCTTTATAGATATCTCATTCCATCTTACCTTTTCTGTCAAATATTGTCTCTTTCTCAATATTGAGGGAGGCAGGGCGCCTGGGTGGCTCAGTCAGTTAAGTATATGACTTCAGCTCAGGCCATGATTTCTCAGTTTGTGAGTTTGAGTCCTGCATCAGGCTATCTGCTGTCAGCATGGAGCCTGCTCTGGATCCTCTGCCTCCCTCTCTCTCTGCCCCTACCCTGCTTGTACTCTATCAAAACTAAATATTAAAAAATATATTGTGGGAGGAAAAAAGAATGACATTCAAATCTGTTCACAATTCTGATAAAAGCTTGGAGAGAAATTGTAAAGACATAGAAAACTTTTCAAGTAGAGGAAACAAATTTCTTTGGCCAAGCACTTGAAGCACAACCAAATGAATGAAGATGTGATTCTTTTTTTTTTTTTTAATGTTTTATTTATTTCTAGGAGAGAGAGATAGAGAGACAGCGTGAGCAGGGGAGGGTCAGAGAGAGAGGGAGTCACAGACTGAAACAGGCTCCAGGCTCAAAACTGGCAGTCAGCACAGAGCCCGACGCGGGGCACAAACCCACAAACCAAGAGATCATGACCTAAGCGAAAGTCGGACGATAAACCGACTAAGCCACCCAGGCGCCCCATGAAGATGTGATTCTTAAAGCTTCACTACATAATTCTATCAGTTTGTCGCATATTTCTGTGTACTCATAAACACTACCTTCCCTGTCATGTCCTTTTTTCTACAATCCACAACACAGTATTTTTCCTAGGGATGAATATTAAGAGACCAGAGATTTTAACCAATAGTTAAAGTGTGAGGTTTTGATATATAGATTTCACTTAGTCTCTGATAATTAAGAATTAAACCACTTTTTAACTAAAGGAATGCCTTTAACTTAAACCAAGGGTAGAAGAAGCCAAAGAGACAATTCTGTTAATAAAAACATTGAAAACTGTAATAGAAACCATTGTTTCACAATTCATTAAAATGTGAAGTTTTTGAATCATAAGGTTAAACTTACCTTCAGATAGTTACTTTGGAGAATAAGTGTAATCTAAGCAAATGAGTGTTTTTAGCTAGAAGAAATCATTTTTACCAACATCCAGTGGAGGATGTTAGGAAATGGTCATCTGATCAGTGATAGCAAGTCACAGAAACAATAGCACAGAAAGTAGATTGGAGCAAGATAAGTAAAATTATAGTGGGAGCCTAGTTTAGGGTATAAATACATACGACAGGTAGGAGACAGAATTGAATACTGAATGACAAGAAAAGAGAAGACTCCAAGATTAATCTGTTTTTGGTTAGAGCAACCAGATGGATGGTGATGCAAAGAAGGGGAAATGAAGTGCAGAAGCGGGTTTGGTGGTAGGAGTGGAAGATAAGGAAATTGGACATAGTTGTGGGACATGCAGGAAGAGGTAGTTGTGTAGACGAACCTAAAAGTTCCAGAAGGAGTTTGCTGACCCTGCAAATTCAGCAAATCAAGTTACAGCAATATATATATCCCACATGGTAACTTTCTTAGGATATAGTAAGGGAAATAAACAATGATCTCCACGTATAGCTTGTGTAACGACAAGCTTATCTGCCCATAAAGTACTTGGTATCATTGTCAGTAACATATCTTTAAGCTAAATGGGGGCAGGGCTATTATCAGAACTCTTGTGTGTGTATGCATGTTTTATGAAACATAGTTGAGATTATGCTTGTTGCAGAGTATTTTTTATTTCTGGGCATAAATTGTTGAATGATGCAAAACAGTTTGTAAGACACAAATTAGCATTCCCTGACCCAGTAAAATCATGTAAATTATTGAATGATACATTACTTTCATTTATGTTCTTTTCTTTGGGAAGATGAGTAATTAACTTTAGAAATAATCCAACTGCCTTACTTTAATAATATTTGCATAAAAATTATAAAAGAGAAAAAACTCTTACAACTTAAGCAGAAATAATAAGACCAAGTCTGCCTGTTGTTATTAAAAATAGATTTGCGAATTAGTACTATTAACACTTAATATTTATTATTTACATTGTACTTGTTCTAAGCATTTTACATATGTTATCTCATTTGTTACAACAACCTCCTGAGGTAGGTAGTATTACTATCTTCATCATTCTCATTTAAAAAGGAAAATTGAGGCACAAAGAGATTAAGTAGTTGCCCAAGGTCATACCCTGGGGTGGTAGAGTAGGCTCTGAATCTAGGCAGTCTCATGAAACAAAGGAGATTAAAGTAGAAAGGCCAGGAA
Source organism: Hyaena hyaena (assembly GCF_003009895.1). Classification (NCBI taxonomy): domain Eukaryota; kingdom Metazoa; phylum Chordata; class Mammalia; order Carnivora; family Hyaenidae; genus Hyaena; species Hyaena hyaena. The sequence continues at coordinate 519,613 of NW_024080663.1, forward strand.
TTAAAAATGTTCTAGGTTCTAATTTAGAATTCATGTAATCATAGATCTATTTACAGGATAAAAAAGTTACGTAAGAATATCATTATAGTATCTAAAATTAGTAATTCTGATCTTTGTTTTTGCAAAGGTGCCAATGATTAAGACAGGTTTTACAAGTGAAGGCAGAAATAATTCAAGAATAACATGAAGCGAGTAACAGTCCTCACCATATGTTTGGTTTAATATCTGCTTGTGCATAGAAACTGCTTATGAGTTACATGAGGCCTAAATGTGAGGTTATTTTTGGTCTCGTTATCTAATTTCCACCTCATTCCAAATTATTTTCCCCATCAGGAGAGAATATACTTGTAGCTGTACTTCTATGTATAAAACTGTCTTTGTGAAAAGGTATGATGGCTAATTAACTTCTGAAGTTACTCGCAAATTTCAGTTTAATTTATGAACTTTTTGGAAGTTCTATCTAGATAATGATTCAATTAAAAAATGAAGTGAAACAGATTATTTCCCTTGAAAACATCTCTTCAGTTTTGTTGTCTGTCATGGATAAATGCAGATAATACATAAATACAGGTATGGCTCTGGAAGTCTGAAGGTGAATTCATTAAATGTGAACATCTCTGAATTTGTTTGCGTTAGAAAAAAATCAAAATTGATTATCTTTTCCAGATCTGAATGGACAAAAAAATCCATACATAAACCAAATTCTCAGGTTGGCCTTGTTACAAACTGGTAATTGATCATTACATCTTGAACTTGAGAAATAAAAAAGCCATAAATACAACCAAAGGAAAAAAAAAATGACAAAATGAATACAAATAGAAAGTTAGCATGCTGGTTGTGTATTGATGGATTATGTGTGTTTCAGATAACCAAGTCAACTGTTCAACTACTTTACCAATCTCTATAAATACTGATGGATAATGTAACTCAAGATGCCCTGCTGAAGAGAATTACTTGGGGAATTTGGTGAATTCGCTAATGTTTGGACTTCTTAAGTAAAAATCAAAGCTATTACCAAGGCTCAATGAGGCCACAACATTTTTTAAAGTTCACATTATCTGCTATGTAAATTATATTTTCATGAATATAAAAATACAATTAAAAAATTTTTTTGGCGGAAGACAGATGTTCAAAATTTCTTTTCCATTAATCAGTTGTTTCTGGTGGTGAAGAATGATTTGGTAAAGCAGTTAACAATACATTTTCCAAAGATACCAGAGGATCTGTATAATACTGTAAAGCAGGACTGAATCCTTTCTGCTGTAAATACTCGACTCGGCCTTGGTCAATCAGCAATTTACAAAGATGCCCTATTTTCTTCTTTTCTTCAACAGTAAGGAACCTAAACCGAATAAACAAAACATCGTTAAAATTTGTAGAAGTTTATGAAAAATTTATTTTAGCCACTTCTATTTATTGGCAAGTTGCTAAGTAACCCACGATACACTAGGTGCTATGTTCCATGCTCCCAAGATACGTTTTATTTATGCCACAATAAAAGTCTATTTTTGGGGCACATGGTGGCTCAGTCGGTTAAGTGTCTGACTTTGGGTCAGGTCATGATCTCACGGTTTGTGGGTTCGAGCCCTGCGTTGGGCTCTGTGCTGACAGCTAGCTTGGAGCTGGAGCCTGCTTCAGATTCTGTATCTCCCTCTCTGTCTCTGACCCTTCCCTGCTCACGCTGTCTCTCTCTCTCTCTCTCTCAGAAATAAACATTTTTAAAAAATTAAAAAAAATAATAAAAGTGTATTTTAACTTATTCTAAAATTGGATGATAAGATACATCTTCATGAATAGATTCTTGTAACATTTATCTAACAAGAAACTGGAACAGTGACAAAACATTTCTGCCCTAGTGTTGTGCATTTCAAAGTAGTCACTTACTCGGGTAAACTCTCGGTGCTGTCGTCTGGGATTTTGCGTTCCCCATCGTCATGCTCTTCACTGTCGTCACTGTGCTTATCTTTTCTCTTTGTGATCACATCAGAGGCTCCCAAAGATGTTTTTCGCATCCCACAAGTTGCCCAACTACTCATTCGCTGGAAGTAGTGGAATTCCACTGCTCCAAGGCCTAGAGCCCTGAAATATTCTTTGCCCACATAATGTCTCCAATCACACCTGTGGTGACAACAGAGTGCAATAACAATGCCAGCCACAGGGGTCCACTTCTCTGGGACATTTTTCTCATTTCCTTCCTTGGTCAAAGTGTTAATTTCTTTGTCTGTTTTATCATTCTTTCTGCGTTTGGCTAAAGGTTCTTCATTCCTTTCCTCACAACTGGAAGCATAGGTTTCAACCAAACATCGTAATGCAAGATCTGCAAACACAATTATGTGGCCCCCCCAAACCACATCATCTTTAAAAATAAGTATTTTTTACATTTATTCAGCAGTATGGTTTCTAAAATCCCAACAATAAAACCTACTTAGCTTTATACTTGTAATAATTCATCCATGAATTATCAATTTTGTTCATGTTTGCTGTCTTCTAATTAGCATCTTTTTCCCTAGTGATTTATTCTGGATAAAATCTACTTCCCCCAAAACTGTCTGAAGCTTAAGATCTACAGTTTGTAAAAGCTTTTAGTTCAACTACTCAATTGGCTCTCATTTCTCCTTCTCTAGCTGAGGAAATGACTTGTATGGAAAAAAATTATTCATCTGCACTTACATTCCAGGAAAGTTTTGAGCTCAAGAAACCCAAAAAAAGAATAGAGGGGAAAGGCATCTGCTGAGATTGATGTTAGGTGTCAGTCAGGGAATGTAAGATGTTCACAGAAAAAGCTGAGGAGCTGAAGAGTTGAGAAGAGGGGCTCAGACTATGGGAAGTAGGCCTCACTGAGCAGCCTTGTGGAATTTATGCATGCATTCAGCAATTAGTTACTGTGTGCCTTTTGTGTGCAAGCTTTGCGATGTAATGATGCTTATCATAAACTTAGAGATGGATTACTCCATATTAAAATGAAAATTTAAACTTAAAAGCTAAACAAATAGGTTTTTTTGATGATTAGGACCATTTCCCACTGAAGACCACTATACTGATGACAATATTGGAAAGACCCCAAACATATGCTGTAAAACCCATATTTTATGTCTGAGTAGACTGGCATGCTGTGTCTAGTCAATCAGAAACATATATTTTAAAATGTTATTACTGTAAGATGTCACCAGTGACTATTAAATGATTTTTTACTAGTGAATTTAATTCAATATGAGTTTAAGTCAACAAACATTATTGGGAGAAAGGGATAGCTAATCTATTATCATAAACTATTATTTTCAGACAAAATATATTCAGTCACTGTTTTATTTATATTGGACCTAAGTAAATGATTTTCAGAAATGTGAATAATCAGAAAAATTATTCAAAGTATGAATATTTTAGAATCAGAAGAAGCTTTAACAATCTATTTCAACCTCTCCTTTACAAAGAGCTTAAAGGACAAAGCCATATACCAAAGAATGGGACAAGGACACACAGCAAAGTGTGGCCAAGATTATTCATTCACTCAAATGCTTACTGTTTCTATTATATGCCAACCATTGTGTTGCACATTCCCTGTACTCAAAAATTTCACAGCACAGTGGGAAAGTTAGATACATAAATTAAGTTAGCTATTATATAACAAACTGAAATACAATAAGGTAGAGATTTGCAGATGGAACGATGATAAACACTAAGGAAATTAGAAGTTGACCCAGTACAGTGCATGGGCAAAGTACACAGGGTTTTAATTTGCTGACCAGTAAAGGGGGATGCAGGAACTGGCACAGGCTGAAAGGCAGAGGCCACACTGGCAGCAGGTTGTCCTGTTAAAGAGCTTGGACTTTAAGCTGCAGGTATTAGGAGCTACTGAAGAGTTTTAAGAGGAAAGATATATTAGGTGTGCAGCCAATGCTCCAAATATTAGTATTTAAAGAACAGGCAGTGGAAGGAGGCGATGAGAAAAACAGAGGAAGAATGGCATAGCTTAGGGGAAGAATCGGCAAAGAAGAATGTCACAAAAGGAAACAATGTCAAAAAGGGGAAGCAACTGCAGCAGAGAATTTTCAGTAGGACAATAGAATCCTACTCTATCAAGAGGGAAAAGTGTGTGGAACAAGGAAAAATGGCCAATACAGATTATACATCAGAGAAACTTGGGTTAGATGGGTAAGAGTAAATGAGTGTGGTTTTATTCCTCTCCAGGATAGAAATGGCTTACTTTAGAAGGCTTTTCTGAGGGTTACATGAAATAAAGTATATGAAAGTCATCTTAACAACTACGAAGGAAGACACAAATATTCAATACTCAAAGCCATTTCTGGCCAACTTGAATAATGTTTATGGAGGCTCTAAGATCCCCAGATGGGAGATGAGGAGAGCAGCAGAGCAGGAGCCAGGAAGAAGATGTAAGAGTAGTTAACACTTGTTGAATGCTACTATGTGCCAGATACTTACATGTAACATAGTAAATTATGTTATCATCCCTGTTTTACAGATGAGATAACCAAAGCTCAGAAAGGTTATGTAGTTTGCCAAGGTTACATAACACAGTACAGCTGAATCCTGGACTATCTGATGCTCTTTCTACCTTACCAAGCTACTCCTGAGAGACAGATCCAAGTGCTAAGATAAGACATCTTAGATGTTTTACCTAACATTTCTTTTCTCATTTTCTCCAGAATCCTGGAACATAACCATCTTCTAATGGGAGAGGTTTCGGAATCCTTCCCAAGCAACTCCTCAAATAACTCAGTAGCTTCTGGGGTGGAATTATATGGTCTCTATAAATGATTTGTTTCCTTTTTGGTTGAAATATAAACCAAGGAGCTTTAAAGTCTCATGACCCAGTATTTACACATAAAACTCTTAATTCATCCTGTCAAATGGCCAAAATGAGCAGATAAATAAGACAACTCTGTATATGATGTAACACAGGGTCAGTGCTACGATGAAAATTAATGAGTTTAGGCTTAAGTAGTAAAACTACCCAAACTATTTCAATGATTGGCACCGTGTAAAGCTAAAACTTAATGTGTTCATCTAAACATCATTAGTGTGTTTACATACCTGTTGCCATACCACATAGATGCTTTCCAATTCCTACCACAGGTAGTTTTTCTTTGCTTAGCAAAGGAATTTTGTCTGGAATAAAAGTAAATGAAAACTGAGTTAGCTCTCTTGTGAGATAAGGCATTCGCATGGCATTCTGAAAGAACCAATTTGAACCTTTAAGTTTTAGGGTGTAAAGAGACTCAAACAAAACCTTCACTTTATAGCTGAGGAATAAGAGACTCAAAGATGTAGTGACCTGTTAAGTACAAGCCAGAATAAAAGTTTCTTTCCTCTTTTCTTCCCTTTTCTTTCGCTCTTGCCCTTCCTCTTGAGTTAGGTTTCCTGACTCTTAGGCCAATGTTATTTCTTCTATACCGACCCAGGACTTTCCCCTATAGAAGCCTTATTTTGCTATATATGATTAACACACTGAAAAAAGAACTCAAAACTTTCCCTGCTAGAAGATGTATTTTGAACAAATAATACACATGATAAACATATTAATAACATGACCAATATATATATTGTAAAATACTCTATTCACCACTATAACCTAATAATATAGTTTTAATAGGTTCATGTACAAAAATATTATTGTAGCTTTTCACACTGTTTTGAAAAAAAGAAAATATTCCTAACAGTCCTGAAAAAGTTAAAAAAATATATCCATAAGGTAATACAGTAAAATGTACTATATTACAGTTATGGCCTCCATTTTTCCCCCATTCATTTTCCTTTTTCTAAGATTCTGAAATGAAAAGTATGCTTCCTACTGCAAATCCAGCCACAGCACGTAATACAGTGGAATAGTCCAGTGGAAGTACTTAATAAATTTTTCCACTTTTCTGTTACTTGCTTTCAAATGTATTATATTACATGCCAGGAGAAATTGGTACCACGTGGAATAGTTTCCTGTGTCAGGGAAGACAGAAGTTTAAATTAAGGTGGTTCAAGAGAATATCATTAGTTAGGGTGAAGAGAAAGGATGTCTAAGAAAGCCCTTCTGCTTTCGCTTGAAAATTACCTCATTTCCTCTCTCCCCTATTCTTTGGGCTTGGAAAATAGAGCAGATGAACTTCTGGGAAATGATGGTAGATTGAATACGAGTATCTAATTTACTCTGTCCTAAAACTCCACCAAAATGAGAATTAAAGAATTTCTGAAAAGGTATAAACTCACAAGATCTGAAAGAGGTCAAAAGGAGGAGACAAAAGTAGGGAAGGCTGAGAATTATCCAAATTTGCTCAACAAATCTTCTAAAGGCTTTAAGAATCAGAGACATCAAGTACCTCGGAAGTAGAGCTGAGTAGCTACAATAGTGTTGGTGGAAAGTCTACTTAAGCAGTCAGAGACCCACCTCATGGCTAGTTGGTGACTACCTCTTTCCCTCTTGTGGAAGAGCACAGATTAATTCTCTGGAGCAAGGAGAACAGGCGATCAGTGGATTGAGGGACAACAGGAAGTTGAGAGCTGAAGCATGGTAAAGTAGCAGGAATAAGTAAGTGTGCACATCGATTTCCCGACTGGGACCCCAAATGTTGGGATCACATCTTTAACCACAGAGGTTCTTCTCTGTGGATTCTGACCAACCCAAGAGGAAAGATCACATCTTACACAGATCACCCTAAAGTGGAGCTCCGTGTTAACAATTCTATCTGAGACCTCAGAGCTCTGAGTCCCTCAATCCTAAGAACACACCATCAAGGAACACCAGATGTTTAAGGACAGCCTCTAAGTTGAAAGAGACAGACCAAAACAAATGAAAAAGAGCAAACTGATGACAGCAGATTACAAAGGGAGAATAATTCTTAAAAACCTTTATTAATATCATCAGAAAAATGAAATCTAGCAATTAAGAGAAAGAACAAAATATAATAAAGATAAATTCAGAGAAAAAAATCTTAGAAATGAAAACTATGATAGAAGAAATTAAGTTGGGAAAATTTTTAAAAGTATAGAATAAAACCAAAAGACATAAATCAGAGAATTCAAGAGAAGTAGAAAATCATCCCCGTAGGTTTAATAGCTAAATCTAAGATGTTTTTTTTTGAGAGAGAAAAGTGTGTGTGGAGGGGCAGAGAGAGAAGGTGAGAGAGAGAATCTGATGTGGTACTTGAACCCATGAACTGTGAGATCGTGACCCGAGCCAAAACCGAGTTAGACGCTTAACCGACTGAACCACCCAGGCACCCTAAATCATAAGACTTATTACATAAAGGGAGAGAAGAGAAAGTGGTGTAGAGAAAATTATGAAAGAAAGAATACAAGGAAATTTCCCAGAAAGCTGAGAATACTACAGTCTCTAAATCAGGATTTCTCATCTTTGGCATTATTGACTTTTTGGCTCCCATAAGTTTGTTGTGGGGAGCTATTACTATACCTTACAGGATATTTAGCAGGCCTCTGGTTTAGCAGGCTCTCTGGACTGTATTAGATGCCAGCAGCATGCCCACCCCAGCTATGGGGACATGCTGGAGACATGCTGGAGACATATGGAGACAACCAAAAATGTCTCAGACATTGCCAAAGTACCCTGGTGGACAAAATGACCTCCACTTGAGAACCACTGATATAAACAAAAGAGAAAAGAGTACAGCACAATGTATAAAAATATAATCACATGAAGGCTATCACTGTGAAAATTTATAACACTGAGAACAAAGAAGGGCCTATAAATTTCAAGAAAAAAGCAGATCACATACAAGGGAAGAAGATTCAGAATGGCAATTTAAAATGTTTAAACAATACTAGTAGAATAAACTTTCAAAATTCTAAAGGAAAATGATTTTCAATCTCAAAATACAAATAACCCAGCCAAGTCAAGTGTAAGGTAAAATAAGATATTTTTGGACAATGCAAGGTCTCAAATGCATTGTTTCTCAGGAAGCTACAGGAAGAGGTGCTCTGCCCGAAGAAAGAGTAACTCAATGGAGGAAGATGTGGGAAAAGATATAGGAAAAGAAATTCCCACCCAGGAGAGTCAAAGAAATCCCCAGGATGAGACTGAAGAGAGTTTTAATGCTGATCATTGTGCCCCAAGAACAGAGGGGATCCAGTCTGAAGTGGAAAATGTCTGAAGGACACATGAGAGAATTTTTCAGGAAGATGGAAAGTGACAGAATACTTGATGAATGTATTACAACAAATACACTTTTAAAAGACCAAGTAAACAAAATTATAAATTATTAATTTATCAACAAAAAAACTGTACAGGAAAAAGTGATTTACTATATGGTTCTGTGGTAAAAAATGATGACTTAATCATTTTGTGCATATTAGAAAGATGAGGAATGGGAAATGTTTGCACTTGAGGTGGGACAGGAGTAGGAAATCTTCATCTTCCACTGGGAAAAACCAGTAGATAATGGTTGAAAAGAAGAAAGGAGCAGCAAAAACAAAAGCCTGTTGTTAGTCACTTGAGATAAGTATAAAAATTCACCTGTAAGAGGTAAATGTGGTTGGATCTGAAGAGAGAGCCATGGCAGGGAGGAAGTGGTTGGTGCTGTTTTTATAAAAACTCGAGAACTTTTAGAACTATCTGACTCTTGACCACACATAGGTAAGTTTAATAAAAGCCCAAAAATGAAAAACAAAATAAGAAAAAAGAAAGGGAGGGATGTCTGTAGTAAACTCTTTTAACAGAAATTTCCTATTCTTTCTCCCTAAAATGATGAATAGTCAATTCCAACCCTGCCCCCAGGAAGAGAAGTCCTCTAAGTGAATGTCGGCTTCTACTCATTTCAAAACTACCTCTAATCCCTCTCAGTGTGTCATTAAGTAAGTCTTTTATTTTCAATATTAAAAAACTTAAGTATGGAAGTCTGGGGATCATGACCTGAGCCGAAGTTGGATGCTTAACCAATTGAGCCACCTAGGTGCCCATATGATTCACATTTTCACTGGTGGCTATATTTTTAGGTAGGTCATTGTTTAGCAGGAGAGATTTTTCAATTGATGCAAATTCTAAAAGGGCAGTATTGAACTAGATTGTAGATATTTGTTCTCTATTAATCTCTCCTTTTTTGGTTTAAAATGTGGAATTGGGGCATAGGGTGGGCACAGAAGAGTCACAGAGAAACTAAGACATATGGTAGGCTACTTTTCAGTATGCTTAGTAAGAATTCAACACCTACCATAAAAACTTGTCGGGGCGCCTGGGTGGCTTAGTCGGTTAAGCGTCCGACTTTCGCTTAGGTCATGATCTCGCGGTTCGTGGGTTTGAGTCCCGCATCGGGCTCTGTGCTGACTGCCAGCTCAGAGCCTGGAGCCTGTTTCAGTCTGTGACTCCCTCTCTCTCTGACTCTCCCCTGCTCATGCTGTCTCTCTCTCTCTTAGAAATAAATAAAAATATTAAAAAAAAAAAAAAAAGTTCCAACCCTGGAGTGCTTGGGTGGCTCAGTCAGTTGAGTGTCTGACTTTTGATTTTGGCTCAGGTTATGATCTGAGGGTCATGGGATCGAGCCCTATGTCAGGCTCCATGCTAGGGTGGAGCTTGATTAAGACTCTCTTTCTTTCTCCCTCTCTGCCCCTCTCCCTGGCTCATGTGCTTACTCTCTTAAAAAAAAGTGGGGGTAGCACCTGGGTGGCTCAGTCGGTAAAGCATTGAACTCTGGCTCAGGTCATGATCTGACAATTCGTGAGTTTAAGTTCCGCATCGGGCTCTGTGCTGACAGCTCAGAGCTGGAGCCTGTTTTATATTCTGTGTCTCCCTCTGTGCCCCTGCCCCTTACCTGCCTCACGCTCTGTCCGTCTTTCTCTCAACAATAAATAAATATTAAAAATTAAAAAAAAAAGTTCCAACCCTAATTCAATTTACATTCATCCAAATATTAGATATAACATTTAATATTAAGAATGCATTAATTTTAGTTTGTTTTCACTGAAGCACTTGTTCACATGACTGGATTTCTAAGCAACCCTCAGAATCTGAAACTTCTATGATTCATGGTAGAGTAACTAAAAGTTACGCAACTTACTCAAGCACAAGTGTTGAATATCAATTTGAAGTCTCTCAAACACTGAATTTTTCTTCCTGTGTTTGCCATCTACCTGCACAAATAGAACATTATAATAACAATAGCTTTCTATGTTTAAAAAGATTTCTATTTGTTTTCAAAATTCGGAGGAAATAATTTCCCATCTTATTTTTTAATATTTAAAAAACAGAACCACTAATTAAAAAATTTAAGATTATATTTTCTTTGATGAAAACTCCAAAATAACAATATCATACATTTTTAAAAGGCTTGAAATTTTATAAATTGTTATATATCATTATTGGGACATATATATAAATGTCCCAATTTACTGATGAAGGAACTAAAGGTTCACAGATGTTAGGTGACTAACCTAAGATTATTTGCCAGCTCCTTTGCCTTTGCTAGCCCATAATATACTATTTTTGGCTCATTCCTCTTACTCTCTCTGAAAGATCACAACCACCATTCTGATCTATCTGATCTATGTCCATGTGCCTATGACTTATAAATCTACACTGTGGCCCAGATCTTTTTGATGAACACCGGACACATACCCAGTTGTGAATGAGAAAGCTCTACTTCAAGAGCAAACTCATTCAAAACTGAACTCCTCATTTCTCTCTCCAAACCTATTCTTCCTCTTCCTCCTTCTATATTCCCTATCTCAGAAAAAGGCACCATCAGTCACTTAAAGCCATAAAGTGTCACCCAAAATAACTCCTCTCTCATAGTGACTAATAAATCAACAAGTCTCCTTGCTTCAAAAATCTTAGCATTTTTCCTCTCCATCTCACTGCAACAACCTCGGCTCTGGCTCATTTTTTACTTGGATTACTGGATAATTATCTTATCATTAATCTCATTAATGACAATTATCCTATCATTAATTCATTTTGGGGGCACTTGGGTGGCTCAGTCAGTTGAGCATCAGTTGCGAGTCAATTGGCTCTGGTCATGATCTCATGGTTCGTGGGTTCGAGGCCCGCATCAGGCTCTGTGCTGATAGTTCAGGCTCCAGCCTGCTTCAGATTCTGTCTCTCTCTCTGCCCCTCCCCTGCTCATGCTCTGTCTCCCTCTCTCTCAAAAACAAACATTAAAAATAATAATAAAGCAATAAAAGGCCTTTTTAGTGTCTTCACCAACTGTTACATTTACATTTTCTTTCAATCTCCTCCCAGCAGTTACTTCCTCTGGGAAACCTTCTGTGACCCACACTACACTGAGGCTGGTGTTCTATCTTCATGCTCCTATGGCTTCTGGTACTTATCATTATCATAGGAGCCTTAGCAAACTGAACCGAAATACCCATAAGTCTACCCAGTGGATGTAAGCTTCTCAAAGACAAGAACTCAACTTGTTCCACTGTATCCCCAGCATGCAGCAGGTGAAAGTCAAACGCCTACCCCTTGGCATAAAATATGACACCTTCGAGAGTCTAGCCCTCCTCTCCCATCTCATCACTACTGAACTCTACTTGGAACCATGCATTCCCATCACAGAGAAGTGTTTCTATGTTTCCCTGTGTTAGGTATTTGGTTACACTGTTCATGCTTCCTAGAATGCTTCTTAAACCCTCTATCTAGGAAACATAATTCTCCTTTCAAGAAAGAGCTCAGGCATCCCCTTTCCTATTCGGCCATTTGCATCCTTTCCCTACAAGAAAACATGTCACTCCCTCTTCTGAACCTACACTGTACTCTGTGCAGTTTTTTTTTCATATTTTGATGCTTCTCTACAATCATTCGTCTTATCTTTATAAATATAAGTAATAAGAGCATAGGAACGTTGTCTTGACTTCTACTCAATGTCTATCATGGTGCCTATGCAGTATATTCAATAAATGTTTACTGAATGAATAGTTAGTAGGTGGCATAGGTAGACTAGGACCCAAGACTTTTAACTCCTAGCTGGAGCTTGGCTCTTTTCACATATTTTCTTATTTCTGCAAATAATTTTAAGAACTCAGCTCAATGGACTATTAAAATTTAGATTAAAAACAATGTACCTTCAGTTTAGGTCTTTAATATAGTTAGGATAAAAAGCTACATCAACTCAACACAAAACATACATTTTCTTTAAAAGACATGGGTCTCAGTATCATTTTTTTTTTTTTAAAGAAAAGTGCAAAGCTTGGTTACTAATATACTGCCATGGTTTCACTTGCCTTGAATCTCGTGGTCACCTTTTCTACTAGGATGAAGTGAACTTTTTCAGCATCTTTTAAGGCAATATCAACCCAATGAGATAATTTTCCTTTTCCTGCTCCAAACTCAACAAAACATCTTCTTGGACCAAGTAACTTTAATTTTTCAATGTTACCTAAAATAGAAGCCTGCAAACTTCACAAGATTATTTTATAAACTAGAGCAAACACATATGGCTCAAGTGGGGAAACAACAAGGTCATTTCTACATAAGGCAGCATGTGCACATTGATAATTTTTGTTTGGCTTTAAATTTTTTCTCTTGCTTTAAGAATTTTAAAACACAGTACTCAGAACCATATCCATGCCAAAAGTTTTTAATATATGTTTCCACATATTTTTTGAAATGGAAAGATTCTGTACCCTGAAAGATAAACTAAACAAGATCTCATTAATAACTATATTTAGAAAGAATGTTAGCTTTTGACAAATGAACAAAAGGCCAAATTTAGCATAGTTACTATGGCCTAAACATACCTGCTGTTTCAGGTGTTTGGTTGCAGAATCACCATTTTTAGGGTCATTAAGGGCATCATGCAATGCTGGATGGGACATAATTTGATCTTTAAGTGTAGCGTTCAAACCTGTGCCAAATATAAGCACAATAGCTTAAGCAACCAAACATGAAACCGTAGGGCTCTGAACAATGGTAGTAACATCTTTTAAACCACACTGGTATCAACTCATAAAGCACCCAATTATTCTAAAATTTTTAACTTGCCACTGGAGGCAGACTTACCTTCACATGCTTTCCGCAATTTCTTAATTAACTTTTCCAACTCCTCTTCAGAGAGAGAAGAAATTGGAACCTACATACAAAAATGGGGCATGAGCTGGTCTGGGAACTAACCATCACTAATAATATGGATTCTATAGAAAGATGAATTCTAGATTCAAAACAATTAATTTATTCCAAACAAAAATTGGAACACAGCTTATTCACAGTGCGGAGACAACTTACAAACACCTTTTAAAATTAATAAATATTAAGTCAAGTACTTACTAATTGTTCAGGTATTTCTGTTTCATCTTTTAAGCCTGCATTAATATCTTGAATAAAGAAGTCCTTAATAAAAACAAAATTACAACAATACTGTTATTAATGTGAAGAGCTCACAAAAACTAACCTGAGAAACTGATACTTTTCTTTTCCCCATACCCTGTACCTGCCATCCTCCCTTTCTCCCATTTAGGAATAAAATAATCACTGGGCACCTACTGTGGTCTTTAATTTGCTTTAGGTGTCAAGGACTCACCACAGCAAGGAACAGAACAGACAAAAATCTCTATGTTCTCATGGATCTTATATTCTAGTGAGTTGTTATCTGAATAAATGTTTATAGTTTAAAGCAGCTCACTCCTAATTTCGGTTAAAGTTTTCACCTGTGTACAGCATAGAGCCTCAAGACTGTGTCGGTTTTGCTTATGGTATTAGGACAGAAACGACAAATTACCAACTATATTTGGCTGTTCATCAGATAGCCAGTCTAAAAGCAGATAAGATACACATATTATACAGGTTAGGTCTGATTTCTTCTATTTTATATATTTTTGTGTGATATGAGAAATATCTTTAATTTTTTTATTATACTGTGGGAGCAGCTCATCCTTTAATGTCAGTGTCACCTATAATTCTGTCCTTAGTCTCATGCTCTATTTTCTGCTACCTCTTGAGTCCCCTCTTCTACTCAGCTGTCCCCTTGTATTCTATACTCCAGTCATGTGCGATGCCCAGTCCCAGACAAAGCTAGCAGCTCTCTCACTTCTAGGCCCTTACACATGTTTTCTTTGCTGTCTGGCAGATTCTCCTTTAGCCTATAGGACTCATTATGGGATATTCCTTCAGAGAAGCTTCCTGACTCCTTCCCCATCTCTTTCACCCCCTATTTCTCCCAGAAAAAGGATAGGATTCATCTCCTTTATTCTTTCATAGCACTCTGTACTTAATCAGTTTTAACATTCACAATATTGTGTTTTTTGTCTCTCTCACGAGACTGTAATGTTCTTATAGGCAGGGTACTTGGTACAATGTCTGGCATAAATGTTCAATTAATATCTATGGAATAAACAAGTTCTTCCTTCACCCTTCCAATCTCTTCCCCAGGGTAACTTAAAAATCCAAGGCCTATGACTTGTATGTATTTGACTCCACCACTCTACTGACTTTCAGACTCACATATCTAACCCTCTGTTTTTAGCCACTGAGTTTTATGGATTCTGCTACCCAAATAATTCTTGCATCTATTCCCTACCCTTTCCGTCCTCTTTCATTTAGTCTCTTATCATGTCCCATCTGGACTTCAGCAATAGCCTTTAACTAGTCATTCTAATTCCAAGCCATCCTCCCTCACTGCTCTGAAAGTTTTTAAGAGGTAAATCTGGCCACGCCATTCTCTAACTTAAAATCTTTCAGTAGTTCCCCACATCTTTCAGAATAAAGTCCAAGTTCCTTGAAAGTCTCAATGTGGTTTCTCAATTTCTGCCTTTGCACATATAGTTCTTTTCACCTAGGACTCTTCCTTTTCTTTGCCAAATCAAGCCTCAGCTCAAGTGTTTCTCTCTCTGGGAAGGTTTTCTTGGCCCCTTGGATAGAATTTTAAGTTTTATTTTCTTCTTTCAATGAACTTATTAAATAATATCCATTATTTATAAGTTTACTTACCAGTTTCAAATTCCTTGAAGGCTGGGACCATATTTTATTGAAATAAAGTTAGTAAGCACTAAATAAATATTTTGAATAAATTGAGAAATTATTCTCTAAATAACACTCCTGTTGCATAAAATTATATTATCTGAATTAGGACTCTAAGTGGATTCACAGTCTATATATACTCTCAAAAGTATTTACCACATTCAAGCCTTCTGAGGCACAAGTCTTGTTAAATATTCACATTTGTAATCAACTAAGTACATATAAACATTACATACTACACGTTTCACCATTCAGTTTTACTGATCAAACACTTACAGGTTTTGGCTTCTCTCTTGCGTTACACTTTTTCAAATGTTTTGCTAGTTGATCTTCATATACTGTGCTAAATTTAAAGAGAAAATTATTTAAAATAAGACTTGTGACAATCTTTCTAGTATAGAAAAACCCTTATTTGACCCATACTTACTGTTTTGGATCTAAAGGACACAGAATTCTTTTCCGAGCATTTTCTTCCTAGTAAAGAAAAACGATGTATTTATTTGGATTAAAAAAATATCAAGTTCATTGCCCACAGATACTAGTTATAATTTCAGTGTAAGCATAAGCTTATGCATTTCCAAAACTAGGTAAGGAAGCTTTAAAAGGACATTAATGAAACATTACCAAAATCAGGTCAGAGTTTGACAACAAAAATCTCCAGTGCACCTGGTTTATGTATATATGAGCAAATACTGTTTGGACAACAAGGGTTTATAGCTTCAAACAGGTTATAGAGAAGGCCTACTTATGGAATTTTGAATCTATGACAGCACCGACTATAGTTTGCACTATTATTTAAGGCACCCCTAAGAAAAATCTGCTGCCAATTTAAATTATGTCATGTGATAGATTTTTAAGGTGAATTCTGATTTCAGAGACGTTAAAATGTGAAAAAGAGAAATATCTTAGAAACAGTGAAATACGGTATTTTAACCATTTGGTACGGTGCCATAATTCTACTGGCTTTGCAACTTTTCAGTGTAGCAGAGCTATAGTCTCTTTGTTTCTTTTTTTTCTTTTAATTTATTTCTAGGAGGGAGAGAGAGACAGCGTGAACAGAGGAGGGTTAGAGAGAGTGGGAGACACAGACTCTGAAATAGGCTCCAGGCTCTGAGCTGGCAGTCAGCACAGAGCCCGACAGGGACTCGAGCCCAGGAACTGCGAGATCATGACCTAAGCAAAAGTCAGACGCTTAACCGACTAAGCCACCCAGGCGCCCCTAGCCTCTTTGTTTCTAAGTTACATGAATTTAACTACATTGCTTGAAAAAAACAAAGGAAAATTAATAGTGCTAGCAATTCTATTCAATATGCTTATGAATCTGTATGCAACAAAATAGTTAAAACCATAGGTCAGTCGGACTGCCTAGGTATGATCTATCAACTCCTAACTCTATGACCTGAGGTAGGCTTATTGCCTCATCTGAAAGATGAGAATATGTCCCACCTCCTAAGGCTTGTAAAAATTAAGTGAGCTAATAGTAAAAGTAAATTTTAAAAAATTACTTAGCATGTCACTGGCCATATAGTAAATGCTAACTGTTCACTGTTACTATTAGCAAATCTTTTTTCAGTTTATTTCAGTTCTGAATAACTCCCAAGATACAATGACTAAATTTCATCGGAAAGCTAAGAGGCTTTTGATTATTTTTTGAAAATATTGTGCATTATTTTTCCTCACTTGCTGACTTTAAAATGCAACCTCCAAGAAAAGAGAAGACTCTTTGTTAACTCCTCAAAACCTAACCATACAGGGGCACCTGGGTGGCTTAGTCGGTTAAGCGTCCGACTTTCGCTTAGGTCATGATCTCGCGTTTCGTGGGTTCGAGCCCCGCGTCGGGCTCTGTGCTGACTGCCAGCTCAGAGCCTGGAGCCTGTTTCAGTCTGTCACTCCCTCTCTCTCTGACCCTCCCCTGCTCACACTGTCTCTCTCTCTCTCTTAGAAATAAATAAAACATTAAAAAAAAACCTAACCATACAGTAGGGGGGAGGAGCACTTTTATTATTTGGGTTTAGAAACTGGGTTTCTCAACCTTGACACTACTGACATTTGGGGCTGGGTAATTCTTTTGGGGGGGGGGCTGTCCTCTGCATTGTTGGATATTTAACAGCATCTCTGGCTTTACCTATTAGATGCCAGGAACACTCTTCAGCTGTGACAACCAAAATGTTTCAAACATTGCCAAGTGTCTCCTGGGGGGTAAAATCACCTTAAGAACCAGTGGGTAAGAAAACAACAACAACAATAACCAGTGGCCAAAAATGTGTACAAGTGATCTCAACTCTATGAGACTTAAGACAAAAAGATGGAAACATACACCCCATTATATCATAAATCACAGATTCAGTTGGATGCCCACAGTTGAAAACCAAATTGTGTCATGAAAAGTATTTTCACTTATCTTGTAATCTTTCTTCAAGGGACCAATAACAAGATTCCTTCCTCCCCAGGAATACCAATCAGCTTGTAAGGATCTAGTCACATTCTACTACTGTCACCAAATGCATTCATCTTCCAGATGTCTCATTATGGTGAAGTAGAAGGGCTTAGAGTGAGAACAAAACTCTTCTATCATAAATCTCCTTTTTTGATCAAGGGCTGTTTATCTCGTCTTTAAACATGTAAGTGGACTGAGCAGTTTAAATACGTGTTCAAGGGTCAACTGTATACCGTTTGACAGTACAATCATATGTATAACTGTATTATTGAACAAAATTGTGCCCTTTATCGATTTTAAAAGGAGCCAATTCCTACATATTATATCTTTCCTTCCCCCTTTCAGCAGTTATAAGTTGCTTTCAAAAGACTGTACTCTAAATATTTATTACGTTTTTATTTTAATCACTCGGTGCTCATTACAAGTGCGCTCCTGAATCCCTATCACCTATTTCACCCATCTCCCCTCTGGTAACCTTGTTTTCTACAATTAAAGAGTTGTAGATCTAAACAAAATTTTTCAAAAGTTTCTCAACCGCATTCAGAAAGAAGCGATTATCATTCACAAAACAATCAGAACACAATTAGTGAAACCTTGGGATCTTTGATCACTGTTCTTCCTAAACTACCTTTACCCCTCAGGAAAGGGGAGAGTGGGCGGAGTGTTAAGAGACGGTAGTCTGGAGTAAAATTAAGATCTAGTATTACCAAGAGGTAGGATCAAAATAAACGGGTCACTGCTGGCGCTGCTTTACTTAGTACAAGAAACCACTGCACTTCACTAAGACTCATCATCGCTCCCTGGGGAGAGCAGGACTGCGCTTAGAACGCGAAAATCTGGGACATCCAGGGGCCAGAAGCAGAAATCTGTCAGAGGCGAGTTGCTGGACCAAGAAACTTATTTCCAACTCTGGAGAGGGTAGGGCAATACCAGACCTCCGCGGCTCCAGCGTGTTCCCCGCAGAATCTTTTCCCCGCTGCCACCACCATCCTGCAAAATCGCTTCTTCTTTTCCACATAGTAACTGCATCGACCCTCAGCTGGAAAGTCAGTCGTGTGCGGGGTCGGCGCAGAAGCCGCCATAACTCAGAGTTCGTTTGGGTTGGCAAACATTGGGCGAAGAGAAGAAAAGTTCCCCGCTTCCCTTGGGTCCTCTTCCCTTAACAAATATGGCTCCCGCGGGTCCCGCCACGCAGGCTAATCTGCGGAACTACCGCCCGTCCCCTGAAAAACCGGAAAAAACGGATGGTGGCTGACGAGGTCCAAATCTCCTGCGCCCTCCCTCGGTTTCTGTTTCCCCGCCTTCTCAGCGGAAGCCGAGCGCCAAACTCAAATTTTAGCAGGGCCCGGACGCCTGTCGGCGAGTTCCGCGGGCCGGGCCTGCTGGACTTTTCCTCTCGCTGGCACGGGCAGCGGTCCAACATGAGCCAGGTTCTGTTCCAGGAACTAGTCCCGCTGCAGGTGAAATGCAAAGACTGCGAGGAGAGGTGAGGTTCCGCGTTACCCCGGCCCGCGGGTGGCGGTTGGGGTCCGGCCAAGGAGAGGGGGGCGGGGGGAAGATGGCGGCTCTGGGCAGAGAGCACCGGCTTGCAGTTGGGTGTGTGGCGAGCGTCCCGGGACGCGGAGAGAACCGCAGCTGGAACCCAGTGTTCCTTCTCTCACCGAGTCGGCGGTTGCTGACGGCACAGAAGGGAGGATATGGAGGAAATGGGAACCTGGTCCGCAACGAGTTAACTTAGAAAAATACATGTTTTAGGTCTGAGCCGAATCGTGGAAATTATGGCCACATTCTCTTTTTTTTGAGACAAAGTTAATTTTGTCCTGAGAAGTGGAGTAATTTACACGAGGGCTCATCACAAATTCACTGCTCGGACGGCGCTGGAACTCAGACCTTAGCTCCCCGTCCTTTTTTCGCTCTCCTTTGAATTATATGGGAAGTATATTGAAGCTCTAGCTTATATGGTGTATTGTCTTTTCTTCACAGTAGTTACTAAAAATAAGTTACGTTTAATCGCCTGAAAACAGTAGGGGGAAGCTATAAATTTCATTTATTCATTTCAACGACGACTGCTTCCTGGCAAAACACCTTGCCGCGTAGTGGGGCGGTGGGTGGTCCGGAAGGACAGTTCTTGTTTTCCTGGAGTTTACAGATCAGTGGGGGAGGAAATAAAGACCAGTCTCCCAGAGAAATGCAAAATTACCACTTTGACAAAGGAAGGGGAGCTGTTAGCACTTAACAGATTTGATTACAAGTCAGGAGATCTCAGTTTTGTCTCTGTTCCTCCACCCTTTAGTTGACTCTTCTCTGAGCCTTGTTTCCTCATTTGTGAAACTGACATAAAGGGCCTAATCTGAGGATCTGAGCATCCTGTCTGAAAGTGTATGTGAAAACTAAATGGTGTGGAAATGTGGGGTTCAAAAGGAAGACACTGTCGGGCACCCGGGTGGCTCAGTCTGTTAAGGGTGGGACTCCCTTGATTTCGGCTCAGGTCATGATCCGGTTCCTGGGATCCGGCCCCACTTGGGGCTCTGATGCTGACAGCGTGGAGCGAGATTGGGATTCTCTCTTTCCATCTCTTTCTCTTTCCTCCCTCACTTGGTCTCTCTCGCAATAAATCTATTTTTTTGAAATGGAGACATTGCTTTATTGAGTATATAGCTCAGAATTAGGCCTAAAATCAGTCCGCAAGCCAGGAAGGACATGATAGCCAAAATATCAGCTGCATTGGAGATCTGTAGTGTATTTGAGTTGGTCATTCTTTTGTGCTATCCGGTATGAGAGCCACATGTGGTCAATGTGGTTATGGTTGAAATGAGGCTAATCCAAATTGATGGCTGTAAGAGTAAAATGCACACTGAGTTTTGAAGACTTACTTTGAAAAAGAATGTAAAATATCTCAATTTTTAAGTTGATTGTAAAGATGACAATTTTGGATGTATTGGATATACCTGATATATGTTGGATATACATTATAATTTTATTAACACAATATGTTCTGTATATCATAAACATTGGATGTATGTATATTTAACATGAAGGATATATTTAATACAATATTAAAATTTACCTGTTCCTTTTAATTTTTTTAATGTAGTTTCTAGAGAATTTTAAATTATATATGTGGCTCATATTTGTGTCCTCCATTGTATCTCTGTTGGACAGTACTGTTTACAATGATTATAGAAATATAAAGGGGGAAGCATCATTTCTGATTCCAATAATGGACCTCCTCGCTTTTTCCATTTCATTGTCATCACAGTTATCTTTTTAAAGCACATTGTCAACCTTTTTACTCCTCTTGTTTAGAAACCTTTGATGTATTCCTATCACCTGTAGCAGGAGTCAGCAGCCTAGGCCAGGTGGCCTTCTACCTGTTTTTGTAAATAAAGTTTTATTGGAACACAGCCATTCTCATTTAAGAATTGTCTGCAGGTGCCTGGGTGGTACAGGTGGTTGAGTGTCTGACTTTGGGCTCAGGTCATGACCTCACAGTTCGTGGATTAGAGCCTGGTGTCAGGCACTGTGCTGACGGCTCGAGGCATGGAGCCTGCTTCAGATTCTGTGTGTCTCTCTCTTTCTGTCCGCCCCCCCCCCCGTCCCCCCACCGTCATGCTCTCTCTCTCTTTCAAGAATAAACAAACATTAAATGTTTTTTAATTAAAGAATTTTATGGCTGTTTTTGTGCCATTAGAGCAGATATGAGTAATTGTGACAGACACCTTATGGCCTGCAAAGCCTAAGGTATTTACTATCTAGCTTTTTACAGAAAATGTGCTGATCCTCAACCTATGGGGAAAACAATCCAGATTTTAGTTAAATATTCATGGTCAGTTCAGCTCAACAAATACTTACGAATGCTATGTACCAGGAATTGTCTTACATGCTGACACTGTCCAGCTTCCTCCCTGTTAACTCCCCTGCCTCTCAACAACAAACAGCAACGTGAAAAGTTGAGCCTTTGGGAACTCACACTTTACTTTTTTATTTTTATTAAAAAAAAAAATTTTTTTTTTAAATTTTTTAATGTTCACTTATTTTTGAGAGACAGAGAGTGTGAGCAGGGGAGGTGCATAGAGAGAGGGAGACACAGAATCCGAAGCAGGGTCCAGCTCTGAGCTGTCAGCACAAAGCCCAATGCGGGGCTCAAACTGGGGCTCGAACTCATGAGCCATGAGATCATGACCTGAGCCGAAGTCAGATGCTTAACCAACTGAACTATCCAGGCGCCCCGGGAACTCACACTTTAATAGGAGAAACAAAAAGATCTTTGGAGAACCAGCATAGCACAGATTGAGAGAGAGTTCAGGCTTTGAAACCAGATTATTCTGGTTTAAATCCCACTTCTGCCACTTATTGACTGTTTGATTTTGTACAGTCGTTTTTTTCTGTGTCTTATCTTTTTTTTAATGTTTTATTTACTTTTGAGAGAGAGTGAGAGCAGGGGAGGGGCGGGGGTGGGGTGGGGACAGAGGATCCAAAGCAGGCTACCCACTGTCAGCACAAAGCCCAGTGTGGGGCTCGAGCCCACGAACTGTGAGATCATGACATGAGCTGAAGGTGGATGCTCAACCAATTGAGCCACCCAGGTATCCCCTCTGTATTTTATCTTTAAATTGATGGTGATAAAACTGATGATGATAGAAGTAGCTGCCTCATGGGATTATTAGCATGAAATGAGTTGATATTACAAGGTGCTTCAAATAGTGCTTGGAGCATGATAAACATTTACCAAACATTAGTTGTTATTATTATTTTAATGTTTGTTATTTTGAGAGTGTGAGTGGGGGAGGAGCAAAGAGAGAGAATCCCAAGCAGGCTCTGCGCTACACTGTCAGGACAGAGCCTGACCCACGGCTCCATTCCGCGAGCCATGAGATCATGACTTGAGCCGAAATCAAGAGTTGGATACTTAACTGACTGAGCCAGCCAGGCACCCCAAATATTAACTATTACGTTTTTTAGGAATATCATTTTATTTATTTATTTATTTTTAATTAATTTGTTAAACTTACATCCAAGTTAACCTATAGTGTAGTTATGATTTCAGGAGTAGAATTTAGCGATCTGTCACTTACATATAACACCCAGTGCTCATCCCAACAAGTGTCCTCCTTAATGCCCCTGGCCCATTTAGCCCATTCCCCCACCCCAAACCCCTCCAGCAACCCTCAGTTCTCTGTATGGAAGAGTCTCTTATGCTTTGCCTTCCTTTCTGTTTTTATATTATTTTTGCTTCCCTTATGTTCATCTGTTTTGTATCTTAAATTTCACAGATGAGTGAAGTCATATGGTATTTGTCTTTCTCTGATTAAATTTGCTTAGCATAATACACTCTAGTTTCCCTACACTTTGTTGGGAATGGCAAGATTGCATTCTTTTTTGATTGTGAGTAGTACTCCATTGCATTTATACCATATCTTTATCCATTCATCAGTTGATGGACATTTGGGCTCTATCCATACTTTGGCTGTCGTCGATAGTGCTGCTATATAAGGGTGCACGTGCCCCTTCGAAAGAGTGCCCCTGTATCCTTTGGATAAATATCTAGTAGTGCAGTTACTGGGACATAGGGTCATCAATTTTTAGTTTTTTGAGGAACCTTCATACTGTTTTCCAGAGTGGCCGCACCAGTTTACATTCCCACCAGCAGTGCAAAAAGGTTCCTCTTTATCCGCATCCTCGCCAACATCTATTATTGCCTGGGTTGTTAATTTTAGCTACTCTGACAGGTATGACGTGGTATCTCAGTGTGGTTTTGATTTGTATTTCCCTGATGAAGAATGATGTTGAGCATCTTTTCATGTGTCTGTTAGCCATCTGGATGTCTTCTTTGAAAAAGTATCTATTCGTGTCTTTTGCCCATTTCTTCACTGGATTATTTCTTGGGTGTTGAGTTTGATAAATTCTTTACAGATTTTGGATAGTAACCCTTTATCTGATATGTCATTTGTAAATACCTTGTCTCCTTCTGTTGGTTGCCTTTTAGTTTTGCTGATTGTTTCCTTTACTGTGCAGAAGCTTTTTATCTTGATGAGGTCCCAATAGTTCATTTTTTGCTTTTGTTTCCCTTGCCTCCAGAGACATGTTGAGTAAGAAGTTGCTGTGGCTGAGGTCAAAGAGGTTGATGCCTGTTTTCTCCTCTAGGATTTTGAGAGCTTCCTGTCTTAATGTTTAGATCTTTCATCCCTTTTGAGCTTATTTTTGTGTATGGTATAAGAAAGTGGTCCAGTTTCCCCAACACCATTGCCTGATGAGACCGTCTATTTTCCATTGGATGTTCGTTCCTGCTTTGTCAAAGATTATTAGTTGGCCATACGTTTACGGGTCCATTTCTGGGTTCTCTATTCTGTTCCATTGATCTGTGTGACTGTTTTTGTGCCAATATCATACTGTCTTTATGATTACAGCTTTGTAGTACATTTGAAGTCCAAAATTATAATGCCTCCAGCTTTGGTTTTCTTTTTCAGGATTGGTTTGGCCATTCAGGGTCGTTTCTGGTTCCATACAAATTTTAGGATTGTTTGTTCTAGCTCTGTGAAGAATGCCGGTGTTGGGGTGCCTGGCTTTCTCAGTTAAGTGTTGCCTCAGGTCATGATCTCATGGTTCAGGAGTCGAGCCCCATGTCAGGCTTTGTGCTGGCAGCTCAGAGCCTGGAACCTGCTTTGGATTCTGTGTCTCCTTCTCTCTCTGCCTTTGCCTGCTCATATTCTGTGCCTCTCTCTCAAAAATAAATAGAAACATTAACAAAATTAAAAAAAAAAACAATGCTCGTGTTATTTTGATAGAGATTGCCCAAACATTAGTTATTATAAAAGTGTGATTAAAAAATAAGTAAAGTATGATTAATGCATAAAGTGACATCAATGTACTAAAGTCATAGAAAAGGAACTTCAGGGGAAGAAAGTGGTAATGCTCAGAGAACTCTGGAGGAAAGTGATGCAAAATTTTGAAGCCCATGGCTTGACACTTGCTTTTTCATTTTTGTTTTGTAAACTTCTTCTTCCTGTATACTAGTGACACAACTACTTGATATCCCTTCGATGTGCCTGATATGCTTTTAATACCATACCTTTTATTCCTGCTATTCTCCCTGCCTCAACTGCTTTTTCTTTCATAACCTTCAAGGTCTGTCCTAAATTTCTTCCTTATATGGAATTTTTCAGAGTTGCCTAGGTTGAAATTGCCTTTATTCATTTATTAGATAGCATAATGTAGGTGTAAGGTCTGAGTTCTAATTTGCACTCTGTAAGGTGACCTTAACCGTATTTGTAACCTGTGCACCTCATTTTCTTCCTTTGTAAAACAGCACATGATATTTACTTAACATTATTAAGTCAAATATGTGTAAAACACCTGGTAGGTACTCAGTTAAGTGTTAGTAACCCTTCCCTTCCTTTTCTTGAAGCACTTAAATCAGGCATATCTGAGTGGAGTCATTTAATCTGATCTCAATTTGAGGACATGGATCGTATTTATTTGTTTGTATCCCTAGCATCCAGCATACTACCTGGCATAGAGTGGCTTTTATTTGTCTGAATTGAGAGTTGAAGGTCACAGCTCCTAGGTGGCAGAGGTGGTCTAGAATCTAGTTCTGCTAATGCCAAATCTAACTGATAGGGAGAATGTTATGCGAATTTATGTATTGTTTATAGTATGACATTTGTTTATTAAGATTTAATTTTTTTAAATGTTTGGGGCGCCTGGGTGGCTTAGTCGGTTGAGCGTCCGACTTTTGCTTAGGTCATGATCTCGCGGTTCGCGGGTTCGGGCCCCGCGTCGGGCTCTGTGCTGACAGCTCAGAGCCTGGAGCTTACTTCAGAGTCTGTATCTCCCTCTCTCTCTGACCCTCCCCTGCTCACGCTCGCTCTCTCTCTCCTGGAAATAAATTAAAAAAAAAAATATATATATATATATATTTAATTTTTTTAAATGTTTATTTTTGCTAGAGACAGAGTGCAAGCAGGGGAGGGGTAGAGAGAGAGAGGGAGACACAGAATCTGAAGCAGGCTCCAGGCTCCAAGCTGTCAGCACAGAACCCAATGCAGAACTCAAACTCACCGACTGCAAAATCATGACATGACCTAAAGCCGGATGCTTAACCGACTAAGCCACCCAGGCGTCTGAGTGTGACATTTATTTTGAGAAATAGGATTTTTTATTGATTTGTTTTATATTGTTCCTATAATAACCATTATAATGGAGAAAATAAGATTTGTGGTTTTAAATACTGTATTTTCTGAAAGCTCAGATTTTTCTACAGTATACTCTGGGGTTGTGGGAAGAGGTTTAATGTATGGGCCTTTCCTCCTCCCTTTTTCTCCCAAAGCTAATGTATTATAGATACTTGGAATATATGCAACAATATCATTGCTGATCATTAATGTGATTCTTCTAGTATTATCTTAGGAATACTATATTAGTTGGCTTCTTTTTTTCTTTTTTTAACAAATTTATCAAGTATGACAGGACTTTTTTAAAGCTTTTCTTTCCTTTTTTTCTTCTTAAGTTTGTTTATTTAGAGAGAGACAGATGGCACCAGTGGGGAAGGGACAGAGAGAGGGAGAAAGAGAATCCCAAGCAGGCTCCACACTGTCAGTGCAGAGCCTATTACAAGGCTTGAACTCAGGAACTGCAAGACCATAACCTGAACTGAACCTGAACTGAAACCAAGAGTCGGACACTTAATCGCCTGAGCCACCCAGGTGTCCTCCCCCCCCCTTTTTTTTTAAGAGAGCACAAGAGAGGGAGAGGGTCAGAAGGAGAGAAAAAATCAGGCTTCATGCTCAGCACAGAGTGCTGATGTGGGGCTCGATCCTATGACCCTGAGAACATGACCTGAGCCGAGATCAAGAGTTGGATGCTCAACCACTCAGGTGTCCCTATAGGAATTTAGAAAGTGTACATCACCATACAAAGTTATCTACTACAGTATCATGCCCTCTATGGCAGCATGTTTTAGAGAAAACTTCAGAAGACAAAAACAAACATAATGACATTGCAGATCTGAAAAGCCCCTCACAAACCTAACTCAGTTCACTTATCTTACAAATTAGGAAATTGAAAGGTTATTTTTCCCCCAAGAACACTTAATTTAAGTAGAATTGGAGTAGAAATTTAATGTTTCACATATAATACTATAGATACTAGAAAAACAGATAAAAAACATTCTCTTGTTTTAGTAAAACCTTGGTTTGTGGGCATTATTTGTTCTGGAAACATGCTTGTCATCCAAATCATTTGTATATAAAAGCAAATTTCCCCATAAGAAATAATGGAAACTTGATGATTCATTCCATAACCCCAAAATATTCATATAAAGATGATTACGAGGGGTGCCTGGGTGGCACAGTTGGTAAACACCCAACCCTTGACTTTAGCCCAGGTCATGATCTTGCTGGTTGGTGAGTTTGAGCCCCGAGTCGGGCTCTGCATTGACATTGTGGAGAGCCTGCTTGGGGTGCTCTCTTTCCCTCTCTTCCCTCCCCCCCCCAAATAAATGAATAAACTTAAAAAAAATGATTATGATACTGTAATATAATGGAAAATAAAATACAAAATGTGAAGAAAAATAAATTAACCTCCACTTACCTTTGAAAAACCTTCGTGGCTGATGTGATAGAGAGGACAACTTGGACTATCACTAATGGAATCACTGGTGTGTCTATTGGCTCAGTAGAATCTTTCTTTCGTGCAACTTTAAGAAGGAACTTAACCAGTGACTTTTGGCTCTTTTTGAGGATTTCAGTAATATGTGACATTGCATTGTTGTTAAACAGATTGATTGCTCACACTGCGACAGCCTTATTTGGGCGGTGCTTTTCTACAAAATTTTGCACTGTTTCACATTATACACATGTCCCTAATCACATTTGAAATGAAGGTTTTTCTCTGCCTCTTTCTCCTCTTCCTCTGCAGACAAGATGCAGACGTCTGTGATTTTTGCCATTCATATACAATTTCCCTCTTAACTTCCACCGTAATCATCTCCTCCTTCTTACTACCTTTCTTTTCAAAAACCCTTTTCTGTGTGGGAGCCATTGTATACACTTGCATGGATGTTGACTACACTACAGTATTAATAAACTCTTGTCGTACACTGTATTTAATGTGTCTGGCAATAAAAGCAGCAGAGGAAAGGGTGCAGACAACCTGACCTGGAATGAAGCAAGGCATTCCTAAGCTTACTCTTGTGTGGAAAAGCTGTCCATAGGTGCTTTGAAGTGACAAAAAATACACCAGGGCCAGTTGTGGGCACTTTCCAACGTTGTGAAAAATCACTGATTTCTGCCAAACACTGCAGCTTGAGACTGAGCATCTAAGCATGGGAAAGGATCACCAACAATCCCACAGAGAGAAGAACCATTGGCTCACTTGTGATCATGGGATATCAGCATCACGTACTACTCATATTGTATGACATAGCTCGTGTATCAAGTTAAGATTTATTAGAAATGTTGCTGTCTTGCATAGCACTTGCAGAACAAGTTACTTGCCATCCAAGGTTTTACTGTTAATTCTTCCTATCTATGCCATTGCTGCTCATTCCTTTTCAGATAACGAGTTATGGTAACCTTACTATATGGTAACCTCATCATACTAAGATTTAGCAACCAATCATATGTTCAATGGGAAACTTAATTAAAATGACATTTTTAAGGCAATATAAAAATTTTAAGTTAGAGCATAAAAAAATCTGAACAATTGAATCTAGCTTTGGTCAACTATTACCAATGTTTTCCATCAATACTTGGTCTATACTTTTTACTTCTGTAGTAGATAAGTCGCAGAATGTGGGGAAAATTTAAAACACATCTTTTTTTTAATCTTTTATTTTAATGCTTTTATTTAATTTTGAGAGACAGAAACAGAATGAGTGGCATAGGGACAGAGAGAGAGAGAGAGGGAGACACAGAATCTGAGCAGGCTCCAGGCTTTGAGCCTTCAGTACAGAGCCCAATGCAGGGCTTGAACTCCCAAACTGAGCTGAAGTCAGACAGTTTAATGGACTGAGCCACCTGGGTGCCCCTAAAACACATCTTTAGAAGAGTAGCCTAAAATGGAATAAATTCTGCTTTTACTTTCATTTACTTTTGTTTCCTACCAATCAGGAAAAAGCTATTGGTATTTAATTCTAGGAAGATACAGGATACTTCTGCAGAGATTTTTTTTTCACCAATATTGCTTTTATTTCCATTATTTAAACATTTTTGCTCAGTTTGGTTAATGGTTTTGAGCACCTTTATTTATATGCCACTGTTTGATGTTGAATTCCCTAAGATGCAGTAGAGACCGTGAAAAAGCTATAGTCTCTTTAGATACAGTTTAGGGACACCCGGGTGGCTTCCTCACTCAGGTTAAGTGTCGATTTCAGCTCAGGTCACGATCTACTGTTTGTGAGTTTGAGCCCTGTGTCTGGCTCTGTGCTGAGAGCTCGGAGCCTGGAGCCTGCTTCAGATTCTGTGTGTGTGTCTCTCTCTCTGACCCTTTCCTGGTTACACTCTGTCTCCATCTCTCTCTCTCTCAAAAGTAAACATTAAAAAAATTTTTAATGTTTTAAAATAAAAAAGAGTTTAGAATTACTCTGCATCTGAGTTAAGGTCGACAATAAACTTGTTGACAGTACTTCTGTGGATATATTGAATAGGGAGTATATTGAGCAAATGTAGTTGGTGGGTTTTGTATATGCATAAGAGAAGGAGTATGTTATCTTGTTTCCTTAATTATAAACATGCCATATATTCTAATGCTAACATATTAGTTTTTAATATAATTAATATATTTAGTTTTTCAAATGGAATCTCCCATAAATCAGTTTGATCAATTGATCAACTGGTGATTTTTTTTTTAATGTGGAAAATTGTTATTAATAGTTTGTCTGGCTTTCAGTAGATGCTATTTTCGAATCAGGGCAGTAAGGTTATATTCCAGGCTAGTAATGGGAATTCCACGTCGTTTATTTCATTTAATTCTCACAACAACCCCTTTTTACAAGAGAGAAACGTATAAATAGTTACTGGTTAAAAATCTGATTACCTGTTAGTGAAAGAATAAGAACTTAAAACTTCAAATCCAGTGTGCTTTCCAAATATCTGTTTTTAATGTAGGGAACATCTGTGGAAGATCTTGCAGCTTAATATAGAAAAACTTCAGATAATGCAAATGACAGTGATAACTCATTCTTTGCAAATGTTTCTGACAGTTGGGTATATCTTTTCATCCAGGAGAGTAAGTGTTAGAGTGAGCATTGAACTACAATCAGTTTCTAATCCAGTTCACAGAAAGGTTGGTATTGATTTCTTTTGAAACACATTTTTTCCTTTTTTAAAATACTAATTTCTGTACATTATAATTATTTTTGTTCTTTAAGAATGTGAGGTCTTTTGTTACACTCTCCTTGCATTTTAGTTTTGGCCCAGTTTGTAACTTGCAAATCTGGGGTGTTAGAACTATAAAGACCATGGGTGAGAGCTGATTGTACCATATATTTCTAAAGCATACAGGAAGAATTGGGGATTGGGAGACTTGGGGGGGGGGGCTAAGTTTTCCCAATGCACTTATAAGTTGCTAAAATATATATTTTCCTACCCTATAGAGTTGGCATTTCAAGGTGTAAATGTGAGAATAGAATGAATTGAAGCACTGCAGGGGGATATTTTTTGAATCTTTGCTTTTTGAAAGGAGGCATTTAGAGCATCAGTCCCCATATGATCATTAACAGTGATATGGATACAGAATAGATGATAAGAAATACAGCATCTATTTTCTCTGTATCATAGCTTTCCCTACATGAGAAGATTCAAGGACTTTGTGGTATAAGTAGTAGTTTCAGTTTTTAATAGCATTTTGGGGTGGATTTCAAGAAGTACCTAAGTAGAAACTGTCTTAAGAACAGGACCTTCTGAGACAGAGCAAATACCTAGATGGCGAATTTTCTGGGGTAGAGATTATATATTATATTTCCTACATATACTTCCTTAGGCCTGCTGTACCTCTTCATTTTCTAACTGCTCATAAGTGGTTTAGGTTTTTCTAGAACCCCAGCAGTTCCTCAGTAGCCATGAGTAGATTCTATTTCAAAGTGGGAGCTTATTCTTAACCTTACTTCTTTATTAGGCCTCCATCATCTTATTGCTATGCCTGTTTTCCTTACTACGTTATTTGCAGACATGTAATTTTTGTGTATTTCTTTGTCCGCTTTAGCCACTGTAATGCTCTGCCACACTGTAAATTTACATAGAAAGTGGTCTTTATGAAAGATATTCACTTAAGTTGAAACTGAAAACAGATGGGCTTCCATGTCAACGGCCACCTGGAGTAAGAGAGAATAGGCCCTCAGGATGAAGCCTTGGCAACGTGTTACTTGATACCCCTGTCCTCTGCCTGAGAGACAAATGCTCCTTTTCTAGGATAGATCATTACTTGGTTTCAGCTGATGTATTGCCACTTTGGAAATATCAAACAATTAACTTGCAGGAAACTGAAAATATATTTGAATATGATATGGTCAGTGGTTGAATGTTTTTGTCATGGTATAGTGCAACAAAGACTGGGTCTCAGTTTTTCTAAGTATTCCTTAACTTTCAACTCTGGTATTTAATTAGTTTTCATAGACCCCCACAAGGCTTTCATGGAGCAGAATATCTACCTGAAGTATAATGGTGACACATTGTTGTTATTGGATAATCTCACTTCCAAGAAGGAAGGAATTACACTAAAAGCCAGACCTATTGAAAACATTAAAAAATAATAATCTTTCTTTTAGGATTTAGTTATCCGTCTGACTGATGATACCGATCCATTTTTTCTATATAACCTTGTTATATCTGAGGAAGATTTTCAGAGGTAATTAAATTTGTTTTTCTGGTTTTTTAAAAATGTTTGATTTAGTTTTGAGAGAGAGAGAGAAACAGAAACCAAGTACGAGTGGGGGAGGGGCAGAAAGAGAAGGAGACACAGAATCCAAGCAGTCTCCTGGGTGACCTGACAGATCATGACCTGAGCCAAAGTCAGACGTTCAACCAACTGAGCCACCCGGGTGCCCCAGGATGTTTTTGAAAGTAAATATTTCACAGCTTCCTGGAGTTCTGCTTCAAGCAGCCCAGAAATTTGGAACTTCAGCTAAGTATATTGACCTTTTCCCTCCCACTGAATAAATTCTATAAAAATCAAAGTTCCCTAGCTTAGTTCATGATTATAATAGGTGTTCAGTAAATTAAAAAAGGATATTTCAGGGTTTTAATTACAATTAAAGATAGTAATTATAAATTTTAAAATTCTCTTTTCTTGTCTTCTATATAGTTTAAAATTCCAGCAAGGCCTTCTGGTAGACTTTTTAGCTTTCCCACAAAAATTTATTGATCTCCTTCAGCAGTGTACTCAAGAACATGCCAAAGAAATTCCAAGGTAAGTCTCAGGAGAGCTCTGCATCATTAAAATTCTCTCAAGACAGACTCTTCTTTGTAAGACAAACTGATGGCAAAATATTTTCTATGTGTTAAAAGTACCCCTGTCTATTTTTAAAACTGGGTTTAGGGCTCTATTAAATACCAGATTTTAAGGAATCATGGTTAAAATCAGAAATATTTACCCCTCAATTTTCATGTCTTGACAGAGCCACTGAAATACTTAACATCATCAAATATGTGTTGGATGATAATAAACTTGGAAAAGGAGAATAAGATTTTGTGTTGGTGTCTATTCATATCTACATATGAATACATATATAAATTTACGTATACATATACACATACAAACACGTGTATATTCGTGTGATGCTAAAGCCTGATCCTTTCACTGCAGATTTCACCAACCTTTTGTCCTTTGGTGTCACCAATTGATGATTGTTTGAATCAATTATTTCATTAGGAATTACAAAGTTATGCATTTTTAATTTTGCCATTCTTTTTATATTAGGTATAATTTTTTTTATAAAGAAGAACTTCATCTGTTTGGGCTATTTGATTACTCTGAAAATTCATACAGGAGAGGATAAATGCTTAATTCTTTTAAATTGCCAATTTTTAGAGTAAAGAGTTGTTACTCTAGTTACTACTATGTGCTTTCAGTGGGTTTTTGTTTTTGTATCTGTCTTTCATAATGAACTCAGGGACATTTGTATATTCACTGTTTCAGTGAATTCTTTTTCTGTTTCTTGCCCAGTTTTTCCATTTTACTATTTATATCAGTTTATTCACTTTAACCATTGAGAGTCCTTTTATGTTGGCCCCTCTGATTCCTATATGCCCCCTTTCCTGATAATTCTAATTATTGATGATGTGCTAGAGTTTATGATTCAGTGGGCAAGTTTCAGTGTCTCATAAGTATTGTTATGTTGTGACCCTTTCTTTTCAAAGGTTTTTGCTGCAGTTAGTTTCTCCAGCATCTATTTTGGATAACTCCCCTGCCTTCTTAAATGTGGTAGAGACCAATCCTTTTAAGCATCTCACACACTTATCACTAAAACTTTTACCTGGAAATGATGTGGAAATAAAGAAGTTTTTAGCCTGCTGTTTGAAAAGTAGCAAGGTAAGATTTAAATTTATTTTTTTAAAAAATAAGTACCAAAAGTCTCTGATAAATCACTGAAAAGCTATATTGCTATTAGTTTCTGTTTTCAGAGTAAAGTACTTTTAAAGATGCCTATGTAAGGAATTTCTTTTCTTTTCTTTTCTTTTTTTTTTTTTTTTTTTAGTCAGGGTACAGTGAGGATAGAATTGGACCAAAAATTGAAAAACTAGGTTCCATTGTTTTTATTAATTTTCTGTAATCTGATGCAGTTCACTTAAGCTGTTGGTGTCGTGGTTTTATCAGCTTATAGATAAGTATGAGATATCTACTACCTTATTGCACCTGTCTCAAATGAGGAAAGATGTGTGAAAGTGTCTTAAGAATATTACAGAGTGCTCTTTGACTTTGTAAGGTATATGCAGCAAAGAAGCAACATTGGGATGCCTCTTAATAGTTTTCACAAAGTCTTTAGTCAAATGCTATAGATTAGAGCATCTCAAACTTAATGGTACAGAAATCCCCTAGGTGTCTTGCTCATTCAGATTGTGAGTCAGAAGGTTTGAGGTGGAAGCTGAAATTCTGCATTTTTAACAAACTGCCAGGGTGATGCTGACACCATATTTTGTTATACTTTGAGTAGCACAGCTAGAGATGATTAAATTGTAAACTGCTTAATTTTATTATTTTTATAAATAGGAAGAAAAATTATCATTGATGCAATCACTAGATGATGTTACTAGGCAACTGAATTTTACACAGAAGGTAATTCAGATTTCATTTTGTCTTTGTAAGTCATCCAAACATTGGCTCTGAATTGCTTCTTGAATCTTATCTAGGCTTTTGTGTATTAATTTTTAAAAACATGTTGTCTTTGATTCTTTCTCCTTTTTGCCACCCTTCCCCTACCAATAAATTATCTTAATCTGATGCTTTCTCTGATATTTGATTCCATCTAAACATTTCTGTTAACTTCAGTATACAACACATTCCTTCCAAGTCTTCATTAAATAATATATAGTTCCTGTCACATGCTTGTCGCTCTTTTATTCACCTCATTCCTCCTGTCTAGAATGACTTTTCCATTCGCATCTTCTAAATCTTTCTTTTCCATACTTGTGTTATGAATTATTTTGATAGGCTCATCATCATTTCAATCATAGCTACTATCTTTTTGCCCATACCCCTTGAAAGTAAGGACCAAAGTATCTGAAAGTGGCATGGCTTCAGGCGGAAATTGTCCTGCACAACATAGCCCATCCAGGAACCTATGTTACTAGGTTTTAGGTATATTAATGAACCACTCCTTATGACTGACTTGCTTTACCCTGGGTAGACATTTACATCTTTTTATCAGAGGAGAGGGTTTGGTGGTGAAGAGCCAGATTTAACTAAAAGGTTAAAGATAGTTAAGCTTGACTTCTGGGCCATGCTAGCTCTAAAATTGCTTTTATTCTAATCTTATTTCTTCAAATTAAAAAAAAAATAATCTGTGTAGGAAAAGGCTTTGAGTATATTTTGGAAAGCTTGTGACTCCTTTTCTTTAATTTCCTTTGTAAATATTGCCATGTTCTATGCTAATAACATTCACAAGACTGTCTTAATATTTTATATTGAACTCTAATACAGACCTTATCAGAAAAAATCCAAGAATTAGATAAGTTACAGAATGAATGGGCATCACACACAGCTGCATTGTCAAATAAACATTCCCAGGAACTAACAAATGAGAAAGAAAAGGCCTTGCAGGTATGAACATTAAAAGAAAATAGAAAATTATTTTTTTGTTGCTGTTACTTTGTTAGTTGTAAAAGTAATATATGTTTGGTTTAGTATGTTCAAACATTACAGAAGTATATGAAAAATTGTTTCTCATTAAAAATCTTATTATCCAGAGATAATTTATAAACTTTTTGATGTATGCTTTCTAGAGTTATCTCTCTATATGTAAATAATGTGTCATTTAAAAGTATATATTTATAAGTTTAGAAATACGGAAATTATGAATGTATACACATAGTGGGTTTTGATTTTATTCTGTGCTAATGAGGTCCTACAGTATATATTGATTGTAACTTTTTTCCTATGTAACATGACAGATCATTCTTTTTGAGTTAAACATTCCTTTTTAGTGGCTGCATAGTATTAATTATTTGGATATAACATAAATTATTTAACTACTTACCTAAATGATGGACATTCTTTGTTCTAGAAGTGAGATTGCAGTATACCCATATAAGATATTAATGGATATTGCAGATTTGCCAGCCAGGTCATACCAAATGGAACCTAAAAGATAGTGTATGATAGTACTTATTTCCTCATATTCTTTGTAAAAAAAATTTTTATTACGTTTTTTATTTTAATTCCAGTATAGTTAACATACAGTGTTATATTAATTTCAAGTGTACAGTATAGTGACTCAAGAATAATCTACATTATTCAACTACTGAATAATGAAAAGTGACCATCATGTAAAGTCTATTCTTTAATCTCTATCACCTGTTTCACCTATCTGCCCCTGTACCTTCCCTCAGATAACTATCAATTTGTTTTCTATAATTAACGGTCTCTTTCCTGATTTGTCTCTCTTTTTTTTTTTTTTTTTTACCTTTGTCCATTTGTTTTGTTTGTTTTTTTTTTTTTAAGATTTTTTTTTTTTAACGTTTTATTTATTTCTAGGAGAGAGAGAGAGACAGCGTGAGCAGGGGAGGGTTAGAGAGAGAGGGAGTCACAGACTGAAACAGGCTCCAGGCTCTGAGCTGGCAGTCAGCACAGAGCCCGACGCGGGGCTCGAACCCACGAACCGCGAGATCATGACCCAAGCGAAAGTCGGACACTTAACCGACTAAGCCACCCAGGCGCCCCATTGTTTTGTTTCTGATATTCTATATACGAGTGAAATCATACAGTATTTGTCTTTCTGACAGACTAATTTCGCTGAACATTATACTCTAGCTCCATCCATGTTGTTGCAAATGGCAAGATTTCATTCTTTTTTATGGCTGGGTAATATTCCATTGTATGTATATGCTACATCTTCTTTATCCATTCTTCTATTGGTAGATACTTTGGTTGCTTCCGTAATTTGGCTATTATAAATAATGTTTCAATAAACATAGTGTGCATATATCCTTTTGAATTAGTGTTTTTGTATTCTTTGGGTAAGTACTTGGTAGTGTGATTACTGGATTGCAGGGTAGTTCTTTTTTTTTTTTTTTTTTTTAAGTTTACTCATTTTCTTTAGTAATCTCTACACCTAACCCAGAGCTCAAACCCATGACCTAGAGGTCAAGAGTCGCATTGCCTTCTGACTGAGGTTGCCAGGTGCCCCTGTGGGTAATTCTATTTTTAATTTTTTTGAGGAACCTCTATCCTCTTTTCCACTTTGCACCAATTCGCAATCCCAGCAGCAGTGCATGAGGGTTCCTTTTTCTCCACATCCTCATGAGCACTTGTTTCTTGTGGTTTCAATTGTAACCATTCTGACAGGTGTGTGAAAGGACACTTCATTTGTACTTTTGATTTAGGCTTCCTTGATGAATAATGTTGAGTATCTTTTCATGTGTCTGTTGGCCATCTGTATGTCTTTGGAGAAATGTCTGTTCATGTCTTCTGTCCATGTTTTCATAGGATTGTTTGTGGTGTGTGTGTGTGTTGAGTTGTAACAGTTCTTCATGTATTTTGGATACTAACCCTTTATTATATATATATTATTTGCGAATATCTTCTATTCAGTAGGCTGCCTTTTAGTCTTGTTGTTTCCTTTGCTATGCAGAAGCTTTTTATTCTGATGTAGTTCCAAGAGTTTATTTTTGCTTTTATTTCCCTTGCCTCAGAAGACCTACCTAGAAAAATGTCGACAACCAGTGTCAGAGAAATTATTGCCTGATCTCTCTTCTAGGATTTTTATGGTTTTAGGTCTCACATTTAGGTCTTTAATCTGTTTTGAGTTTATTTTTGTGTATGGTGGAAGAAAGTGGTCCCCTTCATTCTTCTGCAGGTTAGCTGTCCAGTTTTCCCAACACCTTTTTTTGGAAAGAGTATTCTTTTTTTCCCATTGGACTTTCTCTTCTGCTTTCTCATAGAATAATTGACCATATAATCGTGGGTTTATATCTGGGCTTTCTGTCCTGTTCTATTGATCTTTGTGTCTATTTTTATGCCAATACCATACTGTTTTGATTACTACAGCTTTGTAGTGTAATTTGAAGTCAGAATTGTGATACTTCCAGGTTTTTTTTTTTCTTCTAGATTGTTTTGGCCTTTCAGGGTCTTCTGTGTTTCCATACAAATTTTAGGATTATTCTAGTTCTGTGAAAAATGGTGTTCATATTTTCATAGGATGGCATTTAATGTCTATATTGCTTTGGGTGCTTTAGACATTTTTTTTAAGTTTGTTTATTTTGAGAGAAAGTGAGTGCAAACAGAGGAGGGAAGAGAGAGAATCCCATGCAAGCTCTGCTCTGTCAGCCCAGAGCCTGATGCAGGGCTTGGCCCCACAAACCTCAGCATGACCTGAGCTGAAATCAGGAGTTGGACACTTAACTGATTGAGCCACCTAGATACTCCAGTATGGACATTTTAATAGTATTTGTTCTTCCAGTCCATGAGTATGGAATATCATTCCAGTTGTTTTTGTTATCTTCAGGTTCTTTCATCAGTATTTTATAGTTTTCAGAGTATAGATCTTTCACCTCCTTGACCAAGTTTATTCTAAGTACCTTATTTTTGATGCAATTGTAAATGGGATTGCTTTCTTAATTTCTCTTGCTGTGCTTCATTGTTAGTGTATAGAATACAGTGGGAGGGTGCCTGGGTGGCTCAGTTGGTTAAGTGTCCAACTCTTGATTTCATCTCAGGTCTTGACTTCAAGGTCAGGAGTTGAGGCCCAAGGGTCATGACTTTAAGCCCTGTGTTGGGTTGTGAGTTGGGGGAGGGGAAGAGGGAAGGGAGAAAGAAATCCGGTGCATTTCTGTATGTAGATTTTGTGTGCTGTGACCTTACTGAATTCATTTATTCATTTATTAGCTCTCCACTTCTGGTGGAGTCTTTGGGTTTTCTGCATATAGTACCATGTTATCTGCAAGTAGTGAAAGTTTTATTTCCTTACCAATTTGGATGCCTTTTATTCCTTCATCTTGTCTGATTTCTGTGGCTAAGATTTCTAGTACTATATTGAATAAAAGTGGTGAGATTGGACATACTTGTGTTGTTCTGATCTAAGGGGGGAAATTTCTCAGTTTGTCACCATTCAGTATAATGGTAGCTGTGGGTTTTTCATATGTGGTCTTTATTATGTTGAGGTACGTGTCCTCTAAACACACTTTGTTGAGGGTTTTTATCAGGAATGGATCTTGTACCTTCTCAAATGATTTTTCTGTGTGTATTGACATGATCATATGGTTTTATCCTTTCTGTTATTGATGTAATATATTACATTGATTTGTGAATTTTGAACCACCCTTGCAACTCAGGATTAAATCCCACTTGATTGTGGGGAATAATTTTTTAAAATGTATTGGCTTGTATTTCTTTTTTTTTTTTTTTGCAATATGTATCTTTATCTGGTTTTGGTATCAGGGAAATACAGGCCTCCTAAAATGAATTTGGAACTTTCCTTCCTCTTCTGGTTTTTGGAATAGTTTGAGAAGAACAGTTATTCACTACTCTCTAAATATTTGGTTGAGTTTACCTATCTATGAAGCCATCTGGTCTTGAACTTTTGTTTGTGGAAGTTTTTTGAGGACTGATTCAATTTCATTGCAGGTAATCATTCTGTTCAAATTTTCTAATTCTTCCTGATTCAGTTTTGGGATATTATATGTTTTTAGGAATTTATCCATTTCTTGTAGGTTGTACAGTTTGTTGGCATACAGTTTTCCATAATCTTTTATTTAAATAAGTTTTTTTATGTTTTTATTTATTATTGAGACAAAAACAGCACGAGTGGGGGAGGGGCAGAGATGGGGGAGACACAGAATCTCAAACAAGCTCTAGGCTCTCAGCTGTCAGCACAGAGCCCAATGCAGGGCTCGAACCCACAAACTGTGAGATCATGACCTGAGCCAAAGTCGGATGCTTAACCAACTGAGCCGCTCAGGCGCCCCTCCATAATCTTTTATAACCCTTTGTATTTTTGTTGAGTGGTTATTTCTCCTTTTCATTTCTTTCTTTCTTTCTTTTCTTTCTTTTTCTTTCTTTCTTTCTTTCTTTCTTTCTTTCTTTCTTTCTTTCTTTCTTTCTTTCTTTCTTTCTTTCTTTTTCTTTCTTTCTTTCTTTCAGTTTGTATATTGTTTATTTCTGTTCTAATCTTTTTTCTTTTATTTTGAGAGAGAGAGAGTGTCCATGAGCAAGGGAGGGGCAGAGAGAGAATTTCAGGCAAGCTCTGTGCTCAGTGTGAAGCCAAATGCTGGGCTTGAGATCGTGACCTGATCTAAAACCAAGAGTTTGATGCCCAACCAACTGAGCCATACAGGTGCCCCTCTCTGCTCTAATCTTTATTACTTCTTTCCTTCTACTGGTTTGGTGTTTTGTTTGTTCTTCTTTGTCTTACTCAGGTGTAAGGTTAGATTGTTTTTTGGGGGTTTCTCTTGCTTCTTGAGGTAGGCCTGTATTGCTTGCTATAAACTTCCCTCTTAGAACAGCTTTTGCTTCATCCCAAAGATTTTTGAACAATTTTGTTTACATTTTCATTTTTCTCCACGTAATGCTTGATATCTGTTTCGTTTTTTGGTTGCCCCGTTCATTGTTTACTAGCATGTTATTTTTAACCTCCATATATTTGTTGTCTTTCCAGATTTTCTCTTTGATTTCCAGTTTCATAGCATTGTGGTCAGAAAAGATGAATGTAATGACTGATTTTTTTAATTAATTGAGACTTATTTTGTGGTCTAATATGTGATCTATTCTGGAGCATATTTTATGTGAAAAGAATTTTTATTCTGCTGTTTTCAGATGGAATATTTTGGATTTGTCTGTTAAATCCATCTTGCCCAATGTGTTATTCAAAGTCAATCAAAGTGTTTCCTTGTTGATACTCTGTTTGGATGATCTGTAAGTGGGATGTCAGAGTCCTTTAATATTACTGTATTATTATCAATTAGCTCTTTTATGTTTGTTATTAGCTGCTTTATGTATTTGCGTGCTTCCATTGGTGCATTACGCATAATGTTGGGTGCATTAATATTTACAATTTTCATATCTTCCTGTTGGATTGTCTCCTTGATGATAATACCATGTCCTTCTTTGTCTCTTGTTATAGTCTTTGTTTTAAAGTGAAATACCAGTTTACACTGCCATTCTGGGGTGCATCGTAATAATGTGCATTTTTTCATATGAATACTGACCATTTGAGTATTCTCATGTGAAGTTCAAGAATTCTCTTGCTTGTTCAAATCTTCAGCCCATTTTAATTTATAACGTGTGTGTGTATATATATATGTGTATATATATATTAATACGTATTTATTTTGAGAGAGTGCATGAGCAGGGGAGTGGCAGAGCGAGGGAGAGAGAGAATCCCAAGCAGAGTCCACAGTGTTAGTGCAGAGCCCCTACATGGGGCTCTATGCTTGGAACTGTTTGATCATGACCTGAGATGAAATCAAGAGTTGGATTCTTAACTGACTGAGTCACCCACGTGCCCTTTGCCCATTTCTAAATTGGATTTTTAGTGTTTTGCTTATAGATTTGTAGGAATTTTTTGCATATTCTTGACATGAGTCCTTTGTCAGATATATGCATTGTGAATGTTTTCTGTGGCTTGCCTTTTTCATTCCTGTATGGTGTAAAGTAGGAATATTATGTCTTTATCATTTATCATATAAACATTTACTCCCAGCCTGTTTTTGACTTTTACTATTATCTTTTGCTGTATATAGTTCTTTTTATTTTAATGTCATCAAATCTGTCAGTCTTTTTCTGGTTTAAAGCTTCATTTAATGTTTGGAAAGCTTCTGCCAACCAAAGACTATGAGAGATTTTCCTCCAGTATTTTCTTTTAATACTTACATTGTTTTTTTGTTGTTGTTGTATTTAACTTTTTAAAATGTTATTCATTTTTGAGAGCAAGAGAGAGAGTGCCACGTGCGCAGGTGTGCACATGCATGAGCAGGGAGGGGCAGAGAGAGAAGGACAGAGGATCTGAAGTGGGCTCTGTGCTGACAGCAGCGAGCCTGAGGCAGGGCTTGAACTCACAAACTACGAGATTGTGACCTGAGTTGAGGTTGGATGCTTAACCAACTTTGCCACCGAAGCACCCCTGTTGTATTTAACTTTTTAATCTGTTTGGAATATATTTTTGTGGAGGGCAGTGTAAGATAGGTATTTTTTTGACATAAAATTAGTCATTTGTTCCAATACCATATTAGTCATTTGTTCCAATACCACATATTCCACTGATTTAAAGTGCAACCATTAATATATATAGTAAATTCCTTTGTATTTGAGCTTGTTTCTGGAGTATTGGAGAGAACTAATATCTTTGCAATTTTTTTATCCACTAGCAAGAATATGTTTTTATTTATTCAGGCCTTATTTGTTTAAAACAGGCTTATAGTTTACTTTTTATTTCCCACTTCTTTCTTTTTTTCTTTTCCAGTTCTTACTAGATGTTGTCTAGAGACTTTACAGTGTTTTGCTCTTAATAAATTGGACCATCTAATGCCCCACCAGTGATAATTTTGTTTGTTGCTGATGTATATTAATGTCACACCCATTAATTGTAGATTATATTTACATATTGTAATAGTTTTGAAAGTGATTCTCTTGGGTTTTTCAGGTAAATATATAATAAAATGAGAGGTTCCCTGGTGGCTCAGTTGGTTGAGCATCCGACTTTGGGTCAGGTCATGATCTCATGGTTAGTGAGTTTGAGCCCCACATCAGGCTGTGTGCTCACAACTCACAGCTCGGATCCTGGAGCCTGCTCTGTCTCTGTCTGTCTGCCCCTCCCCTGCTCATGCTCTGTCTGTCTGTCTGTCTCTCTCTCTCAAAAACAAATTAATGTTAAAAAATGTCAATTTATGTTTTCTTAATATTAATGTCTTTTTTCCTCTCATACAGAGAAATGCTAATTAATGGTGGAATACTTTCCTCATTCCATCCTTTTTTTGGTAAATAACTTAAAATATTTTCCCTTCAGCAATGATATTTGCTCTGTGTCTGAAAAAGTTTTCTTTTGTTCCTTACTTCTTAAGAGTTTTAATCCAAAGAGTGCTAAGTCAGATAAAGGGAATCGGGGGGATTTAATCAAATGATCATGCCATTCTTTTAACTTGTATCTAATAATAAATTATAATGGATTTTTGGGGCACTTAGGTGCTTCAGCCAGTTAAGCATCTGACTCTTGATTTCGGCTCAGGTCATGATCTCATGGTTCTTGAGTTTGAGCCTTGCATTGGGCTCCTGGCTGACAGTGCAGAACCTGCTTGGGATTGTGTCTCTCTCCCTCTCCTTCTGCCCCTTCCCTGAGCTTGCTCTCGCTCTCTTTCTCTCTCTCTCTCTCTCTTGCTCTCTCTCTCTCTCTCTCTCTCTGAAAATAAATACACTTAAAAAATGGTAAGTGTGGAACCATCTTTGAATTCCTAGAGTAATACTTAGTCAAAGAGAAATTTAATATCTTGTTGAATCAATCTATGAATGTTTAATATAGGACATTTGTATTTACATTTGATCCTTGAACAGCATGGGGATTAGTAGTGCCAACCCTGCCTTGCAATTGAAAATCTCCATATAACTTGATTCCCCAAAACTTAATTCCTAATAGCCTACTGTTGACTGGCAGCCTTATGAATAATATAAATCACACATATTTTCTATGTTATGTGTATTGAATGCTATATTCTTACTATAAAGTAAGCTAGAGAAAAGAAGATAATGTTAAGAAAATTATAAGGAGGGGACACCAGGGTGGCTCAGTCGGTTAAGTGTCTGACTTTGGCTCAGGTCATGATCTCACAGTTCATGAATTTGAGCCCCACATCAAGGCTCTCTGCTGTCAGCAGAGAGCCTGCTTCAGATCCTCTGTCCCCCTCTCTTCTCTCCCTGCCCCTCCCCTGCTTGTGCTCTCATTCTCTCTCTCTCTCAAAAATAAACACATTAAAAAATTATAAGGAGGAGAAAATACATTTACAGTACTGTGAAAAACAAATTCTACGTATAAGTGGATCTGCACAGTTCAAACCTGTGTTGTTCAAGGGCCAGCTATATATTTATAGTGAATTTGGTCTGAGATTATCCTTTGTCTGAACCCTTAGTCTATATGTTAAAATTATGGACTATAGGCTATGGTGTTAGAATTATGCTAGTGTCATGAAATGAAAACATTTTCCAGTTTTTTCTATGCTTTGGAACTGTCAAAAAAACAAGGAATTATCTGTTCCTTGATGGTATGATAGAATTATTTAGCCTCTTATCATTTGGATCTGGTGCCTTTTTGAGGC
Organism: Hyaena hyaena; assembly: GCF_003009895.1. Taxonomy (NCBI): domain Eukaryota; kingdom Metazoa; phylum Chordata; class Mammalia; order Carnivora; family Hyaenidae; genus Hyaena; species Hyaena hyaena. The sequence continues at coordinate 562,910 of NW_024080663.1, forward strand.
ATTTATCTTTCTTTTCCCATTTCCTCCATGATATTGGTCTGCTTGGATATTCTGTCATTTCTTTAGTTTTGCTAATTTATATTTCCTTAAAGAGCCATGTATTTCACCAGTGTGTTTAAATGTATTAGAACAGTGGTGTCTGGGTGGCTCCGTCGGTTAAGTGACCAACTTATGCTTGGGTCATGATCTTGCGGTTCATGAGTTCGAGCTTCACATTGGGCTCTGTGCCACAGCTCAGAGCCTGGAGCCTGCTTTGGATTCTGTGTCTCCCACTCTCTCTCTGTCCCTCCCCTGCTCACACTCTGTCTATCTCTCTCTCAAAAGTAAATAGAACATTAAAAAAATTTTTGTAAATGGATTAGTACAATATCATACACATTGTGTTATGATATTTAAAAATTTTTTTTTAAATGTTTTATTTATTTCTAGGAGAGACAGAGAGAGAGACAGCGTGAGCAGGGGAGGGTCAGAGAGAGAGGGAGTGACAGACTCTGAAACAGGCTCCAGGCTCTGAGCCGGCAGTCAGCACAGAGCCCGACGCGGGGCTCGAACCCATGAACCACGGGATCGTGACCTAAGCAAAAGTCGGACGCTTAACCGACTAAGCCACCCAGGCGCCCCTGTGTTATGATATTTAAAATCTTCATATCATTTCTCACATGTTCTTAATTTGTTTTGTCTTTTTTGGGGAGAAGTAGAGAGAACACATGAGTGGGGGAGAGGGGCAGAGGGAGAGAGAGAGAAAGAGAGAGAATTAAATCTTAAGCAGGCTGCACTCCCAGCATGGGGTCCAAGATGGGGCCCAACTGGGATCCTGACCTGAGCTGAAATCAAGAGTTGGATGTGCAGCCTTAGCTGACAGGCCAGCCAGGCGCTCATCTTTTTTTTTTTTTTTAAATGAGACTGGATGGTTTGATTTTTTTTGTCCTTTTTGAAGAATGAGTTTTTCTTATATTATTTCTATACTGTTTTTTCTACCTGTTCACTAATTTTTGTCATTTCAATTTTTTTTGGTGTTTTCAAATTCTAAAGATGCACTTATAAGTGCATTTGTTTATGACTCCAAAGTGACTGAGGGAGTTGTTTGTTTTTGTTATTTGTTATTGCATATTCTAATAGGATTGTGAATCAGTTCATTGAGAATTTAAAATTGGGCCACTGTTCTCTTCTTGTTGATATTCTATAGGCAGTGCTTTTAAAATTTTAGTGTGCATCAGAATCACCTGCAGTAAACAGTAGAAAATCAGAATCACCTGCAGTAAACAGTAGAAAATGTGAATGTTGCCCTATCCCTCACACTTCACTCTTTTTTAAACCAAAACTTCAAAATTCTAATGATCATTGGATAAAACCAGTACTTTGTTTTTACTGCCTTTATTGCCTTCAATGTATTTGATTACCTTCTTTGACAGTTACAGTTAGCAGTTTTACCAGTTTACTCTTTTTATTCTTCTTGATTGCTCTTTGAGTGTTTTTTCCAGCACTGCATTTTCAGTGTTTTGTGAACTTTTTCTGTTTTTATCTCTTTGGTTCCCTTCTTCTTTCCATTTTTCAAAAAATGAGGGAATTTTATTTTATTATTTTAATGTAATTTATTGTCAGATTGGTTTCCATACAACACCCAGTGCTCATCCCAACAAGTACCCTCCTCAGTGCCCATCACCCACTTTCCCCTCTTCCCACCCCCATCAACCTTCAGTTCTCAGTATTTAAGAGTAAAAAATGAGGGAATTTTAAAGTAGTTATATAAAATATTCAAGTATTTTATGAGGGAGACACTCCCCTGTGGGAATTTTTGAATAGGTACAAGTTTTTTGGAATGTAGTTTTGGAACTTGTATCAAGTTTTATACTTGTTTACTTTTTTTCCAGCTGTGATCGATTATTAGGAAATAATCCAAATTTTAGATGTATGTCTGTGTATAAAAGCAATCAGTTTTATTTCTAATTATGAAAAATTGGAAAGTTCATGTCCATAGTTAATGTAGGGTTTAAATGAATTATAGTATATCCATAGAATGGAATATTGTGCAGCTGTTAAAGTGTTACTGAGTGTTTTAGTGGTATGAGAAGGTACAAGTGCTAAAGGAATAAGAATCATGATTAAATTGTATAAATGGTTTAGTCTTAATTAGTTAAATATGTGTACTGTGTGTATGGGTGATGTCGGTATAGATTTATTAGGAATAGATCTAAGTATTTTCATAATCAGAAAAATGTACTGTAGTTTTGAAAGGTATTTAGAATTTGATAGTGTTCATCAGTAGAAATTATTAAGATAGGCTTGTGGTATGATTCAAACAGGCATGAGATTACATGGTTATTACCATGTTCAAGTTTTATCATGGCCTCTGGGTGCCTGGCTGGCTCAGTCAGAGGAGTGCATGACTCTTGATCTCAGAGTTGTGAGTCTAGGCCCCACACTAAGTGTAGAGATTAGTTAAAAATAAAATTTTAAAATAAATAGATTTTATCATGGGTAAAATGTAGCTACTAAATGTAAGACTGAACTAATGAACAATACCTTGCTGATTTTATAAACTTAGGGCTTTTTTATTATAAATATATGTGCTGTTGTACAAAGCTGAAATAATAAATGATACTTAAAGTGAATACTGAAAGTTCCCTGTGTATCCACTTATTTACTTTTAATACAAATAGGTTCACGCTGTATTATTGTGCAGTTTTTAACCTAATCATGTCATTCTTCCCTTAACTTGAAGACTATTATTTTTAAATATATGTGGGTTTAAGAGAAGCAGGTATTAAGAACAAGATCATAATGGTAAATTTGCCTTTGTTGACCTTTCTCCTTCATGAAATCCATTATTGAAAATCGAGCCTCTTTAAAACAGGGAAATTTTATAATTATATAGAACAACTAAGGTATTTTTTCCTTCAAGTTTTCCTATATTTGTGTGTGTTTTTTAAATTGTGGTACTGTATTTTTACATAATAGGTACAGGTACAATATCAACAGCAGCATGAACAACAGAAAAAAGATTTAGAAATCCTCCATCAACGAAACATCCAGCAACTACAAAACAAGTTATCTGAGTTGGAAGCAGCTAATAAAGACCTAACGGAAAGGAAATATAAAGGAGACTCTACCATCAGAGAACTGAAAACAAAATTGTCTGCTGTTGAAGAGGTATTGAAGTTTGGATTTGTTCCCCCCACCCCCAATTTAAAATAGTGTTTTAATATGGTAACTTTATTCGTTGTGTGCATGGTGTTTCTCTGATGCTTTGCAAGGATCTCTTGGTGGTATTAGGGCAATCAGTTCAGACATTGCAAAAAAAATTGAGCATCTAAAATCCGATAGAAAATGATAATTCAGAACAGAACTGAGGTAAAATTGGATATTTTCAGTTAGGGTCTTGAGGAGCAGACCATTGGCACAGTGATCAATGTACTTTTAATATCCTCCCAGTGTCTACGTCTCCATATGCTCAACGTTGACAGGGCTGGCTCTTTCAGCCTCCTAACATAGCAAACTATAGGAAGTTGTATCTGTAATAATAATAATAGCTAAGCTTACTGAACACATGCTGTGTGATAGGCACTCTGTAACTATTTTACTTACAGTAACCCATTTAATTCTTGCAACAGTTCTTTTAAAGAAGTTATTATTATCCCCGTTTTTCAGATGATAAGCTAAGGCACGTAACTAGTCACGTAACTAGTAAGTGCAAGAGCAAGGATTGGAACTCTGTTATTTGCTTGCCTTAATACTCCTTGTTCTTCAGGCAACAGAGACATTTTTTTAAATCTTGCTATAGTGACACATTGTTGATGCTTTGGCCCTGATAATAGACTCCTTCCTAGCATTATTATACATTGATGTCATGAATTCATCAGTTAAATCTCGCATATTTAAAGATCATCAGTATACTTGGTTACTTGAGCTCATGACCCTTCCAATTCCATTTCACCAGTCTCTTGTGCTTAGGAAACTCTAAAGCCTGACTTGAGAATTGCTGCCATTTATTATTTACTATGTACCAGGCATTAAGCTAAGCAAATGCATTAGGGTTTTTATGAAAATTAAGTAATTTATGAAGTGTTACTTTTGTTTTACAAATGAGGGAACTGAGATTTAGGTTAAAATAATTCATAAGATTAATCAGAAGGACCTAGATTTGTATTCAAGTCTATCTGATAGCAGAGTCTGCTTCTAAAACCACTATGGCATAATACTAGAAAATTATTTTATAAAGCTTTTGTTAAAAATGAAAGTTATCTAGGAATACTGTATACTGGGTTTGTGTATGCTGGCTGTATTTGGTTGATGTTAGCTGATCTGTCCTAGATTTCACCCAGTAACCTGTTTTTGTTTTTTTGTTTTTGTTTTTTTTAACAAATAGTTTATAGTCAAATTGGTTTCCATATAACACCCAGTGCTCATCCCCACAAGTGCCCTCCTCCATACCCATCTCCCCCCTCTCCCCCACATCCATCAGTCCTCAGTTTGTTTCTCAGCATTCAAGAGTCTCTCATGGTTTGCCTCTTTCCCTTTCCCCCACCATTTCCCCCCTTCTTCTCCCCCATGGTCCTCACTTAAGTTCCTCCTAATCCTCCCATACGTGCAAACGTGATATTTGTCCTTCTCTGCCTGACTTATTTCGCTCAGCATCACACCCTCAAGGTCCATCCATGTTGCTACACATGGCCAGATTTCATTGTTTCTCATTGCCATGTAGTATTCCATGGTATAGATAAACCACATCTTCTTGATCCATTCGTCCGTTGATGGACACTTAGGCTCTTTCCATGTTTTAGCTATTGTGGAGAGTGCTGCTAT
>NW_024080663.1:567725-586956 GCF_003009895.1 Hyaena hyaena
GTTCTATTGTTAGTTTCCTGAGGAACCTCCACAGTTTTGCAGAGGGGCTGCACCAGTTTACATTCCCACCAACAGTGTAGGAGAGTGCCCGTTTCTCCACATCCTCACCAGCATCTAGAGTTCTCTGATGTGCTCATTTTAGCCACTCTGACTGGCGTGAGGTGGTATCTCAGTGTGGTTTTGATTTGTATTTCCCTGAGGAGGAGGGATGCTGAGCATCGTTTCATGTGTGTGTTGGCCATCTGGATGTCCTCTTTGGAGAAGTGTCTGTTCATATCTTCTGCCCATTTCTTCACTGGGTTGTTTGTTTTTCGGGTGTGGAGTTTGGTGAGTTCCTTATAGATTTTGGATATTAACCCTTTATCTGATATGTCATTTGCAACTATCTTTTCCCATTCCATTGGTTGCCTATTAGTTTTTTGGGTTGTTTCCTTTGCTGTGCAGCCCAGTTACCTGTTTTTTAACTAACACTTATGTTTGCTTGTTTTTGTTTAAGAGTGAACCAAGTGTTAACAAATTTGTTGACATGGAAAGATATTTGTAATATTTAAAGCAGATAGATTATAAAACTGCCAGTATGAGCACTTTCTAAAAAAGAAATCCATATATATAAAAGGAGCAAAATGTTAACTCTAGATCATAACTGCCACCCTTGGCTACCCTTAGAATTAGTTGGAGAATTCTTAAATGCCCTAGTGCCCAGGCCATACCTCATACTAACTGTAAATAAGACTCTCTTGGGGATGAATCCAGGCATCCGTAGTTTTTAAAGCTTCACAGATGATTTTAATATGCATAGTAGCTTGAGAATCACCGCTTACATGGTAGAATGATAGGGCTTTATATTTATTTATTTTAAGTTTTTGAAATTCTGTTATAATAGGCATTTATTACCTAAATGGTTTTTTTTTTAATTTATTTTTATTTTCTTTATTGTTTATTCATCTTTGACAGAGACAGACTGTGAGAGGGGACGGGGCAGAGAGAAAGGGAGACACAGAATCTGAAGCAGCCTCAAGGCTCTGAGCCGTCAGCACAGTGCCCTATGTGGGGCAGGAACTTGCAAACCACTAGATCATGACCTGAGCGAAGTTGGGGGCTTAACTGACTAAGCCACTCAGGCGCCCTCCTAAGTGATTTTTTTTTTAAAGTGTAAATTTCAAGATCCCAGAAAATCCTTGTTACTAGTATTTTAGAGTTGTAGTAATTTATTCATAAATCAGGATTATTTTCCTTGTCGTTGAATTGGATATTAGTATATTTTACAATTATAATTAAAATCTACAAGTTAAGTATACCTTTAGAGGGACTTCCAAATCCTTTTAAAAGAAATCAGTACTGGGTTGCCTGGGTGGCTCATTCAGTTAACTGTCTTACTTTGGCCCAGGTCATGATCTCATGGTTCGTGGGTTTGAGCCCCGCGTCAGGCTCTGTGCTGACAGCTAGCTCAGAGCCTGGAGCTTGTTTCAGATTTTGTGTCTCCCTCTCTGTCTGACCCTCCCCTGCTCATGCTGTCTCTCTCTCAGAAGTAAATAAAACATTAAAAAGAAAATTAAAAAAAAAAAAAAAGACATCAGTATTAGAACTTTAAAACGTTAAAGACATTTTAAAAATAATTTAAACATCTTAATTATAAATAACCACAGCGCCCCAACTTCTCTTTTTCTTGCCGCATCATTGTTTTTCTTTCTGTAGGAGCTCCAGCGGGCTAAGCAAGAAGTCCTCTCTTTGCGAAGAGAAAATTCTACCCTAGATGCTGAATGCCATGAAAAAGAAAAGCATATTAATCAGCTACAAACAAAAGTGGCTGTTTTAGAACAGGAAATCAAGGATAAGGACCAGCTTGTTTTAAGAACAAAAGAAGCATTTGATACAATCCAGGAACAAAAGGTCTGTTTAAACATTTTTAAACAAATTGATGATCACATTTACAAGCGATGCTTTTCTTAAACACAAACATCTTATTCATGTTTTTAAAAATATGTATCAGGTGGCTTTAGAAGAAAACAGTGAGAAAAATCAGGTACAACTAGGAAAACTTGAAGCTACAATAAAATCATTATCAGCGGAACTTCTTAAGGTTTGTTTTTTACAATAACAGAATATTAAATTTCATTGAATTAGGTAGAGATAATACATATGAAGCTCTTTTACAGGCGAATGAAATTATCAAGAAGTTGCAGGGGGATCTGAAAACTTTAATGGGTAAATTGAAACTGAAAAATACAGTAACTATTCAGCAAGAGAAACTCTTGGCTGAGAAGGAAGAAAAATTACAAAAGGAACAAAAGGAATTACAAGATGTTGGACAGTCTCTCCGAATTAAAGAACAAGAGGTAGTGAATATTTTGTTTTTTGCATGTGTGACTCTGCAAAGTGTAACAAATTTTCTCAGATGTAGTTTTTAAATTTCTGTTTTGTTATATTGGAGAATAGCTTTGGCTCCCCTACCCCCAAGAAGAATGGGATTAATTTCAACAGAAGTTAACCTATTACAGCTTGAAAAGTTGTCATGACTCAGATACCTTGAGTGTTCATATATATGTACAGTATATGTATACATAGTATAGATACATAGTTACACAGGAGAGCTATAATTCATTCTGTTTAATAATAGTTAATAGTAATCAATAATAGAAATACATTTCAGTTTTTATTTAGCCTTTATTATACTTATGAGGATTGACATATTTCAGGTATGCAGATTACAAGAACAATTAGAAGCTACAGTTCAAAAACTTGAAGAAAGCAAACAACTTCTAAAAAATAATGAAAAGCGTAAGTATTTTAACTTTCTATGTAAAAGAGGTGTGTAACTGTACTCTTAATCTGAAAATGTTATTTGAATTCATAAAAGTCTCGGTAAATCAAGATACTGCTCCATACAAATAATTTATTTTAAATCTGCCTCCATGTCTTTACTGTAGTAAGTTATATATCAGCTGCCCTATAAAACACTTCTCATTCTAAAGAAAACCATGTTACATGTGTAGAAACCCAAAACTGAGTGTTGAAAATATTGATGATAATTTAAATTCTTCACTGATTAAAGTTCTTCACTACTCCTTGTTTAATTGCTGTATTTATCTAATAGTAACAACATGAATTATTTGAAACTAAAATATAAGATCAAGCTTGTGATATTTTCTCAGTTTTTAGTATTGGTTATCAGACAAGAGTGGGAACTTTATATTAAGGTATCATTCTAGAAATGAAAGCCTTGAAAGAGATCCTTGACTAGCAGAAATACATGCTTCTGATTGTAATAGAATAAGTTCTCTGTGGTGGTTGCTAAAATAAGAGTCTTTAATGACAAAAATTTGGGTGGACCTATAGTCTCCTATGATATAAGGTAGTTACAAAGATGTAACATTTTAAAATTTTCAATATAATTTTTAAATGTTTAAAGTAATTAGAAAAATAATATTCAAAATTATTTACCTTGTTTTGTTCTTTTATTTAAGTAATCACATGGTTAAATAAAGAGCTAAATGAAAATCAGCTAGTAAGAAAGCAAGATGTATTGGGCCCTTCCACCACTCCACCTGTACACTCGAGCAGCAACACAATCAGAAGTGGGGTTTCTCCTAACTCTCACGTGGTAAGATTCAAACTGAATTGTGAGTCATCTTGGGGCACCTAAGTAACTCAGTCGGTTAAATGTCTGACTCTTGATTTCGGCTCAGGTCACGGTTTCACAGTTGGTGAGTTCGAGACCTGCATGGGTCCCTGTACTAACAGCACAGAACCTGCTTGGGATTCTCTTTCCCTCTCCCCTGCTTGTGCGCTCACGCTCTCTCTCGCGCATGCTCTCTCTCAAAATAAATAAACTTAAAAAAAATGATGTGAGTGGTCTTAGTACATCTCCTAGAAACAAAAATATTCCCAGACTGTGAGGAAGTTTCCATGACTTCAAATGTTGGTACTAATATGACTAGAGTCCTAGTTTATTAGCACTGAGGTAAAGTTTGTTTAAGTCTGCATTGGAAATGTGACGTATAGGTATGTATACTTGCTCTTAACAAAGAGGCTGTGTTTCAAGGGCATACTTCTTTATTTTATTTTATTTTTTTTGGTTTTGTTACTGTCATTTATTTCTGGATCATGCACAAAGACAATTCCATAGTACATTTATTGTATTATCCATTTCAGTGCTTATAATAATATGGACACTGGAAATGTAGAAAGATAGTATTCATTGCTGTTAGTGCACTATCTGAAGTGAGACTCCAGGTCACTTATTTATAATTAGGATTCAGATAAATGTCCATGTTTCTAAATACCACATGAAACTGGGAGACGTGGCAGGAACTCAGTAAGAAAGATACTTAAGGCAGGGCAAAATCTTGTCTTCAAACAATACTATGGCTGCAATAAAGGAGAAGCTGATCTCAACCATAGGTTTTTGGATTCTGCCTTGCCTGAATACACAAACTCAAGACGTTTATTCCCTTTTTGGGGGAAGGCCAAGGACAGCATCTCCTTTTGCAGCAAAAACACAAGACTAGTTGTCTACAGGCTTGGACTGGAGCCTTGGCTCTGTCCCAAGTGAAGGGCATACTTCTTTTTAAGATTTCATTGGATATAGAATTCATTCAGTAATAACTAAAGTAATACCAAATGTGCTGAGAAGCTTACAGTATTCAGGGGGCCTTAAGAAGGGAGAATAGGCTTGATGCTCAAGTTTGGAACTATGATGGAAGGAGGAGCCTAAACTGAATTCTGTTTGAAATGGGGGAGAGAAGAAAAAAAAAAAGAGAAAGAAATGTCCTTTTATTAGTCTTGTCAGTTCTAGATCCTCGAAGGAAATAGGTATGAAATATAAGCTTACTGGCTTCCAGTATCAGGCCTCTTGCTTTTCCCTTGCAAGACATTAGAAGAAAAAGAAGAGCAGCTCCTTACATCTGGCAGCTGGCTCGGTGCTATCAGCAAGGCCCTGGTGTTGCTAGGAGAGTTGTCCTGTGCTCGGCAGCCAGGCCGTGGGGCCTCCTGTTGCACAAACAGTATCACAGAAAATCAACATCAGCCAAGGCCACTTTGTGACTGTGATGGATCAAGACAAAAACAAGACCACCTCATATCACGTGTGAACACCATTTTAAAAAATGAGCGTAGCCAATCCACAAAAATACACAAGCTTTATCCTGGCTAACATGATTGATTGCTGCTTCATTACCAATTATAGTTTTGGCCTTAATTTATCCCTCCTGATTTACAATTTTATTTCAGATACTCAGTCATACAGTTACCCTTATTTACAGATGGCTTCCAACTCACAACAAAGCCACACTTTATTAAACTGTCCCTTAAACTACCTAACACACAAGTCCAATAAATAAGTCCCTTTTAACACCTTCATACTGCCACATCCCCTTTACGAGGTTCCCTACAGGATGCAATCTCCATTGTTTGCAAGGAGCAGTAAACCCAGGGTATGCACCTAAAGATACATTTCTGGTCATTTTTGGTTGGAGAACATTGGCAGAGGATTTAAAATGTAAATACTTAATTGAAGTTTAAATCCTTGTAAATCAGATAGTACTTGATGTTTAAAGAGAAGAATGGATTTTTGCTAAATTAGAAAAAGGTGTAGAAATAAGTGCCTGGTACTAAATGACAAACTTGAAATATTTGACAGGCTTAACCTTCACGACTATGTAAAAGATTTTTTTTTGTCAATGTAACCACTGATGTACATAATTGCTTTCTCAGATTTGTGTTTCAGTTTTCCTCTTATAAAAATAAACTCTTTTCATGACATTGGCTAATTGAAGGTGTGACCATATGGTATATTAGTGGGCAAAGCAAGTTATTGTCTTAAGTAGTCCATGTAAGAACACATGTCTTGGAGCGCCTGGTGGCTCAACTGGTTAAGTGCCCAACTTCAGCTCGGGTCATGATTTCACTGTGAGTTCAAGCCCCACATCAGGCACTGTGCTGTTTGTACTCATTCTGGCAGAAAGTCATTTTTATTTTATATCTGGTTGGCTTACTGATCTGTGACTCCACCCTTCCCCCATCCTCTTTTTTAGGAATGGAAGGCCTATAGGGAACCCAGGTGTTCAGAGAGGTCATTGTTTGAACTCAGTTCAAAGCCAGGTCCAATTTGTCAAGCTTGTACAGCCACTCTTTAAAAAGCCTAAAGGTATCCTAGCCTCATGCTGTATAATAAAGCAAAGTTTTGTGGTGTCATGATAAAATTGGCCTCTAAGAAAGTACTCTCAATTATTAGTTATTATAACAGATGCTAATGCCTCCTGGATTGGCAAATACTATTTAGAACTAATGTCTCACCCTTTTTTATGTTTTTATTTTTAGGTTGATGGTAGACTTACGTACCCAGCCTGTGGGGTTGGTTATCCTGTCTCCTCTGCATTTGGATTCCAGAATACCTTTCTTCATCCTATATCTACCAAAAATAACATCCATCCAGTTTCTGGACCAAAGGTAGACAAATTAACTAATACTTTTTGGGGGCAAGATATAGCAACTTATTAATTTTAAAATTAATTTAACTTTTAATTTTAAAAATTAATTTAGCCTTTGATCACTTGCTAAGTATTATTGAATATCTAGTTCATGCTTACAGGAAATACTATCTGCACTATATGGTATTTTTTGAATATCTGTAATTTATAAAAAGGTAAATATCAGTATGCTTAAACTTGATTTCCTATTCAACCTCTTTCTCCATTTTTACTCATTCTGTACTTTTATCTTTTACCACTCTCAAACTTAACTAGAATTACTGACTTCATACGGTTGATGTATTAGCTATGGTGACATTTTTGGATTCTATTGCCAGGATTTAAAGTCTGATAAAACAGGATTATAGTATATTCTACACTGTAGTTCTGGCAACCTAATCTTAAATAACATAGGACTAGCATTTCCTCAAATCTGGTTTATTTGCTAAGGCTTTTTCCTACCCACTGGAGTTCTTTGTTATCATTGTTATTACTGCTGTCTTAGGTTTATACATTGTTTTCATATGTATTAAAACTTGCACAATAATTTCATCCACCAGACCAACCACTGATTCTGTTTTCGTTCCTATCTTTAGGTCAAAATTGTTTGTTTGTTTGTTTGTTTTTTCTAAATCTTGGAGACAAACATTTTTTAAAAGAATATTTTATAAAAGAATTGAGGACTTTGAAATTGCTATTATAAACCCTTTATCAAAAGGCACCTGGGTGGCTCAGTTGGTTAAATGTCTCTTAATCTTGGCTCAGGTCACAGTCTCACTGTTTGTGAGATCACGCTCTGTGTCAGGCTCTGCACTGACAATGTGGAGCCTATTTGGATTCTCTCTCTCCCTCTCTGCCCCCTGCTTGCCTACGCACTCTTAAATAAATAAACTTAAAAATAAACCCTTTGTCACATTAGTTTTGGGCTGCTCTAAAAATAAGCTGGTTGTGTTGCTTAGGCATATGCTTTTTTGCCAAAGCCTTGTTAACTGTCATCTGGAGCTATTGAGAATTCTCAGTGAAATGAGAATTAAACGAGTTTTATGCTTAGAATATCATTACGGAAAGAGTATTTAGATGCACTTAGGTGGATTTTTTTACATTGCTTGTTAAAGAACATTAGACATTTGTTTTCAGAGGAGTACTATTGTTTTTTTACAATGTTAAGTAACTCTTATACTATTCATTAACTTTATTTTTAAATTTTAATTCCAATATAATAAACATACAGTGTTCTGTTAGTTTCAGGTGTACAATGTAGTGATTCAACAATTCTGTTGAACTGTTACTGTTGTTGAATTGATGAGCACTGTTACTCAGTGCTCATCAAGATAAATGCACACTTAATCCCCTTCACCAATTTCACCCATCTGTCCAGACCTCCCCCCTCTGGTAACCATCATTTTGTTTTCTATAGTTTGTTTTTTGATTTGTCTTTTTTTTTTTTTTCCTTTCCTTGTTTTGTTTCTTAAATTTCACATGAGTGAAATCATGTGGTATTTGTCTTTCTTTGACATATTTCACGTACTTTTATACCTTATAGTCCATCCATGTTATTTATTGCAAATGACAAGATTTTATTCTTTTTTATGGCTGGACAGCATTCCAGTGTGTGTGTGTGTGTGTGTGTGTGTGTGTGTGTGTGTGTGTGTGTGTATCGCATCTTCTTGAACCTTTCATATCTTTTTTTTTTTGTGTGTGTTTATTTCTGAGAGAGAGAGAGAGGCAGCATGAGCAGGGGAGGGTAGAGAGAGAGGGAGACACAGAATCAGAAGCAGACTTCAGGCTCTGAGCTAGTTGTCAACACAGAGCCTGATGTGGGGCTCAAACCTACGAACTGTGTGATCATGACCTGAGCCGAAGTCGGACGCTTAGCCGACTGAGCCACCCTGGCACCCCTTGAACCTTTCATCTCTTGATGGATACTTGGGTTACTTCCATAATTTGGTGATTGTAAATAATGCTGCCACGAACATAGGAGTGTATATATCTTTTTTTTTTTTTTTTAATATTTTTTTATTTATTTCTAAGAGAGAGAGAGACAGTGTGAGCAGGGGAGGGTCAGAGAGAGAGGGAGATACAGACTCTGAAATAGGCTCCAGGCTCTGAGCTGGCAGTCAGCACAGAGCCGGACGCGGGGCTCGAACCCACGAACCGCGAAAGTCAGACGCTTAACCGACTAAGCCACCCAGGCGCCCCTGTATATATCTTTTCAAGTTAGTGTTTTCATGTTCGTTGGGTAAATACCTAGTATCTACTGGATCATATGGTAATTTTATTTTTAATTTTTTGAGGAACCTCCATACTGTTTTCCACAGTGGCTATACCAGTTTGCATTCCCAACAACAGTGTATGAGGGTTCCTTTTTCTCCACACTGTCACCAACACCTGTTTTTCTTTTCTTTCTTTTTAATACTTGTTTCTTGAATATGATTGTTTTTTAGTGAATATCTACACATTCAAGTGGGGTTGCCTTTTGGGATCAATTTTTTTCTTCAGAATTATGACCGAATTGCTCTTTCATTTTATTTCTAAGTTTTCTCTTAATTTCAGTTAGTTAATAAACAGTTATTAATTTCAGGTGTATGCTACAATAAGTTAGCAATTCCATATATCACCACATGCTCATCACAAGTGCACTCCTTGATCCCCACCACCTATTTAACCCATCTGTCCATGGCCCTCCCCTCTGATAGCTGTCAGATTGTTCTATGTAATTAAAAGTCTGTTTCTTGCTTTGACTCTTCTCTCATTTTTTCCTTTGTTTTGTTCCTAAATTCCACAAGTGAAATCATATGGTATTTGTCTTTCTCTGTGATGTATTTCACTTAGCATTACAATCTCTAATTTCATCCACATCATTGCAGTAGGCAAGATTTCACATTGTTATGGCTGAATAATATTCCATTTTATATATGTACTACATCTTCATTCATTTATCAGTTGATTGATGGACACCTGGACTGCTGTAAACATAGGGTTGCTCATATCCTTTGATTTAGTGTTTTTGTGTTCTTTGGGTAAATATCCAGTAGTGCGATTGATGGATCATAAGATGGTTCTATTTTTAACTTTAAAAAATATTTATTTATTTTAAGAGAGAAAGTGCGCATGTGAGTGAGGATAGGGCAGAAAGTGGGGCAGTGGGGGAGAATCCCAAGAACACTCCATGCTGTTGGCTCAGGGCCCAAATCCATGCTGTGAGATCAGGACCTGAGCCGAGATCAGGTCCTGAGCCAAAATCAGGAGTTGGGCACTTAACCAACTGAGCCACCAGGGATTCCTCTATTTGTAACTGTTTGGGTAAACCTCATATTTTTTTCCAAATTGCTTCTTTATTTAAACAGCTTTGTAGGAATATATATAATATCCCAAATGAGGATAAGAAATACTACAGATTCTTTCCAGATAGTTACCTAGTTTGTAGAACTAAATATGATTCACAAGATTACCTTTCTTATTGTTCTTCTGGAATTGGAGAAGTCGTTATAACAAGGACATTCTTAAATATAGAACCAGGACTTCTACGATTTCCTATACCATTGATTTCTGTATTTTGATCACATATTGCCAACAGTTAAAAAAACAAAACAGTTTTTAAACATATAAAACACTTTGAACTTGAATCTCTAATACATGAATATTTATTTGTGAATTGTATGTATATACTACCATGCGTATTACATACATTATAGTTACTGGTTATGAAGGTGGAATCTGATGTTAGAATTTATATCCTGTCTTGGGGCTCCTGGGTGGCTCAGCCGGTTAAGCATTTGACTTTGGCTCAGGTCATGATCTCATGGTTTGTGGGTTTAAGCCCTTCATTGGGCTCTGTGCTGATAGAGCCTGGAGCCTGCTTCAGATTCTGTGTCTCATTTTTTCTCTACTCCTCCCCCACTGTGGTCTGTCTGTCTTTTAAAAATAAATGTTAAAGGAGACTTTTTTTTTTTTTTTAAATTTAAATCCTGTCTTTATCAATGTGAATTGGCCCAGCCACTGAAACACAAAAAACAATAAGCATCTAACTCTCATGGTTCAGTGTCTCCCCTTGTAAAGTAGAGCAATAATTTTGTCTCCCTTACTAGGTTATTGTGAGGGTTAGGTAAGTTAATATATTTGCTGAGAATAGTGCCTGGTACATGATAAGTGATTTGTTATTTTCTTTATTAAATACTAATAGGATATTACTAATAGGATACTCAGAAATTAAAGAGTATATATAAATCAAATTTATAAGGTTTTCTTCTCCTACCTTAATGCATGGTCATTATCACTAACTACTTTGGAGACCACTGATCTGGTTAGTCTTGGGCTAACGGATATTGTGATTAAAACATCTTTTTAGTTGAAGTAAAAGGAAATAATTTTATTTTATGACATTGAAATTGTGATATACCTAATGTCTTTAAATATTACGGTAGGGATTTAGTACATTCAAGTAGAGGATGCATAATAAAATTAGTTAAATTAGGTAAGAAACAAAATTATGCTGAAGGAAATACAAAGGAGTGTTTTAAAAGATTGTGGCATGCTGACAAATAGAACATTTGATAGTGTCATGTTCAGTTGAGCATACTGACTCTTGATTTTGGCTCAGGTCATGATCCCAGGATCTTGGGATTGACTCTGTGTCAGGCTATGCACTGAGCGTGGTACCTGCTTAAGATTCTTTCTCTCTCTTCCTCTGTCCCTCTTCCCCACTTGCAGATGCCTGCTCTCTCTCTCTCTCTCTCTCTCTCTCTCTCTCTCTCTCATGAATGAATGAATGAATAGCTTTCATTAAAAAAATTTGATAATTTCGTAAGCAAGATAGACAAATTAACTTCTTTATTGGAGACAAAAGGCAAGGATTCATTCATTCAATAAATATTTAATGAATTTTTACTATGGCCATGCATTGTTCTGTTGCAAGAGACACAGCACTGAACAAGACCAAGTCCTTGCCAATATGGTGCTTACGTTTTATGGTGAAAACTCCATTATGATCACAAACTATAGTATCTTTTAAACAGAGCTGTTATCAAGAAGATATTATTTGGTATCAGAGAAAATGCTTGTGATGAAATCACTTAAACACTTTACAGTGTCTGATTCTGATTCTTTCAGGTGGGATAAACCTTAAGGTCAAACATGATCAGATTTCATCGTTGAGGTTATGTGTAAGAAAGTAGCTATCTAATATCAGATGCTTGATGTATCTTGATCATGTTTAGCCCACAATGTGTATTCAGAGATTTTGTCTAGAGATAACATTTCTCAGTTAGACTCTACACTTCATTCACCACATGGTTCTAAATGTTTGCTTATTTTGTGTTAACTATTTTTTAAAAAAAATATATGAGCATGGGAAGCTCCTAAATGTATTGGAGGATATACTGTCTAAATGTCCCTCCTGTGGTCCCCAGTTTTCTCCTCAGAGAAAAAAATCATTGTTAGGAGTTTTTTATATCTTCCAAAAATATTTAAAGCATACACAAGGGTATGCATTTGTATATGTATACGTATGTATGTTTGTATTCATGAGTGTATATATAGTCTTAAATTGTACATGCTCACTGTTCCGTGCCTCACTTTTTTTCATTCATTAGTATTATCATGAAGTTGGTCCATTTCCATGTATTAGAATGTTAATTTTTGTTATTTAATGACTTCTTTGTATTCCAGTGTATCCATGTACTATACTTAATTTAACTAGTGCTCTGTTAATGGATGATCAAGTTGTTTTCAATCTAGATATTCATACCGTGCTTCATCAATTATATTTTATATGTATCTTTGTGGCCTTTTACCAGTCGATTTGTAGGATAAATTCTTTCCATTTTTTTCTTTTTTTAAATTTTAATTCCAGTATAGTTAAAATACAGAGTTAAGTTAGTTTCAGGTACATAATATAGTGATTCTGCACTTTTGTATATTACTTAGTGCTCATCAAGATAAAGTGTACTTGTAATTCCCTTCACTGATTTCACCTATCTACTCATCCCCTTCCCCTCTGGTAACCATCAGGTGGTATTTGATAGTTAAGAGTCTGTTTTTTGGTATGTCTTTTTCCTTTGGTCATTTGTTTCTTAAATTCCACATATGCGTGAAATCACATGGTTATTTGTCTTTAACTGACTTATTAGGATTATACTTTTTTTTTCTAATAGTTTATTGTCAAATTAGTTTCCACATAACACTCAGTGCTCATCCCCACAAGTGCCCTCCTCCATGCCCCTCCCTCCCTCCCCCCCACATCCATCAGTCCTCAGTTTTTGTCAGCATTCAAGAGTCTCTCCTGGTTTGCCTCTCTCCCTTTCCCCCACCATTTCCCCCCTTCTTCTCCCCCTTGTTCCTCCATCAAGTTCCTCCTAATCCTCCTATACGTGCAAACATATGATATTTGTCCTTCTCTGCCTGACTTATTTCGCTCGGCATAACACCCTCAAGGTCCATCCATGTTGCTACACATGGCCAGATTTCATTCCTTCTCATTGCCATGTAGTATTCCGTGGATTAGATAAACCACATCTTCTTGATCCATTCATCTATTGATGGACACTTAGGCTCTTTCCATGTTTTAGCTATTGTTGAGAGTGCTGCTATGAACTAGCATTATACTCTTTTGTTCTATGTTGTGAATGGCAAGATTTCTTTTTTTTGTTGTTGTTGAGTAGTATTCCATTGTGCGTGTGTGTGTGTGTGTATATATGTATGTGTATATATATGTACGTGTGTATATATACACGTACATATATATACACACACCACATTTTCTTTATGTAAGATAAATTTTTTTTTAAATTTTTTTTTACATTTATTTATTTTTGAGAGACAGACCACAAGTAGCGGAGGGGCAGAGAGAGAGAGGGAGACACAGCAGGCTAGGCTCCTCACTGTCAGCACAGAGCCTGATGGCGGGGCTCAAACTCACAAACTGTGAGATCATGACTCAAGCCAAAGTCAGACGCTTACCCTACTGAGCCACCCAGGTGCCGCTATGTAAGATAAATCCTGAAAGGTAATTGGGTCAGAAATAATTTTGTCTGTAGATTATGATGAAGATTAATATTTATTTCCCTTATTATTGGGAAACATCAGCTTTGTATTTATAGTTTATGTTTCCTCTTCTGTAAAATGTCTATTTCTGTATCTGTTTTTGTTTTAGATGTTTAGCCCTTAAAAAATGACAGCATAGTGTTTTTTATATATCCTGGTCACTAGTCTGCTATTGGTTTTATATGTTAATTTACTGTTTTCCAATTTTTGCCTTGTCTTTTTACTCTTTATGGTGCCCTTTTAAAAAATTTTTTTAAACTTTACTAAAGTATAATTTATATTTAAAATTATGCCATGGTTGGGGCGCCTGGATGGCTTAGTCGGTTAAGCGTCCGACTTTCGCTTAGGTCATGATCTCGCGGTTTGTGGGTTCGAGCCCCGCGTCGGGCTCTGTGCTGACTGCCAGCTCAGAGCCTGGAGGCTGTTTCAGAGTCTGTGACTTCCTCTCTCTGTGACCCTCCCCTGCTCATGCTGTCTCTCTCTCTCTCCTAGAAATAAATAAAACATTAAAAAAAAAAATTATGCCATCGTTAAGTTTATAGTTCAGTAATTTAAATTATAGAATTGTGAAGCCATCATGACAGTTCATTTGTAGAGCATTTACATGTCCCCCAACGGGTTCCCTAGTGCTTATTTGTAGTTAATCCATACTCTTGCTCCCAGCCCTAGGCAAGTACTGATCTTCCTTCTGTCTATTAATTTGCTTTACTACATTTTACATGAATAGAATCATAAATATGAAGTTTTTTGTTGTCTGCTTTCACTCAGCATATGTTTGAGGTGTATCCAAGTTTTTTTTTTTTTTTTTTAATGTTTCATTTATTTCTGAGAGAGAGAGAGACACAGCGTGAGCAGGGGAGGGTGAGAGAGAGAGAGAGAGAGAGACACAGAATCTGAAACAGGCTCCAGGCTCTGAGCCGGCAGTCAGCACAGAGCCCGACGCGGGGCTCGAACCCACAAACCGCGAGATCATGACCTGAGCCGACGTTGGTTGCTTAACCGACTGAGCCACCTGGGTGCCCCGAGGTATATCCAAGTTGTAGTGTGTATTACTAGTTCTGGTTTATCATTGAATGGATATGCCACCATTTGTTTATCCATTCATCATTTGATAGGAGACATTTGGGTCATTTTCAGCTTGGGACTGTTACAAATAAAGCTGCTTGTGAATGTTTGTGTACAAGTCTTTGTATTTCTCTAAGGTGAATACCTGGAAATGGAATGGCTGGGGATATATATTTCATTTTTAAGAAATTACCAAACTTTTCCAAAAGCAGTTGAACCATCTACCACCGGCAGTCTGAGAATTCAAGATATATTATATTCTTGACAACAGCTGGTATGGTGAATTGTTTAATTTTAGCCATTCTAACAGGTGTATAGAAATATCTTCTTGTGACTTCTAATGTGCAGTTTCCTTAATAGCTAATGAAGTTGAGAGCATCTTTTCATGTGCCTGTTTGTTATCAGTGTATTTATTTTGGGGAGATATCTATTTAATCTTTTATTCCTCTTTTTTTAATGTTTACTTTTGAGAAGGAGAGAGAGAGAGAGACAGAGATGAGCAGGGGAGGGGCAGAGAGAGAGGAGACACAGAATCCAAAGCAGGCTCCAGGCTCTGAGCTGTCAGCACAGAGCCTGATGTGGGGCTCGAACTCATGAACCGTGAGATCATGACCTGAGCTAAAGTCAGACGCTCAGCCAACTGAGCCACCCATCACAAGTGCACTTCTTAATCCCTATCAGCTATTTAGCCCATCCCCTCACGCCCCCTCCCGTCTGGTAACCATCAGTTCTCTGTAAATAAGAGTCTCTTTCTTAATATGTCTCTCTTTTATTTTTTTTCCTTTTTTTCCCCCCTTAAATTCCACATATGAATGAAATCATATGGTTATTTTTCTTTTTGTTATTTTGCTTAAACTCTCTGGCTCCACCATTTTATTGCAAATGGCAAGATTTTTTTCTTTATGGCTGAATAATATTCAATTGTGTATATATATACCCGATCTTCTGTATCCATTCATCAGTCAGTGGATGCTTGGGCTGCTTCCATAACTTGGCTATTGTAAATAATGCTCTTATCAGTATAGGGGTGCATGGAATTATTTTCTGAATTTCCCTTTCTATTTTTTTTTTTTTTTTAAATATTTTTATTTCTAGGAGAGAGAGAGAGACAGCATGAGCAGGGGAGGGTCAGAGAGAGAGGGAGTCACAGACTGAAACAGGCTCCAGGCTCTGAGCTGGCAGTCAGCACAGAGCCCGACGCGGGGCTCGAACCCACGAACCGCGAGATCATGACCTAAGTGAAAGTTGGACACTTAACCGACTAAGCCACCCAGGCGCCAGCTCAGAGCCTGGATCCTGTTTCGGATTCTGTGTCTCCCTCTCTCTCTCTGACCCTCCCCTGCTCTTGCTGTCTCTCTCTCTCTCTCTCTCTCTCAAAAATAAATAAAACATTAAAAAAATAATGAATAATAAATAAGTAAAAAGTTCTGTATCTTTAATCTTTGTTATTTCAGCTATGTGTCATGGTATGGACCTCCTTGGCTTCATCTTGTTTGGAGTTCTCTGCTTCCTGAACTTGGATATCTGTTTCCTTCTCCAGGTTAGGGAAGTTTTCAGGTATTATTTCTCAAATAAGATTTCTGTGCTTTTCTCTCTCTTCTGGGATCTTTTTGATACGAATGTTTGCTCTCTTGATGTCCAGGAGGTCCCTTGATTTGTCCTCATTTTTTAATAATTCTTTTTTCTTTGACACCTGGCTCGCTCAGTTGGTGTAGCATGCAACTCTTGATCTTGGGGTCATGAGTTCAGGCCCCCACGTTGGAGGGTAGAGTTTGCCTAAAAATTTTTTTTGTTTTCTTTTTTTTGCTGTTCGGCTTGGCTGCCTTTCATTACCCTGTCTGCCAGGTTGCTGATTTGTTCTTTTGTGTTTGCTAATCTGCTGTTGATTCCTCTACTGTATTTTACATTCAGTTGTTAATACATTTTTTATTAGTTTTTGTGTATTTTCTCTCTCTTTGTTGAATTCATCCATTCTTCTTTACAGTCCAATGAGCATCTTTCTAACCATAACTTCAAAATCTTTATCAGATTAGTTCTATTTCATTTAATCCTTTTTCTGAGCTTTTGTCTTGGTCTTTCATTTGGAGCATATCTCTCTCCTTTTGCTTGACTTTCGGTTTGCTTTTCTGAATCTGATGCAGCAGCTACTTCTTCTAAACTTAAAGGAATCGTCATGTGTATGGTCATCCCCTGTGTAGGTTGTGTGTGCCTGGTGACTTGGCTGGTTGGGTAGAGGTGTGGCTTGTGTGGGCTGGGCCTCATGGGGTACTTTGTCATGGGGCTGCCTTGGTGGGAGGTTCTGAACTGAAGCAGGTGTGGGTAGGGGTGGGCCCAGAGCTCTCCATGCAGAGGGCATCCTGCCAGGATAACTGAAGCTGAAATGGACACTGGCTAGGGCTTTCCATGTCACTCTACACAGAAGGCACCCTGACGAGTCATCTGGAGATGATGTGGCAGTGGGTTTGGAGGTCCTGGGGGTTTCTGTACTAGGGGTGCCCTGGCAAGACATCCGCAGCTAAAGTGGCTAGGGCCCAGAGTGTTCTGGGCTGCTTTGCCCCTTTGCCACCGTGGCAAAATGACTGGAGTTAACAGTGAGCCCTGATTAGGCGTGTCGGGTGTGCACCGTGCTGGGGCTGCCTTGGTGGGACAGCTGGGGCTGGTGTGTACTAGGCGCCTGGGCTCCCTGAACCAGGAGTCTGGCTAGGGTGTCCAAATCCTGTTCTCATCCACACTATCGAGGTTGGGCAAAATAAACTGTGCCACTTGGCCAGCTCTTCAACCCAGAGAGAGTTCCAACAGTTCCCTCCACCATGTGGCAGAATCCTAGGGCTGGATCTTTTCATCTAGTTGCTCTTTTAACAGCTTTTTCCTTGGTTCCCAAGGTGTTTGGATCTGATATGGGCTAGGATCCCAGGGCTGGCCGAGGTCCCCTGTCCCCTGTCTGCACTATCAAGGTGGAGGGGGAACATAAAACAGTGGTACTCGCCAGTGGTACTCTGTGACCCAGAGAGAGTACAGCAGCTCGCTTGCTGTTTGGCGGAGCTCCAGGGCTGGATCTTTTATATTCTAGTTGTTCTGTTAATCTGAGGCTGTTTTCTGTGTGTAGGGCAGATGAATCCGCTCACAGTCCCTCAGTACTCTCCCTCCCCAGTGCCGTTTGTAGTGTGACAGTGAGGGGGGTTCCCTTTCTTGCCCTGTCTCCATTTTTTGGCATTCTCTGTCATGCACAAGTTGTTCATTCAGCCTTCAGGATATTCAGGAGTAATTGGTCTCTGAAAAGGTAGATTTGGTGTGTGTCTGGTGGAGGTGAGTTCAGGGTCTTCCTCCATCGTCATCTTCCTCCGTTGCCATCAAAATCAACAAGTTTCTGTTTCCTTTCAGCATTTTGAAGATGTCATTCCATCATTGCCTGGATTGAATAGTTTCTGACAAGTCATCAGTAGTCATTTTTATCACTTTTCCTATTTAGAAAATGACTTTTTCTCTGGGTGCTTTTAACATTTCCTTTTTGTTTTTTATTTTTTTCACCAACTTATTTATAATATACCTTGGTGTGCTACATACATATCTCAATGCACTTAAGGCTTTTTATTGAGGATCTGTGTATCGAATTTATGGTTGACAGCTTGGAAAATTCTGGTCATTATTTCTGCATTTTTTCCCCTATTTCCTGCACTTTTTTTCCTGTTATTTCCTTTCAGTACTCCAGTTATACCTGGTTGATCCCATGTTTTTCTGTTGAAACTCTTTATTATTTTAGGCTTTGTTTTATAGTCAAGTGCTGTGTCTTAAAGTCACTGAATTTTTTTTTTTTTTTTGCAATTTTTAATATGCTGTTACTTCTTTCCAGGTAGAAATTTGTGTTTTAGGTATTGAATTTGCCATCACTGCAAGTTCCATGTCATTCTTTTTCATATTTTTTATTTTTCTCATACTTTGAATTTCCATTAAATTTTTTTTGATCATTGTCTTTGTTCTAATATCTCCGTCCTTGTTCTCTTATCATTTCTGGATTCGTTTTCTATTGACTCTTTCCTTCGTGTCACATTTTCTAAATGTCATCTCTAGTAAGTTTTGATTGAATGTGGAACATTGTCAGTGCTTACATTGTTGACTATATGGGTTTTGTTATCTTCCTTTAAAGAGTGGCTAGTAGTGGCACCTGGATAACTCAGTCGGTTAAGACTCAGACTTCAGCTCAGGTAGTGGGTTCATGGTTTGTGAGTTCACACCCTACATCAGGCTCTGCACTGACAGCTCAGAGCCTGGAGCCTGCTCCGCATTCTGTATCTCCCTCTCTCTCTGCCTCTCCCCTGCTTGTGTTCTGTCTCTCCCTCTCTCTCTCAAAAATCAGTAAAGATTTAAAAAAAAAGTTTTTTTAATAAATAGTGGCTGGTATTTAAATTAGTTGTGGGTTCACTTGATCCCTTTGGAGCATTTTAGGTTTTTTCATTTTTTTTTCTTTAGCTTTACTTGGGGACATCTAAAGTAGCTTTTACTCAAGGGATAATTCAGCCCATCTGTAAAGCTGTGATCCTTTGTGGCTCTTCACTGGATGCCCTAAGTGATTACCAAGGACTCCACTTTGTCTCCATGATTATGAACCTTGGGAATTGTTGATGTTAAAACCCTGTTTCTTCCTTTCCTTTCCTTTCCTT